>NW_012267217.1:60737472-60832472 GCF_000151885.1 Dipodomys ordii
CCTCCCCCTCCTTTTTGAAAGATGGAATTTATTGGAGTCAAGATGGAATATTGGAATCTTTATTACACAGTTAGCAGGCTGCAGGCTGCCCATTGTTACAAAGGCCTGCATCACACAAATACACATAACACAGCTAGGAAACAGGAGGAGAGAAAGAACAAAAGCAATACCAACAAGCCAATTCAGCTCCAGTGGAGAGCTGAATCGACGCGGCGATGACTGGAGATGAGCCAGAAGACGGGACACAGGACACGATCATGGAGACACATGGCGCATGGCACAATGGCACCAGTGCTGGGATTTCCTTCTTTTTTAAGGCTGGATAGCATTCTTATATATGCCAAGCTTTCTTTATCTGTTGACCTGCTGTGGTGATAAACATTTGTCCATCTTTATCTATTTATTTGTCCATGGGAATCTTTCCATGAACACTGGAGTGTGAACCTCTCCTTTCCTGTAATGGGATTATTGGATCACAAACAAGTTCTACTTTTAATTTTTTGAAGAACCTCTATTCCGTTTTCCACAATGGCAACACCAATTTTTGTTTCTCCCAAGAACGTACGAATTCGCCTTTCTTTCTCTATATCCTCATCAACATCTGCTCTCTTTTGTCTATTATTCTTTTCCTTTCTGGAGGTACTAGTGGTTGAACTTAGGGTGTCATGTTTCCCGGGGAAATTGTCTACCGTGTAAGTCATATGCCTGGCTTCTTTAATTCATTTTATTGACATTGCTTTTACTATTTTTGTTTCTAATTAGCATGCATTTGTAGCAAGAGAGGGTTTTATTTTTATATTTCCATATTGCAAATGTATTGTGGTATGTCCATACAGTGTACTTTGAACCAATTCACTTCCAAATCCCCTTCAGTGCTTTTTCAGAAAGGGTCTTAGGATTTTTGGCTGGGTCAGCTTCAAACCATGATCCTCCTACTTCTGTCTCCAGAGTAGCTTGAGTTACAGGCCTGAGCCATTGTACTGAGCTTGTTTCTGATAAGGACTCACTTATTTTGGCCTGAGTGGCCTCAAACTGAAATTCTTCTTTAACTTCCTCCCAAGTAGCTGAGATTATACGAACACAGTAGATACCACAGAAAGCCTCTTTGGGCATTTTGATGTAAGACGTTCTAAAAGATATACAATGATATCTCACTATGGTTTTAATTTCCTAAAAACTGCCAAGACATATATAACAAAATGATAATTATGTGGGGTAATGGATGGGTAAATTACCTAAATTTAATGATTCCATCGTGGATACATATTCCAAACATGTTGCAGGCTAAAGATATGTGTCATTTTTGTCAGTTAAACTGATTAATTTATTTCATAAAGGTGATCATGGAATACAAGCAACTCTTGGCTCTTCCTTGTAAGTAAGCATTTGCTTAAGCATAACTCTTAAGCTTTGCTGCCAGAAAGCAAAGAATGTTCTAGAATGGCTACTACAAAGGCTACAGGTCTGTTATCAGACAGGGTATCTGTGAGATTTCATAAACTTCACCTGGTTTACAAATGATCTGACCTTGTTCTTGCATGTGTGCTTAGATAAAGGTATGAAAATATTATTATTAATAAAAAATTGGTAATAAAATCTATAACCATGAAAGTATTGATGATTTTCACTCAGTTTATTATGGTAGGGTGCACACAGCTGTACTGTTTCTGGAACTCCAATTTCCACACACAAGAGTGTCAGAGTAGCTTCTAAGCCAAGCTAGTGGAGATTGGTAGAAATGGGAGAATGTGTTTGCTTAGTAAAATCTATGAATTTCCAAAGCAAAAGTGATGCCGATTCTTGATGAATACCCAGTTTGAGGTGCATAAGCAAAATCCCAGGTAATTTTGGTGAGACATTCCCAAATGAATTTGCTTCAGATCTCTTTGTGAGTTTTACCTTTGCTCAAATTTGTAGGACCATGTCTTAAGACTCCTTTTCAACAGATATGTTTTGTTTCCAAATGTCCACATTAAGATGGCTTACATTTTTTTCCCTCTAAGAAATTCACTTTTATTCTTCCAATTGTTCTCATTTGTAAGGTTCTGCACCACACACAGTTTTCTTCTGGTGACAATTACCACTCAGATTCTCTTCAGAAAGAGAAGCCAAAAATTTTAACTGAACCATGTAACATAAAATTATTCCAAGAGCCAAATCTGAGCATCTCATAGAAAAACTTCTTGGAGATCAGTCAGAACTTTGGAATTTACATATCACAAGGATGGAAAAATCTCCATTTTCAGACTAAATTTGGGTGTGTCTGGGGGATAGGAAGAACATATTTTTGGATACCTAATAAAAAACAGGAAGCTATCAAAAATTAAGTCATCACCATGTTTCAATTTACTGAAAACAAATAAATAAGAGAAATGCAGGATAATCTACAGAAGTATACAAGCTTGTTCAATTTTTCATCAAGAGGATCATCAACAAATACATTGCCTCAGATCAGAGCACATACACTTCCCTCCCATAGTCCAGAAATGTCTCCAATGGGTTAAAGAATTGGGTCATGCAAACAGTAAACAATTTAGGCAGGATAGGTGGGAAGGTAGGAAGTGGGAAAAGAAAATTGAAAAGGGAAAAAATTTGAGAAAATGAGGAAAAAAGGGAACAATATTTCTTAAGGTATTTCTGAGAAACACAACAGAATTAATATGCTTTATATGGTCAGAATGTGTCTTTCAACACACTCTCCTATCTCTTTAGGTGACAAAAACAAGCAAAAACAACTGTAATGCCAGAATGCTATAATCTGCTAAAGCAGATGTCTTGCCATCTATTGTCTGACTACTTCTTTGGGGTAATATTTGTCCTATTTCAACTGTATGAATTTCATTTAATATTGGTTTTCCACATAAAGCTGCCTGCATTTCTTCCTGTCATTAGGCAATGGTGCATTTTTGTTTCGTTGGCTGTTTGTTGTTTTTTTTTCCAGTTAAAAGCTATTTGCTCACCACCTTTGGGTCAACTAGACAAGGTGGTCACAAGGATCACTTCCAATGTTCAGGATTCTGTCCTAGGACTTACAAATTTAAGCTTATAATGGTTCTTCCTTCCACCTGCATGATCCATCCATTATCTTGCCCACTAGCAAACAGAGATTTAATGAGTTCCTCCAAAATGGCTATTCTGGTTGTAGAAGCTGGAGGGGAGAATGAACAAAGGAGATGAATTTTCCCACCTTAAAAAACATTTAACACTCAAGCCATTTCAAGACATTGAAATATTTATATAAATCTGTGCATAAGTATACAAATATGTAGTCAAAAACTGCAATGAAGAACAAAAAAGAAAAGTATAGAATCCCTTAATAGAAGGATGTGATTTGGAGTTTTCACGTAGCCCGAGAAAAGCAACATAAACAAAAGAGGAATCTTGATTTTGGAGCGGTACAGCATTTTATCCATTGACCATAATCAGGAAAAATACCCGGGCAAAACTTCACATTTTTTGTGATCAAGTAAAACTTCTTGGGCCTTGGCTTTTAAAACCCTATTCCTAGCCCCCTCAAAAAAAGCCAGCCTCAAAATTGAATAGCAAAGAATGGTGATTTATAATGGTTTAGTATACTAATTTATAATAAGCCAGGTTTGGAAAGGATTGGATATGAAAAATCCAAAGGAAAGGCATCTTGCCTAAGCAGAGGATGAGTCCTGGGTCATTCATCAGCTTCATCAGACATATCTGGGCTGGGTTGTTCAAGTCATGTGGACTCACCAAGCTCAGGTTTCCTCCATTTGAGTGACTGCCACACCACCTGCTAGCTTGTTTTGAGGGGCATGGGAGCTAATGTATATTGAGTGTCTCTGTACCACCAGCTTGAAAAATGGAGTATAGAATAAACAACAAATCATCACAAGATAAAGCCAAACTGACTTGCCTCTCAGAAATATTACCAATGGCTGCTACAAAAGACTACATTAGCTAATTGAATATGTATTTATTGTTTGACTGCTTACCCATCATCCCACACAGAATCTTAGGTCAATATTACTTGAACCACTTAGCATCTCATTCTTAGAACCTCAAAAAAATACTAGCAGAAGACTTTTGTGATAAAGGACCATAAATGCACTTAGGATTCAGCTTAAATTTTATTCAGGAAAATGGCATTGTTTTGGCTTGTTTTTCTCTTTCTTCTCTTCCTCCTCTTCTACCTCCTTCCCCTTTTTTTCTCCTTCTTCATCTTCCTTCTCCCACTTCCTGTCTTCCCTCCCTCCCTTTCTCCTTCTTCCATATATATATAGATAGATATAGATATAGATATATTCAAGAATAATAGAGTGCAACTGAAATGGAGAGAGATTCAACTGGAGACAAATGCCACTCAATCAGAACATGTTGATAGTAGCTCTTACAAGAGTTCATGTCTTTAGCAGGCACCCATATTTTCTCCTTACAAGCCTTTATATTTGTTATTGATTCCAGGGCATCTCGGAACACACCATGGCCACCAGCCTTGCTTGATTAATGGGGTCATTTAGGGAAGCAGGGCCTGGAGGAAACATTTTTTTTTTTACTAAGTCTCTTCAGAAGGAAGTACTCAGCACTTACCTCTTAAGATTTAAGTGTGGGTTCTCCAAAGATGTATAGCTAGTTTTATAAATAGTCATTATTTCCAATAATGTTTGGGAGATTCACCCCTGAAATAAGTTCATCATACTTAACAACTTCAATTGTTTAAGTTCCCATCTCAGCCTAGGGACAGCCATTAAAAATACACGGAAGACTTTTAGACGCAATCAATCAAGGAATGAAGTATTGGGGACCAAGTTTCATAAAACTCTTAAGTAGAAGCACACTGCATACTCAGACCTATTTTGCATTGCTTGAACAAAGGAAGCACACATCCAATATGAAACTCCTCGGCTTTATTAATGCAAACATATTTTTATTAAAGAATGAATGCATTTATGCTAAATAATAGTTTACATATGTCATAAAGCAACAAGCACAACTTCAGGAGGCAGGAGAATCTTCCTCAGTGATTCCATGCTTACTGTACATGCCTGAAAACTGGGTCCACACATGAGGACACACATATACACACAAACACATACACAGACACATAGGTACACAGACCAAATGCCGACACCATTGCTCTCTGCATCGGGTTAGCTCTCATTTAAGGCTTCTAAGGCATCTGAGGGTCCTAACATGACCAGGAGTACAAAGAGACTTTTATAAAGAAGCAGTATTACATGGAAACAGAATCACATACCTTCAGCCTTAAATTTTAACAAGCACTCTCAATTTCATTCCATGTCGACTCTATGGTATTTAAAGGTCGGTGAAACTGAGAAACCTCAGGATGCCTCAGTGAGAAACCATTTTAATATTTCTCCTTTGAAACCACAAATAATCACATATTTCTGACTCTAAGATTTAAGATAAGAAGATTTCCCTTGAGGTGGAAGATGGGTATGGGCTTTTTTAGACGAGCTGAGTTTCTCTAATTCATTCCCAACTCAAATGCCTTACTAAGGAAGGGACCGTCCAAGGCTTGTCTTACAGAATTCCTCCAATTGGGCCATTACCTAAGGAAATGGTCATAAAGTCACCAAGGGCTGAGTTACGTCCAGCCTTGGTAGAGTCTGATTATTCCTTTCCTCTTTCCGGGGTTTCTTGTGTTGTTGTCCTAGTTGATTTGTTTGTCATTTCCTTTGCTTGCTCAGTTATTTTCTTCCCTTTTGGTGTCCTGCATTGTGTGTGGAGGACCCATCTCTCTAGGGACACCAGAAAGGGAAACAAAGATGGATGTTGCAGCAGGAGAGAGGAGATCATTAGTAGATGCAACTATTCCAAGGAAATAGATGAAGAGACTACAATACGATACAAGGTCCTACTTGATATACTCATGTAAATAAAAGCATTATCTCAAACTGCGAATCAACTGCCGGCTACAGGGTTGTTAGTCGTAAAGCTCAATAAGGACTGTGCTGATTCACGTAGTGAGGAGACAGTCTACGACATGCCACCACCGGAGAAGAGCTCTCGGTCATTCCGGGGTGTCCCCTCCCAACTGCGGCCTCCTCATGGGCATCAGCACCCTGGGCCTCCCTCTGTCCATCTCTCCCTCCATCTGAAGCACTGTTGGATTCCCTAAGGCAGACTGGAATGGTCCTGCAAATCAAAGCCACGGAGTCTCTGCCTGACAGTGGTGAAAACTGGCATAGAAATCTCCCCTGAGAAGGTGTTGGCATAGAAGGAAAAAAAAACCCACCACTAGGAAGAGAATACTAGAACCTTCCATCCCCCACTACTCCCCTCCCGTCCTCCTCTCAGTCACAGCAGCAGCAGATTGCAATGTCACATAATTACACTTTAATGATACATTTCTTTAGATTGAGAATTGCTCTTCAGAATTTAACAAGCATGGGTGGGGCCCGGAGAGTGGCAGTCTTTTCATCCCTAATTTGAATGGTCGAGTATCTGGCGAAGCCTCTGGAAGCCTTGGCTGGGGCAACCTCCAGTCCCCCCTCCCCCCTCTCAGCCGTCATCCGATTCCAATTCCTGGGAGACCTCTTCGGAGGAGCTGTTCCTGTGGATCCGCCCGTCGCTCTTCATACTGTGGAAGGTCTTCCTGAAGGCCTCCATCATGGCGTGGGCCAGCTTCTTGGCCTCCAGCTTGCTCTCGCACTCCACGGCGTGGCAGTCCATCTGGTAGGACAGGTCATCGTTGATCTCCCTGTAAACCCAGGCGAAGATGTTGGGGCTCACATTGTGGTCGGCCGTGCAGTAGGCGATGCGGGCCACCTGAAAGGTATCCATGTGGACCGTGGTGTCGCCCTTGGGGTCGAGGTGGTGCAGCCACACTTGGAAAGGGCGGATCTCCAGGAGGGCGTTGGCTGGGAACACATCCTCTCGGGCCAGCGTGTGCCTCTTCCAGAGCTCAATGACTGGCTTCTCCGTGCAGCCAGACAAAAACTGCATGCCTGTGGTGGACACCTTGCCCAGGTAGGTGACCTGCGGGCGGGAGACAGCAAGCCAGGGGAGAGGTTAGCCAGCCAGAGGCTCTGGATTCTCTTCGTCTCAGTTCCTTTGCTAAATTATCCTTAAGTAGTCGTACAAAGGAGTTGCCACGTTACAAAGAGGTTTGTGAGGGTGGTACATCTTGGTCACTGCCACCCCTTTCCACGTTCTCCCCCCCTTCCCTCCCCATTCCTCTTTCACTTAATTTTACAGGATGTACATTGAGCTCTTGATTGCCTTCTGCCCCTCTTCTCCCCTTCATTCGTGGACTCCTTTCCCTTTGATCCCAGCCCCAACCCCTTTCAAGTCCCCGCTTCCCAGGGTTTATTTCCTTGAACTTTGCCTTTCTAAGGAATTACACTACTGGAGCTCTCCCGGGAGTCTATCATACATACTTCAGTTAATACATTTGTAGACAATTGCATCAATATATTTACTTACACGTTCATAAACAAAATTTTAGCTTCCACATAGAGAGGAGAACTTGCATCCTCTGTCTCTCTGAGCACCTAACATGATTGTTTTCCAGGTCTTGCCATTTTTCTACAAAAGGTACAATACCATTCCTTCTAACACATGAGTGAAATTCCATGGTGAATAGTCACCACATTTTCTTGATCCATTTGTCCACTGAGGGGCCTCTGGGCTGATTCTATACCTTAGCTTTGGTGGATAGTGCTCCAAGGAACTGAGCCCGTGTTCTTTAACATTTGCAGAATCCTACTGGAGATGCACAGAGGATTCATCTTGTCCACGGCTCTCAAAATTCCTACCATTCTCCTTAATAATGTCCCTACTTCATAAATGTAGCAGAAGTTTTTTAAAGAGACTTGAATTTTTAAAAATCTAATATGTAGAGAACTAGTCATCCTTCCCTGCCTCCTCTTAAATTAAAAATGAGTGATTAGAATCTTTTGTTTGATTTGGCATTTCTTTAAAAATCGTAAGGTCACTGAAAGTTTATTTTCAACTCAACATGCAGAGAATTTAATGATAACAAGGAATCAAAAGGGAACGGAATCTGAAAAACAAAACTTTTATTACATTTATCTCCTCGCTGGGTCCTCTTTTGAAATCTTTCCATTTGATTTCAGTTAGGCTGCTTGCTCCTAGCTAATGCCAAGGACACAAAGAATGCTCTCTTTAAATCATAGCCTAAAGCCTGATTGTTTTCCTTCCTGAGATAATTTCTTTTAAGATGAAGCAAGGCCTTGTTACTTCCCACTCAAACAATTTCCCAATGGATGAGCGGCACTGAATTGGCTATGTGAGAATTACTGAAAGGAAGAGATAAGACTAGCAGGCTGGCCTATTGACTAGCTAGACAGACAGTGTGAAGGCTAACATAATCACATCAACATCAACAATAATAGTGAATATAGATTGTTTATGATATGCCAAGAAGGTATGTATCTTTTTTATTTATCAAAAGATAGAATGAAAAGTAGACATTAATAGATAAAATCTAAAAGATCAGTTAAGAAATAATATGAAATTATACATAATCAAGTTTACAATAGATGCTCTGAAGGTAAAGAGGGGAAAAGTCTACCCAAGCCAGGGTAAATGAGACAGGCTATTTGGTTACTGTGAGTCCAAATTAATGTCTATATTTAGTAAATCTTTGAAGGTTGCATATCAAACATTTAGGACACTTTGGGGATAGGTATTCTTTTGTAGTTTAGGTATCTCTGCAACAAATGTTAGCTACATATTTCTTTTTTTTTATTTGGGGACAGATTTTTTTTTATTGTGAAAATACTGTACAGAGGAGTTTCAATTACATGGGCAAGATAATGAGTACATTTCTTATCAAGCATTGTTGCCTCCTCTTTGTTTTCCCTTCCCATCCTCCCCCACCTCCCCCCACTCGATCCTCCCCCCACCTTCACCAAAGTTGTAAAGTTCATTTTCGACATAATGACTTGTACATCTTGTTCCAATGGGTCCACCTGTATTCCTATTTGTTTTTTCCCTTCCCCTCCACAAATTATAGCAACATCAAATACAGTGAAAGAAGGGACATACAAAGCAACATAGAAATCATCTTATAAATGTGTTAGAAACAATTGCCTGAAAGAGAAAAAAAACACTTGAATACTTATCTTGGGGTTCATTTCATCTAACATCAACTTACGTAACCTTTTCTGCTTGACTCAGACATGAAAGTGGTGCTGTGGCTCAAGTGGTAGAGCATTCACCTTGAGCTGAAGAGCGCAGGGACAGCGCCCAAGCCCAGAGTTTTCTTTTAAAGATGTATTTGTTTGTCAGAGATGGCCATGCACACCTGTAACACCAGCACTCCTGAGGGTCATGAATTGAAAGTCAACCTGGACTGTACAGTCACTCAGAGCAGTCTTGTAAGCAAGCAAAACACAATTTTAAATCCTCACTCCACTGTTTACTTACCAGGTGAAGTGGTTCTACACAAACCTCTGGCTGAGCACCCACAGATATGAAGAAGAAGGAAGTAAGATGGACCAAGAAGAGGGCATGAATGGACCACAGTAATGAACATGGAACATTCAGCGGAGGGAAGGAAGGTGCCCCAAGAGCAGAAGACCTCAGAGAGTGGGGTGGAGTCTCTGGATTTCCAGGCAACAGGTCTCTACAGCTGGGGATGAGTGCAGCGATCCAAAAAGAGACAAAGCAGAAGGGAAGTGGAAACTGCTAAGCGTATTCAGCCAACCATCGACTGGTTTAGGAAACTGGCCTCTCCACCTTGACTGGTCACTGGGCCAACGCACTGGAGTGGTCGGCAGCGAGAGAGGGCTTGTGTATCATCTGAGCAATTGAGCCTCCATTTGTAGACATCGGACTGCAGAAGAATTGTTTTCTGATGTCACAAAGAGGGAAGGGGAAGACGAACAAATAGCAGGAACGCAGGCAGACGGCAGGGGTGGTGTGCATCAGGGGAGGAAGAGACAATGACAATCAAGTATAAAACTGAGATACTTGGGCATAGGTGGAAGGGGAAAAGATGACGGGTGTTGAAAATGCTCCCAATTCCCCAAAGAGAGTCACCAGCCAATCAGCTCACCGTGTTACTCTAGGGTAGAGTCAGATGACAAAGATGGATTTAGGAGAAAACACATAACATAGATTTCTGGAATAATGCTTTTTAAAAACTTGTCTTTTGTTCAGACACATAAAACAGTTCTTTATTTTTTGTGGCTTTATTGCTCTGGATGGAAGTGAAATTCATGTCATCTACAATGGACCACTTAAAGCATGTGATTCAGTACTCTAAGCAATCTTCTGAACAACTATATGTTTTACCCAGTTCCATATTACAGTCACCACCCCCAAAGAAGACCCTAAACCCATCCAACAGTTCACTACCTCCACCCACCTCACTCCCACTAGCTTATTCCTCTCCTTCTTGTCCTTATAAGTTGGTATTTTCTGTTTTATACAACTAAAATCACGCCATATACGAAGCTTTGTCTGGTTTCTCTCAGAGTAAAGTTAAGAGGCTCATCAAGGTATAGCATGAATGCATAACTTCCTTCTGTTTCACAGCATCTTTGTTTCCTCTTTTTTTTTTTTTTTCAGAGAGTCTTGGTATGTATCACAGGCTGGCCTTGAACTCCTGGCTTCACATCTTTGTGTTCAATAGTTTCAAAGCATACGAAGTTGAAGAAATGATTCTGGGAAAATGGTAGACTAGAAAGCACTGGAATCCCATGTCCTGACAACACATGCACTGGTAGAATCTGTCGTGACAATTTGTAGGCTTGCAACTTTCAAAGGAAAGTTCAAGAGATAGACTACAGTAAAGTTGGTCCTTCTCAGCCTTTGACAGAGTGTCAGTCCCCCCCATGTCCCCACTCTTAGTTTTGTGTCAGGTGGTTCCATGCATATCCCTGGAAGATCCTGTACCCTCACTCTGACGGCACCCCTCCTAGCAGAGGTTCAGACAAAGAAGGAGGATGCATTGTTGTTGTACCTGTCTCATTGCTCCAAGCCGTTTTTTCTCCTGCTGAAGTGAGATACTGCCAGGGGATTTAAAGAGCAACACTTCCCTCTTCTCCACGCTGTTTTCTATATTTCTTATTTGAAGACTAGGCATTAAAAACAACTGAAGGCTGAAAGTGCAAGTTCAAAAACTTCCAATAAGAATCTAAGTATGCACCCCAGGCAGGCCCTTGGGGTTGTGACAGCTCACACCAGTAACACAAATACACATCGAAAAATAAATCCCCAACACAAAGACCTTGGAAGTCAGGATCTGATTTCTAGAGTTACCACAACCTTAGATTCAAATGTGCAATTGTCGAGTGCAGAGAGTCAGGAAAATAGAATCTATTCAATGGGGGAATGAATCCACAGGAACTGTATCTCAAACGAAGCAATGGCAGATCTACTAGGCACTACAGACTAAGACACAGATAATCACAGAACTAAAGAAAGATGCCGAGAAAATCAAGAAGAATTGAAATTATCAACAAGTGACAGAAAACCTAAAACAAAAGTGTAAAAGGGGCTTTTGAGCTGGAAAGTACAGTAATGGAAATGAAAAATTAACTAGAGGGATTCAAAGATAGTCTGAGGCAGACAGGCCACTGGGGAAAAGAGAACTCAGAGCTAAATCCATACGTGGTTGGGCGATTTTCAACAAAACCATTCACTGGGGAAGGGGCAGTCTTTCTTAACAAATAAGTGTGGGGAAACAAGGATATCCAAGCTAGGCTCTTAGAAAAAAGCAAAAAAGATCAAACAAAAATTGGCAAGAGACTTTCACAGATATTTCACAGACAAAATTCAAAGATACAAATGACCAAGGGGCACGTGAAAAGATGTTCAATATTACTAATCATCAGGGAAAGTAAAAGCCAAATTAAAAAGAGTTGCCACATCAATTCCACCAGCATGATGGCTTTCAAAAATAAATAAAATAAAAGGTGTTGGCTAGAAAATGGAGAAACTGGAATGCTTGTAAGCGCTTAGTAAGAAAGATAAGCCGTGTGTGTGTGTGTGTGTGTGTGTGTGTGTGTGTATACCATATATAATTACTCATCAGCATTTCATCAGTAAAGGAAATGCTGGTAGAGGTAACATCTTGAAAAGGATGTTTATTTGGCCTAAAGTTTTGGCGGTTCAAAGCCGGGACCGGGACGCACTGCGTTAGTGTTCCTCACTAAGCATGGTGGATGGCAGTGAAGGGAGGCAGGCGCCTGGGTGCCTGTGGGAGGCTGGGGCCCATCCTGAACAGAAAAGAGAGAAATGACACAGGGGAGGGAACAATGGCAGGCTTGGTCTTTTCATACTTTCCCAAAGGGGTCCAAAACTTCCACCACCTCCCAGCAATGCCATCCCAGCAATCAAACGCTTAACCACAGTGAAATTTAAGGGGCACAAACCCTAAACTTAAGTCCTAACAAACAGCAAGAAAGCTAATTTTTTTAATTAAAGCAAAACTATCAAGTGGTCCAGCAGTTCTGGGTAGTTCTGAATAGTACCCAAAGGAATTGAAAGCTGGATCTTGATATTTGTATGCTCAGATTCAGTGAAATATTATAACACTACAATGCTTTGTCAACCCAAGCATCCTTCAAGACATATATAGGAAATATATGCATTTTATATTTATTTGTTTATGCAAACTTATTTAGTTATTTGCATATTTATGTAGCCTTCAAAAGGAAGAAACTTTGAGGACATGATGCTAAGCATAGTAACCTACTCACAAAAAGATAAATACTGCGATCTCACTGATATGGAGTATTTAAAATAGGAAAAATGGTAGAAAATGGTGTTGGCCAGGGGCATTGTAGGAAGGGAACGGGAAGTTACTTTGTAAGGGGTGAAGGGTTTCGAGGGGTTTCTGTCCTACAAGATAAAAAGACTAATAGAGGTGGACATTGGCCACAGTTACATCACATCATGAATTCATTTAAAACCACTGAAATCTAGACTCAAAATTGGTAAATATGGTAATTTTTATATTGTGTATATTTTCTGACCAAAAATAATCTTTAAGAAAGCTCATGGGGAAAGGAAAGTTCTTTGAATGCCTGATGTGAAGTATATTCCTTCTTCCTCTCCACTGAAACTGGAAATAACTGTTTATATTTGATAGGAAAAAATGCCCTGGAGGCTAAGAAAGTCCTTTGATCTGCTTTAAGCTTTCCCTCTCTCTCCCTCTCATTCTCTCTCTCTCCCTCATGTGCATGCATACACACACAAGTGCATACACACACAAGTTTCTTTCTAAAAATGAAAACAGGGACTTACATCATGGTATAATTAAAAAGGACTTTTGAAATTTTTATTAGAAGCCACAGATGATTCAACACCAAAGGAAAGCAATTTCATAGTAGTAAAACTTCCAACAACTTAGAAAAAAAAGTAATTCTACTTATAAATATTTACTATCCATAAACTAAACATTTTAAGGCAAATAAAGTTTTATTTTAGAGGTGTGCTTCAAAGAATACAACAGAGATTAGTAGCTCAAAAGGTTTTTATAAGCTAGTAGTTAAAACTATTTAATAATGTATAGGTATTTAGAAAAATAATTTTAGAACCCTGAGGTACAATACAGTACGTATAGATGTGATTTCCTGACCCATTTTCACCAGTAACACAAGAATAGCACAGTAACTATCAAATGTGTGGCATCTCAAATCAACACTAACAAGTATCTGCAGACATGTGAATAATAATTGTTACATCTGATGGCAAAGGTCAGGTACCCATTTAATTAAATGACAACTCTGTGAATCAGAATGCAGTAGTGCCATCACTAACAACTCCACAGCTTTCAATTCAAACAGGAGACACAGCCAGTTGTGCAACCAGTCAGAAGGTTGCACAAATCCATACCTTAGACAGAAAAGTGTTGGGATTTCAACAATGTTTTAATGATCTATGAAGAAAATTGCATAGAAGAGAGCCTCAAAAGACTGCACTTTGCTATTAGATGAGCACCATTTTTATTGTTGATACCTTCTTTCAGCCATCTATTCTTTATTCTTATCTTTAGACCTTTAGGGACATTGTGACATCTTAGCTGTAGTGGGTAATCCTGACGAATTAACATACATACATGTATAAGAAGAGCATAATAAAACCAACAGGTGTTACAAAGGATTAGGGAGAAGGGAGAGAAGTCAGGAAAAAAATTAACACACTTGATTCAAGTATCTTACATGCGCATTGTAAGTACCACATTTGTATAATTAATTTACATAAAAGATTTTTATGAAGGCCACAGGAGGATGTGTGTGGGTTCTGTGTAGATACTATGCCACTTCATAGAATGGATTTGGGCATCTGTAAATTTTGGTGTCCTTAAGAAGTGTGGAAACCATGTCTTAGTCATTCTCAAGCCTCAGCAGATCACATCAGCCATGACTTCATCAGCACCAAGTAATCTCTTTAATCCCCTCTAAAGAAGAAAGGCCAGAGTGTACTTTGAACTAGCAAAACTATGACTGTTCTCATAATTGATGAGGCAATGCCAGTTTTAACATGACCATTGTTGGTAGATAGAAAAACCCAAGCAATGTGTGCTAAGATGTGTAATGGATATAATCCTCCACACTCTATAAACACCCTGAGCTTCCAGTAAAGTGCGTGCACGCACGCGTGCACACACATTCACACACACACACACACACACACACACACACACACACATTATAGAACTTAGAAAAAGATGAAAATTTCATACCCAATATTGCATGAGCAAATAAACACACAGAGGAATCACCTGTTCTAGTAACAATTCTGAATAGTCTATTAGCTTCACTTTACAAAGTACAGTATTACTAAACCTGCAAATGGAAAAGAGCTGAAAGTGTAGCCAGGCACTCCTGGCTCACGTCTATAATTTGAGCTACTCAGGAGGCTAAGCTCCTTGGACGGTGGTTCTAAGCCGGCCGGGGCAGGAAAGTCCATGAGATTCTTATTTCCAATAAACCACGCAAAAATGCTGTAGATCAAAGTGGCAGAAGGCTAGCGTTGAGCAAAATTGCTCAGGGACAGCACACAGGCTCTGAGTTCAAGTCCTATGACTGACAAAAAAAAAGAGCTGAAAGTGGATTACTCTACTATTCTTCCCCAGTGTCGGTGACTAGGTCAGCATTCACTCCAAGTACTTGCTGGAAGCAACCACAATTCGCATCTAATATTGATGACAAATACAACAGAGTCCACCAGAAAGGAGGCAGACACACACCCTCCAATGCCAAGGGCTGCTTAGCAAACTCTCTGCCTGATTCTTCTTGATTAAAACTAGCTGGCTCTGATCAAATCTTCCTAAACAGACCCAGAAAAAACACCAGTGGAGTTTATTAAAAAGTGACTTTTCTAAATTCTATTAAGTAAAGTAAGCCAGGCCCAAAGAAACATTGGTCCCATGGTTTCCCTTATTTGCAATATCTAGTATATGTATGAGTCAAGCAGAAAAGGTCAGATAAGGTGATGTTAGGAAAATGAACCCTAAGATATGTATTCAAATGTTTTTTTCTTTCATGCATTTGTTTCTAATGCATTTATAAGATTATTTCTTTGTTGCTTTGTATGTCCCTCCCCCACAGTATAATCCCTGCTTTCACTGTATTTGATGTCGGTATAATTTGTGGAGGGGAAGGGAAAAACAAGTTGTTTAAATAAGGATACAGGTGGACCCATTGCAACAATGAGAAGTACAAGTTGTCATGTTGAGTGGGGGGGCTGGAGAAGGCTGGGAAGGGATGGGAAGGGGAAACAAAGGAGGAGGCTACAATGCTTGATAAGAAATGTACTCATTATCTTGCCCCTTGTAACCCCTCTGTACGGTATTTTCACAATAAAAAATAAATAAAAAATTTTAAAAAGTGACTTTTCTGCATAGGAAAGTATTTATAACGATTTTCATGGCTCTATTAAAACCTACACTAATAAAAATGAAGCTGAGGACTTTGATTTTCAAAGGAACTAGAGTGAAAAAAAAGAGGCCTCTACTCCTCCCTGCGTTGTTCTCCTGTGGGAACCTTCCTTCCCTCCCTCCCCCGTCCCCTGGGAGGGAGGTCCAGCATGCTGGAGGAACAGTGCAGGACTCTGGTGCGACCTCACCACACCCCGCGGTCAGGGCTGGTCACTGTGATCTGCTCTCCTACCTCTCTATGAAAGAGGTGAATGTTCTCCAGCTGAATGAGTCCCTTCTTTAACATCCCTTTCTTAAGAGGAGCAATTTCTGGAGCCACCAAGTGACAGCGAACACCGAATTTATCCAAAAGGAAGCCCAGTTCTGTTGTAGAAGCCCTCCCTCACCTAGGCTGTAGGAACAAAGGGACTTGTAAGATGACTAGAAGTCTCCAGGAGTAATGACGGGTTGGAAACATGTGGTAAATACCACCGTCTTCCCTAGGGAAGAAATGTACAACTGAATCACTCAGAGAAATACACAGCCAAAAGGAAAGTTTCCCTCGTGTGTCATTCCCTGGCAGATACCGACACCCTAAACAGACATTGCTGGGAGCCCCAGTGGGCTTTTCCAACGCTGACAGAAGAGGCTTTTAGGGGTTACTGTAGCATACCATAGCACATGGAGGTGCTAGGGAAAGGGGTCCTCAGAGAACAAAGTCTAAAGGGCTGATGGTGTCAGACCAGCAGAGACCTGGGTCTTCAGAATGTCCCCTTCACAAACATGAGTTTTCCAGCCTGCCAGCCAGCCCTCCATTCATGAATCATGCTCCATTCCACTGTGGCAACACAAGTTCCCATTGCATGACAAGTCCTGACAGGAAAGCTAGCACTTGCCCTTTCTCTTGGTTGGTCAGTCCATACTTCAGTCTGTCCTGCAAAGTCTTCATTTACTACCTGATTCACTTCATGTGAAACTGGACAATAAGAGATAGATCAATAGATTACAGACAGACAGATAATAGAGAAATATATAAATACACATATATGTGCATGTACAAACATATGCACACATAATGTCCTACTGCAGACACTGTGATTCTGATGCCCCCAAACTACTTATCACAAATTGCACAGCCCATCACTGGGGGGTGGGGATGGAGGGGGGAAGGACGTAGGCATAACTACTCTGGCCCAGGGTCAAGGTTCTTTCTGCTGCTGTTATCCCTTTCCTAAAGAGGATCTGACTCTATCATCTTTCATTCTGGCTTTAGCTATCATTTATCCAGCCATTCCTTTAAGTGCTCATACTGAGACCAAGGGGGATTGGGAAAGGTGACATTCTACCAAAGCTTATTAAACCTTCTAAAAGTGATATGTAGCCAGCCCCAGTTAAACTGTCCTTAACCTGAAATGTGTTTGCATAGCCCACGATTTAAATGAAGAAGCTAGCCTGAATAGTTGTGAGAGTATGCATAGGGAATACTAAGATTTCAAATTCCTAAAATCCTCTGAAATGCTGTTTTACAAAGCAAGCACGCACTACTGCAGAGAGCAAATGTGATGCGTGCTACAAGGGCCCCTACCCTGCCCCTGGTGTCATATTGTCAATATGGGTCTTAGAATCCAACACCGTGGTGGGCAGAGCCTTGTACATCCCTCAGAGAAGCAGCGCCTCAAATGAAGGCCAGCCTCAACTCACAGCAGGCCCGGCACCCTTTCTTGTGGAAAGCATCTTTAGGTCCACGACCCTGAAGGACTTTTGTGAGTCATTTGCACATGGTTGGAGATCAAAACTGTGAAGGAGTGAGTCTTAGTTACCATTCTAGGACCTATCCAATTTCAGCTTCACTAGACAAATGGGAAATCCAGTTACCCTATAGCCAGACAAGGATTAGGGGGAAAATGGCAACCATTCCCCATGAAAACAACTCACAAAGTCTCTGCCTATTAACTGCTTGGCCAGGATATTATATATACTTTTTAACAATATCAACAATGCTAGAAGCAGAATACAGATTTCCTAAATGTGCTGTATATTTATGCAATCCCTTTCTTAAGTAATATTTATTACAATATTTTTCATAAAGCCATAAATACTGAGGGTACTTTTATTATAATTGCTTATATTTCCTCCCAATTATTTGCCTCAGTTATGCTGACAAAAATCTAGAAGTGCATTTATAAAAATGTTACTGGGAGATGTATTTTCTTTTTATCATGAGGGGAATAAATTAATTAAACCTCTGATATTGGAGAATAATTGCATGGAGTCTTTAACTCTAATTTAGAGATGTACATTTAGCCATAACACACTCTCACCATTAGGTAGTTAAGTGACAGTTCTACTTCTGTTATGCATATTATAACTTTGTTCCGATGATGCAAAGTGACTTGATTTTTATATCCTATCTTGCACTTATCAGGCTGTCTTCCCTCCGTGCAATTTGTTCTGTCAATTGGGTCCTGGAGATGTGTGAAGTTTGGAAATATTGTCACTGTCACTGTCAAAGACAGAAGCAATTTATCGTGAAGGTATTGAAGGATGCCCCTGATGACAAAGTCACTTAATAAAAATGACACCACATGGAAATCCAGATACTCTCATGTTGTCTCTTCCAGTGAGCTTGCCTGAGTATGGTCACACCTAGCACTGTTCCACCCAGAGACACGAGAATAATTTATTTCATGACAAGTCTGATATCTCCCTCTCTGCTTTCTAATCTGTAGAGTATTCTGAAAATGGAGACTGCAAGCCTGCAGTGCACCGTAGGCCCTAAACTGTACACAATGAGAAAAGGCTCTAAATGATAAATCAATATCCAGCACACTGCTTGAGAGTTAATCCTGATGAATGGATTCAAGCAACAAGGGCTGTAGCAGGTGAAAAATGTCACCAATTTTAGTCCATGTAGCACTTTACCCGTTTATTTTCTGTGGCACACAACCCATTAGGAAAGAAACATATACAGCATTAAACATTTAGAAAGAATAATTTGAGAAACTGTTTGATTGAAGGTAATACACTAAACATACAAATCTATTGATTATAAGTCTAGTGTTCTTAATAAGTGGCCAAGGAAGTTTGGATACAAGAAAGGAACACTGAAGCTAACTGCAATTACCATGCATTTCAAGCACCAAAGACATGTTAACACAAAACCTTTCACATGCATAAAGTAGTTTTATTGTAATAGCAAAAAACTGGAAACAGTCCAGCTAACTTTTTACTGGTAAATGGCTAAAATGGCTTGGTAGGAAATGGAATTCCATGCCACTAAACTCTATTCATACCATGTCACAATTAAAAAGAGTAAACTTTTTGGTACATGCAAAAATTTGATCTGACTTCCTGAGAATTATACTCAATAAAGGAAAATCAAGTCTCAAAACGATATATATGTACATGTCTATGTGTACATATATATAGTTGTCAGGGATCAGAGACTGAGCTAAGGGGAAGGACAGTGGTATATATGTGTATAAGGGAAACAAAAGGGCATGGTTAAATACATCTACCACCTTTGGGGTAGATACATGAATCTACACATGTGCTAAAATTGCACAGAAGTAAACATATACAAATGTAATGAGTACCAATATAAACAGAAAGGGCTCAATAGGGCTGGTAGACTACATGAATGTGGCATTATATGATAATCTTATGAATGTAGAAGCTGAGTTAGGTATAGGGAGATTTTCTGCATTCTATCTCATATCTGCCTGCAAAGAGCAAGTTTGTCGCTATAGTTTCAATGAATAAAGTCATCTCATCCACCTCATTAAGTTATTTTTCTAATAAAAACTACTTGCTACTGATCATTATTTATCAAAATAAACTTACATTGTTCTGATCAACCGTGATTCCTATTAATTGTAAGGATAGCTCAAACCAGAAGAATATATAAACTTAAAATCACACGGGTTTCAGGAAATACTTTGAAAATCTCAATTATTTATATGGGATGAGATTTCTGATTTGAATATCTAACCCTTTGTGTCTCTCAAAGGGTGATGTATGTATATTTGTAACAAACTTTTGAGCATAACTTACACTGTGTCTTCATTCTATGGAAGAAACAGAAGAGACATTAAAGTTTAAGAAGGAAAGGAAACAATATACAATTTATGATTGCTAGAGAAGAACTATCTCATGATATTTTCAGAGATTCTACCCTGGTATTTACAACATATCAACTATTACACTTAATAGTACAGTGATTAATTACATAAAGTACATTAATATTATTGTTCTTTTAGCTATAATTTTATTACATATTTTATTTTATTTACTTTTTGTCAGTTGTGGGGTTGAACTCACAATCTAGGTGCTCTGCCTGAGCTCTTTATCTAAGGCTAGTGCTCTGCCACTTTGAGCCACAGCTCCACTTCTGGTTTTTGAGTGGTTAACTGCATATAGAGTCTCATGGGGACTTTTCTGCTCAAACTGGCATCGAACCAGATCCTCAGCTAGAATTACAAGCATGAGCCACTAGAACCTAGCTCATATTACAGTATTTAAACACACTAGAAATTACATATTTTATAACTATTTAAAATTATGATGCAAGTTTTTATATATGTTTTGAAACATTGTCAATGATAGTACCAACCTATCCTGCAGAGAACTTAATAAAAATCTTTCCATTAAGTCTAACCTAACTGCTTCTTATTTAAAATAGTGACTTGAAATTAGAAAAATGCAAATTGAAACTACACTGAGATACCTTTCTGACCTCTCAGACTAATGAGAATCTAAAGTATGGCACATGTGCCATTAGTACTAAGTAGAAGAGGGCATTTTCTAGACAGCTAAGTTGCATTGCAAATTAGTAACAGTGTTTTGGGAAGAAAATTGTCAATATATAGTAAAAACTATTTATACCTTTAGACTAGCCATGTCTGGGAATTTACTCTAAAGACATCAAAAATATAAAAATGCATAATTGCAAGTCACTCTAGTGTAGCATGATTTGTAATTATAAAATATGTTTTAAGAGCACTACATGCTCACATGAGGGTAAGTGGAATAAGCTCTCTATCTAATATGTCCTGATGCATGTGTGGAAAATAAATGACCAAGAGTATACTTCCAGGGGATGACTTATATTGTTATGCAAAAAAGAAAACAAGCTAAAAATTATCATCTATTTTGTTTCAGCAAGAAGGAGGGAATGTGAAAATATTTACATTTCTGTATCTGCTCCTTTGGGAAAAATTGAATACAGAAATAAACAACAGAGACCAGTTGTCTACATGGGGGGCAGGGTTGGAACTGGGGTGGAAATGAGGGTCATGTGACTATGGGGTACACAATATGGAGGTGTGATGCATTTTTTTGCTTGTAGGTGATCGTATTGGGGTTTGAGCAAGAGGCCTCAAGTTTGGCTTTTTCACTCAAGTCTGGTGCTCTTATCACTCGAGTCACATCCCCACTTTGCTGACTAGAGGTAAGTGTCTTTTGGCCTTTCTTCCCAGGCTGCCTTCAAATGTATGATCCTCAGATGTCAACCTCCTGAATAGCTAGGATTATAATCATGAGCCACCAGCACTGTGTAATACTTTTCAAGTGATATATTTTGTGACTCTTAGAATCATGGAAACTAAAATGAACAGATTCAGAAGGGACAAGGAGAATAAGTGATATGGAATGAAACCAAAAAGAGTGTATCTCACAGGATTGAAAGTGGAAAAGACAACCACAGTGAAGGAGAGCAGAAAAGAAATTCTAGTAACTAAGATTTGAAAAAGATTTGAAAGTATGTCCTCAGGCGAAAGAAAGGAAACTGTCAACCAATACTGAATGTATCCACTGTGTTTGTTTTTCAAAAGCAAAAGTATAGTTGCAATTCTGCACCTGGCTTCATATATGCTAAAGGAAGATCGGTACAACATAAATGTTGAGAATTAGATTTCTTACTGTTGGAAGAACCTTCAAATATGGGAAGGGAGAAATCTAGACAGAACCCTGTGACAATTTTTTTAAGAGCTATGTGTTTTCAATATGCTTAAGCACATAGGCACTGATCTCAATACTAGAAAGGCTTGAGTATACATGCGTATGGTATAAACATAGGTATATTTCTGAGCATGCCCAGTGCCCTTTGAACAGGCTCATGTCCACAGCAATAGCACATTGAAAGGAAAGATCTTGGTTTCTAAGTATCACCCAGTCCTCTTGGAGGAAGTTGATTCCTGGTCTGACACATTGACATAGGAAAAGTCTGACATGATCCTGGAACTGTGCTGTGCTCCAGAGAGTAGGAAAATGCTCCAAAGGAAAAGGAAATTGTTCAAAGGACGTGTCAATTTCAGTGAGTTCCTATTTGCTAAGTCAGGGATAACTTGAGAATTGAACTTAATTACAAGAGCAACAATTACAACCTTTGGAATCAAAATCTGAGTCAGTGTTGATATAGAAAAATAATTAAATGTGGGAGAAAGAAGGTCCATCTAATGGAATTCAAACTAATGAAGGTGTAAGACAATGAAATGAGAAATCACTGTCTTCAACCACAGAAGAATATGGCTTCAGGCAAGAAACATGAGTAGATGTGAAAAACTAGGGATGACATGTGTGATGAGAAATTGAACATTTACACAGCTCAAAGTTCTTCCCTATAAGACACGTGTATATTACAAACGGAGAGAAATAAATGTTCAGTGCAGAAATCTAGCAGAGCTATGAAAATGAAGTGGCTCAACAAGATATCCTGTGATGATCTGCCAACTCTTTTGTTACCTGTCTGCCAATCATCCCCTGGTGGGAGGGCTGAGCCAGTCCCAAAGGAGGGGCATTGGTTAAACTTTAAAGACTTAAGAAAGATAGAGAATTAAAGGCCACTAATGAGAGCAACCATGTGAACCTAGATTTCATCCTGACCATCCTTTACTTTCTTTCCCTTGGATATAAAATACATCAGTGCGCCATGGTAAAATATGAATAGTGTATAGCAATTCCCTACAAGATGCTCAGTATCTATCATAGTGTTGTATCAGTGTTAATTTTCTGTGCTGTCAATTTTTCTGTGGTTAGGAGAACATTGCAATTTCTAGGAACGAAATTAAAGCATCAGACCTGACATTTGCTGTAAAATCACTAGGAAATTATGTTTATGTGTGTGCATGCATGCATGAATGAATGAATAAATGCATGTGAGAAAGAAAAAGACATATACACACATATATGTTCAGAATATAAATGAGAAAGATAAATAAACATGGGCAAAATATTTATTTTGTAGTGTAATTTCAACATTTTTGTGTCCCAATGGAATGAGTGTTAGCCTCAAGTAAAAGCAGCTCAGGGACATTGCCCAGACTCTGGATTGACACACATGTGCATGCACTTACACACACACACACACACAAAGTAAGTTTAAAGATACATCTAAGCTGGGTGCATGTGGCTCATGTTTGTAATCCTAGATACTCAAGATGATGAGATCTGAGGATCATGGTTTGAAGCCAGCTAGAGCAGGAAAGTCCATGAGACTCCTATCTCTGATAAACTACCAAGAAAAAGCCAGAAATGGAGCTGTGGCTCAAGAGTACTGAGCAAAAGAAGCTCAAGAACAGCGCCCAAATGACCAAATCTCCACAAACAAGGCCACACTAAAACTACCAGCACAACTATGTTTATTGTAGCATTATTAACCATAGCTAAGATATGGAACCATCCCAGATGCCCTTCCGTAGGTGAATGGATCAACAATAAAAATTATCTTTAAGTTCAAAGGAGTTCCCATTCAATAAACTAGTATATGAATACGATGCATTTTGATCAGCTTCACCCCTTCCGTAATTCTCTCCTTTCCCTCCCAACTCCATGTATTCCCTCCATTTCCTTAATTTTGTAGGATATGCCTTTAATTTATGACTGTATTCTCCCCCATTTCTCTCTTTATTTGCCTACTCCCTTCCACTGTACCTCTCCCTCCAATTCCTGCTGTTTATTTTATTGGAACATAAGTTAGCCTTTCTAAAAACAACAATAATAACAAAACAACCACATTCAATGACCTCATGTGTTGGTGCTCTTGCTTTTGCCCTATCACTACCCCCACAAGGATGCTGAGGTGTTTAACATGATGAATCTCTGGGGATTTAAAAGAATATATGGTCCCTCAGGCACAAAGTCTGTGGCCTCCAACTCCCTCCATTCATCCCTACCCAACTTACCGGGGGACATGCAGGCCCTCCACAGCCTGGCCGCCTGCCTCTCCTGCCTGAGTTTCCTCCTCAGATTATCCCTTCTCTGTCCTCCTTTAGAGAGCTCTCCAATGGACTTCAATTTTTGCCAGCTCTCAAACTCTGTAACAGTGATTCAGTGTATTCAGGGATTCAGTACACTGAGTCAACTATGTGAACTCTTTGAAGAGAAGTAGTCTAGAAATGCAGGCCTGGCAGGGTGTCTGCCAGTGGCCCACACCCTTAATCCTAGCTACTCTGGAGGCTGAGATCTGAGGAGCACAGTTCAAAGCCATTCCAGGTAGGAAACCTCATGAGACTCTTTGACTCTTACCTTCAGTGCAACACACACACACACACACACACACACACACACACACACACACGCAATCATACCAGAAACATAGCTATAGCTTAAATGGTAGAGTGCTAGCCTTGAACACAAAAGCTCAGGGATAATGTCCAGGCCCTGAATTCACGACTGATATCTAAATAAATAAATAAATAAATGCAGGCTTGATTTCACTCTCCCACAGACTCATACATATGGAGGGAATTATTGATAAGCCTTTGTGCTCATCATCCCTCAAGGGCACAGACCACCTCAGCCTTCAGGAAATGGCCTCATTGTTCTGTTTCCCAGGATTCCTTGTAGTTCCTGTATTTGACTCCTGAACAGTGTTTTGCACCAGATCATGAGCATGCTCAGAGTCTAACAAATGAACAATACATTGGCTCTGCTGCGTAACAAAACAAGGAGTCCAACGTTTGAAGGCAGGAGAACATCCTTTAGGAAACTTCAGTGACCCAGCAAGAAACTTCAGTTAAACAGCCATGATTTCAAGCCAAGGTGCTCACTACCTTCCCAGAACCCTCTCTTATGGGTCAGCTCTGCTGAGCCATTGCCCATACCCTTCTTTTTTTTTTTTTTTTTTTTTGTCGGTCGTGGGGCTTGAACTCTGGGCCTGGGCGCTGTCCCTCAGCTCTTCAGCTCAAGGCGAGCGCTCTACCACTTGAGCTACAGCACCACTTCCGGTTTTCTGGTGGTTTATTGGAGATAGGAGTCTCACAGTCTTTTCTGCCCGGGCTGGCTTTGAACCGCGATCCTCAGATCTCAGCCTCCTGAGTAGCTAGGATTACAGGCGTGAGCCACCAGCGCCTGGCATGCCCATAGTCTTGTCTGTGAATCACAAGCAGCAAAATCCCTGCGTGCAATCACAGGACTGTGTGTGACTCGCAAGGATCATTCTGTGACAAGAAGGGCCCTGCTGCCTGAGTCTAGTGCTGACAGCCCCGATCAAACCTGATACTGCCCCATCTCTAACCACAGTCATTCTGATCTGGGCTGGCAGCAATGCAATCCAAGAGCTAAAGGGGAAAAAATTGGTTCCTGGAGCAAGCTCACATATTTCCAAAGAAAAACCCACTAACTCTACCAGAAACCACACTGTGATAGGCAACAGGTCCTCATCTTTAGCAAATAGATTCAGTACAAAAATAAGAAAGACAGGAGCTGAAGGAATGCTATATCTTCTCAAAAACTCAAAGCTTATTACCCATACACTGACCTAGACCTACCACTAACTTCCTATTCTCTCTGAAATGCTGTTGTTTTTGTGGATGCTGACATATTGGTATTCTTAATGGAGGTTTTGGGAACTGGAAATGAATGTACTTAGTAGCACAAAATAAGTTCCTCAAACAGACTTTCATTTTACAGAGACACAGAGCGGGGAAAAAAAACTATAGATGTAGCCATATATTAGAGAACAAACCTAAATTTCTTTTTCATATGACTTAACATTTTCTTTTAGGAAAAAAAAGGATTAAAAATCAAAGCTCAATTAAAGCCCCAGATAATGAAAAAATTACTCCTTTAAATTTACTCCTAAACTGATTCAATTTAGCCTTCCAAAGCTAAAAGACTAGTTCAGAGGAGAGATCCAAAAAGAGTCACTATGAAGACTTGATCCCTTGGTTAGATTTTGACCTAGACCAAAATAATAAAAATAAAAAACCTAAATAAAAGTTACAATTTGAAGAAATCATCTTGATGGTCAAACACAGAGAAAGTCTCAACAATCTCAACCCTTGAATGTACTGCTCGATGTCCACTCACTCTGAATGCTCATGAAACTTAAACCTTCTAGCCCTCTCCCCCTGCCTGAAAAACAGTATCACTCTCACCTTACATTACACCTGAATAAAGTGGCAAGAGCTCCTACGATGGGGATTGCTGAACAAAATAGTTCTCAATAAGAGAACAGAAGTTATTGATGGAGCCCCACCCCTGAATACCCCTGGTTTTACCACAATCTGATGTCATCATTGGACATCACTGCGCTCTAAATACCTTAGTTTTACCACAATCTGATGTCATTGGACATCACTGTGCTCTTCCTTGGTGGTTGTCATTTGCTCACCATGGCTGTTGCTCCTGTGTGTAGTCCAGCCCTGTGCCATGATGGTAACACTCCCAGTCACAGCCAGGGCACAGCCTCCACCTTCAGCATGTGGGATTCTAGAACCATGAAGGGTTAAAAAGAAGTTGAGGGGAAAATGTCTTCTTCCCAGCTCTGGTCTCCCAGTAGCCGCGTGGGCCTACACACTATCTTGGTGCTCAGAATGGTCCAGTCTCTTTCTGGTTGATGCTTCCATCTGCCTTCATTCTCTTCTAAACCAAGATGAAAGGTCTGGACAGTAAGACCAAGTCAGACATGTCCTCCTGACTCTGCCATAGGGTTAAAACAACATAAACCATACATTTCTTCTCTGGAAGCCGGTATCACACCACGTAATGATGTAACAAGAATAAGAAGGGAATAAAAACAAAAGGAAACTTACAGAAACAAAGCTTCTTATCACCAGGAAATTAAGTTTTAACAAACTTATTAAAGACTTCCAATTATAAGTATCATCTAAGCTATGAAATGAATAACAACGTTGAACATTTACTAAGGACTAATTATCAGGGGTGATTTATGTTCTAAGTATGGGAACTCATGAAACCCTCATTGGTTTAATATGAAGTGAATACCGTTACCACTCATTCAGAGAGGAGAAACAAAGGCACTTGTCTGAAAAGCAACAGACAGGATGGATTTGAAGCTCTCGGCTGCTGCTTAGACACCTCCTGGAATCAAAGTAAGATCTGCCTTGAAACACTTCTCCCTATTGGCTCAAGTGCCAAAACAAAGGACTTTGAATGACTTTGGCTGTCATATGCTGTTCTACATCTTTATGAGCTCCCTCAAGCAGAGATAATACAACCTCGAGAGAGAGAGAGGGTGGGGGACAGATGTAAAGACAGACAGATACATATAGAACAAAATCTGTCTGTATGACAACATAATGTCACTTAAACCAATGTTGTTTTTCAGTAAAAGTCCCAGAGGCAGATTACATCTCAATAAATTCTGTTAATCACCCCAAGAGCTATTTTATAACTCAACATAGGCTTTGGTTGGGTGAGGATAAACGAATTCTAGCACTATAGTAGAGGATCTAGTGATTTATCCCCCTCACCAAAAAATTGCTTACGTAGACTTAATTCACAGATACCTCCCCCAAGCTAAAAGTCCCTTTTGAAGGAACATTATCAACATCTGTATTTAAGACCACAATTCCTTACGTCCCTGTCCCCATCCAAATGCTATTGCCAATCCTCACTCCCTAAAGAAATAGCAGGGAGTAAGGGTGAGAGTCAGTGAGAGAGAGCATGTTTGGCATGCAGGAAGCCCTAAGTTCCATCCTCAATATGAGAGAGGAAGAGAGAGAGACAGAGACACAGACACAGAGACAGAGACACAGACACAGAGAGTCAGAGAGAGAGAGCATGTTTGGCATGCAGGAAGCCCTAAGTTCCATCCTCAATATGAGAGAGGAAGAGAGAGAGAGAAAGAGAGAGAGAGAGAGAGAGACAGAGACAGAGACACAGAGACAGAGACAGAGAGACAGAGAGAGAGAGAGAGAGGGAATAGCAGAAAACAGAAAGAATAAGGGGAAAACTAACACAAAGTCATAGCCCTGGTGTGAAATTGCTCTGAATGACACAGTTCTCTGTATTGACAGGGAAGTTGGATTTTTGGAGAGCTGGTATTTTTTCCCCTCATGAATAAGTCATAGCTCTCCCTTTCAGGAGTGCAGGCATGGCTGGAAGGGGCCGGAAGTTTGCCAGCTCCATGGATGTAAGTTTGCCAGCTCCATGGATGTATGTTTGCCAGCTCCATGGATGTACCTCTCTAGTGGGCAGAAGTCAATACAAAGGGCAGACAGCAGTAGCTAATAATATATAAGAAAACCACAATATGTATTTAGTTTTTGTATTTTTTGAAAAAGTACATTTTATTTTATAGTTTTACTCATAAAGTATATTGAATATGAAGTTTCATGAACTTTATGGATGCTTTCCAATACTTAAAGCAACAATCTTTTGGATTCTATGCACACGAGAGCTGCATTATAAAGGACTGTCATTGTGTTGGTGTTTGGCTATCACCACGCATCCTGAGAAATTAAGTACAAATTTGATTGTACATTTGCATTTTCCTATGTGTGGATTCATTACTTCCATCAGGTTCTCAAAGGGATTAGAAAGGTCAAAAGAGACACCACTAGTAAATTGCTAGAATTAGAGCTATAGTAGCCAGAAATATGAGCAATTTTAAGAGCTTGATATGTATATTAGATTGCCTTTCAGAGACATTTTGCTCATTTTTAGTCACAACAGCTATATATATATGAGGCTCTTTTCATATAAAGAGTATTTTTCAATAAGGTCAATCATCAATTTTGCCATCTTCATGAATCTGACAGGTGAAAATATTATCCTGTTTTTTGTTTTTTGTTTGCTTCTTTGTTTCTTGCCTTGTCTGTCTTTCTTTCTTGGTAAGTGGCCTGCTCAATTTCTCTGACCCTATTTTTTGTAGTTTCCTTCCACAAATAATGTTTATATCCTTTTCAATATGTGTACTTCAGTTTTGTTATATTACTCCATTGGCCAGAATGTCCAAAACCATGCAAATAACACAGAAGAGGATGGTGGAGGCCACGCCAGTGCACATTTATGTGAAGAACATTTACTGAATTGTGAAGAAACTCAAGATGATCAGATATACACCATAAATGTCACCCAAATGAAATTCAACAACTTTTGTGCTCCCTAGTAACTGAGACTTAGTAGCTCAGATAACTGATAGCTAGAAGAGATGCTGTCGAAGCTCCTTCCCGTGTTCAATGGATCCAAAATCCTAAGGTTAATTTCCTTGTACTCAGAAGATAATAAGAAACTTTTCTCAATAGATCCATGCTGTTTTAAATTCAGAGGGAAGAACTCTTTAAAGGTCATCTACAAAGAACACAGATAATTCCGGAAATAATTTGCTGCATTACAGTGTCATGATATTGAACTGCCTTTTTACCAGAAGCACCTAATTATCTAATAAACCACTTTATTATTGTTGCCTTAGTAAAAGATGACACAGTCATACACAGTAAATGATTACACATCTATATATAGACCTGCACATTTATAATTATGTACAAGTATGCCTAGCCACCCACACACATACCTTGTGTGGCCAAACTTGTACAAAAGTTGATCACAGAAGGGAAATGCGAAAATGGGCTCACATAAGAATTAATTTTTTCTATAGAACATCTCCAGAATAACTCCCAGGCTTTCAGATGGTGAGGCTCAGGAGAAGCGTGCTTTCTGAAGCAAGCCAGACTTTACAAGACAGCCAACCATGCAAATGGAAGGGCCGCCATATCTGTACATTCCCCAAGGCCTCAAGCCGTCAGCGGTGCCACATCTCCCTCACACATTACAATGCAAGCTGAAGGCCGTGGTGCAGAAAACCAATGCGATTCTCTGTCAGATCGGATACCTCACCAGAAGTCCAGACCCACATTGGTCCTAAGCTGGGAAGTTAAAGTCTCAGGATAGCTGTAGTCACAAGCCCCTTATTTTGAGGTGAGATGCACTGTACACAGTCTGGCAAGATTCTTAAGCTATGTCGGTCCATAAGAATATTCCCTTTCTATAACTGGGAAATGATGGTAGATTTGGGAAAGCATTATGAAGGTCTATTCTGTGAGTATGCGTGTGTCTTGTGGCATGTATACTGTATACATGCATAGATTGCTCTCTCACAGAAAATGCAGGTCCTGTCACTAGGCACTTTGATCCAGAATGTTCTATCTCAAGCTGTCAGATGAAGTCCAAGTACAAATCACTGCAGACTCTGTAGTGAATAAGGCAAAACACTACCTTGCTATCTTGGCAGTGATCTGAGGGTCATTATTTAAGACAAAATACACCTTATGCTTAGAAGTTAATCATTGCTCTTCAAATGATATCTCTTCGGTTCATCTCCTAACATTTTCTAGGAAGAAAATAACCACTTGCAACCAACAAAAGATTAGAGAGTTGTCAGGCCAGCAATGGATACAGTATAAGAAAACAGCTTAAACAGAAAGGGCAGAGGTCCAGCTGAGGTCCTGATTTCCCTCCAGTTCTCTGTGATGGTCCCAGAACCTCAGGGCTCTGTAGGACCTTCAGCCTCACTGGTGTCCTTCCCTATTCCTACTGTATCTGTGTCTTCCCTATTCCTACTGTATCAAGAAATGAACTCAAATGTTCATAGAATTTCATGAAAAAGTAGGAAATGAAAGTAGTAAGCAAGAAGAATTTTAATTTGCTCAAAAGATAGATGCGCAAGAAACGTGAATGAAAGAAAGAGGGAGAAAGAAGAACAATGAAGAGAGAGAGAGGGAGAGAAGGAGGGAGAACAGAAGTAAGGAATAAAAATAAGGAGGAAGAAGGCTGGGAAGGTGGCTCAGTGGTAGAGCTCTTGCCTTGCATGCCTGAGGCCCTGGGTTCGATTCCTCAGCACCACATAAGCAAAAAGAAAAAAGCCGGAAGTGGTTCTGTGGCTCAAGCGGTAGAGCGCTAGCTTTGAGCTGAAGAGCTGAGGGACAGCACCCAGGCCCAGAGTTCAGGCCCCACGACTGGACTGGACCCCCCCAAAAAATAAGGAGGAAGAGGGGGAGAGAGGGAGGAAAGGTAAAATAGGAAGGAAGGAAGAAAGAAAAGGAGAGAAGAGAGAGGGGGAGAAATGGTGAAAGGAGGGGAAAGGGAAAGAAGGGAGAGAGAAAGGAGGGAAGAAGAAAGGGAGGGAAGAAAAGGAGAGAAGAAAGGAGGAAGGGAGGAAAAGAGTGAGGGCAGAAAGGAGGGAGGTAGGAAGGAAGGAAGGAAGGAAGGAAGGAAGGAAGGAAGGAAGGAAGGAGGGAAGGGAAGGGAAGGGAAGGGAAGGAAGGAGGGACAATAGCAGCTGCTTTTGGACCCTAAGATGCTTATGTCTTATCATTAATTCAATTGTGGATTTTTTCAAATTAGCACTGGTTGGGCTACCTAATCAGTCTCTGGTCTTGGAAAACTTACTCATCTTTGACATAGCCTTCATCAACACATGTTCAAGTGCTTATTCTGAGAACACCGCAATGACAAAGTAGTAAACAATTGTACTTAACAGTTCACTCTAAAACCAAAAGTGTGTTATCCCTCTTCTCATTGCTTGCTCTTGATTTAGTCACCTATGACCAACTCTAAGAGAAAATTCTGAAATAAACACTTATTCACTCTCCTGAGTGCTGTGTTACAGCCTTGTGCCGCCCTGCTCTGTTCCACCCAGGAAATAAGTGACCCTGCCCTCCGTGCTGTGTCTACTCTGCGCATCCTACCTACCTGCTGTCATTAGCAGCCATCTTGGATATCAGACTGACAGGTGGCAGGGATGCAGTTGCCTGGGTGAGGCATTTGGTGCTGTCCGAGGTTTGGAGCATCCACTGGGGGCCTTGAGAGAGTTCCCCAGACAATGAGGAGAAGGTACAGAAATAATTCTAGGGTACAGATTAATTTAAGGGGAAAGTAAATGAGGGGCTATACATAAACATTCAGCCCAGTGTCTGCCTCATACAATCCCATGAACCTTTCTTGAAGATGATAAACCAATTTAATCCAGGGCTCCAGGGCAGCCTATTAATTGTCCAGTTCTCAATTCTCTTTCTCCCTGCACCAAATTATCACCTTTCAGAAATATCCTAGCAACCTACAATTCAGTTCTGGAATGTATTTTAGTCTCCAGCTGCACTAAAGGATGGAAACAATGTGTGAGCTTAGAGTCCCACAGATGCCCAGATTTTTGTGACGTAAGCTTCCCTCTCCACCTCCCCTGAAGGTCACCCCTGCTCATTTGTCCTTACCTCCACATTTCACTATTGTGGTCCAAGCCTATCATCATACCAAAATACTCAAGAAGAGGACTAAATATATTCATGAGGTGATATATATATATATATATATTTTTTTGGTGACACTAGGGATTGAACTTGGTACCTCATGACTGCTAGACAGTTGCTCTACCACTAAAGCCATCTCATTATCCTAGATATCATGTATATGAAATTATTTCTTATGTGTGGACCAAAATAGTTAAATTTGCCTAGAAGAATACACAGGCGAACGACTTCAAGGCTACTGAAAAAGTCACACAGAAATAAGTATATGTGCCAGAGGAGTTTCAGATCTCTTTATAGTGTGAAATACAAAGGAAAACTCTCTGAATTGAATATTCTGTTTTAAAGACAGTCCCAGGGTAACCAATTTGCCTAGCAATAAAATTCCATAGCAAGTCCTGAATCTTTTAGGACCTGATGGACCATTCCTTTTGCTGCCATGGGCCTTCTTACCTGATTGCTGTTAAGATGGGCTTTGGCATAGAGAACCTTTATTTTTTTCCTCCTTTTCTTCCCCACACATGGAGATCGATAAAGCACTTGCTGCTTTTAAAACAGATTTATGTGTTGTCCTGCTTTCTCCCCTAGAATCCCTCATTCAGGAAATAAATTCACCTGGTAATCCGTTGTCTAATTTGACCTGTGGGGTTCGTTGGCATCAAGTTGGAAAAGCTACCTGGAGGCCGTCTTGCTAGAGCTAGCTGACATGAAGGAAAGGCGTTCAATAGTCATTCCAGGGCCAGCTCTACGCGGATATTGACAGTACACTCAGAATGATTAAAACCAACAGAGTTTTGGTCTGAGTTCTTTGAAAGTTTTCTTCATAAATAGGAGCTGCATTTAATTTTAAAAAGAAGGTCCCAATGCTTAAGCATAGCTGTATTTCAAATGACTTTTATTTCTTTAAATGTGCCCCCCCACACATACTTAGGCACACAACTGAATTTCAATAAGCAAATGATTTTAGGTGTCATTTTAGTTAACGACTTAAGCTAACCAAAGCTAGGGTCTACTAGAACCTTCAGAAACATAAACATACCCTAACCATCTACAAGAAGATGACAGAGTTCTAGTAATTAAAACAGCCAAGTGGCACATAAATGTGTAATATACCCATGACATATTTTTGGCTTAAATTATATTAACTTCAATTTTTCTTGATTGGCACCTTTCCAGAAAGCTGGCTTTCTCGTCTGAGGTTCTATATCTATCTAGTAGTGAAAATGGTAAATGGCTTATTTTGAATACCATCCAAATCAAATGGTTAGCAGCCATAAATTCAGAAATCTTAAGTACGTTGCACTGATCTGAGAATAAAAACATTAGCACCTGCACCTTTGGAAGCAAACATGTAGTGGACACCTAATACACACCAGGCACTGTTGTACACGTGTACAGCCAGAAGTGAACCAAACAGGAGAAGTTCTCAGGATGAGTCAGGAAGATCCCACCTGTCCTTTGCGGTGGTCCAGGCCCAGGGGCCACCTCACTTGCAAGCCCAGTGCTTTCAAGTGAGCCCTTGTGAGCAGCCTTGGGTCCATCCTCTTGTCCACTAGAAGTTACCTTTCTACCTTCTAAATGGGCTGACTACTCTTACCATAATATACATTGTGTGCATACCATGCAATCTAATTTGATGTGGCCTGGAACAATTGCTGGGAAGGGGCTTAAAAATGAAAGGACCATCCTAAAAAGCACATTCTGTCAAATGATCAGTGAGGGCACACCAGGAACAAGATGTCCATACCTACTGGGGAAAGGTTTAAGCATGATGGGCTTTTAACAGGGTTTTTGAATCTTAGAATAATGTTAGAAATGTAAGTATTTTTTCCATCTTTCCCCATTTAATCAAATTTTGTTTTAATCATAAAAATGGATGGCAATCAAGGATTATGTAGTTATGGATTAATAAGAATGTGCCAGTTTTTTTTAATAGAGGCAGGTGGAGTATAGAAAACAACAAAAAGAAGAAAGAGGCAAGGAGAGAATGGGGGAGGGGAAAGACAGAGAGAGAAGGAAGTAGCAGAGAGACAGAGACAGAAAAGTGAGACAGAGAGAGAGACAGATTGAGAGATAGTGAAGCAAAGTTTTCAACCAAATTGGAATCCACAAACATGAAATTATCCCAAACAATACAGGAGAGAAGATGATTAAATGATGGCTTTGCTTAGTACTACCTATATACCAAACAGCAGTTCAGAAAAAAAAAGCTTCCGAGGTTGAGGTGAGCAAGACCTGAACAAAAGGTTGAAGCAGTTATAAAGAAGAGACTGAGGAAATAATCCTGCAAGAACTGGAAAAGTCTGTTTGACGGAAGTAGGATTTGTGTTTCTGGGAGAAAAAGGCAGATGCTGCTGGGGATACAATTGGTTGTAAGAGATCTAGATGACAGCTCAGAGCCCAGATAAGACATCATCCATGGTGGAAAGCCAAAAACAATTTGATGGGAACGAACAAGATGATGCAAACAGTATTTATAGAAGTTCACTATGGTGCTGTTAGCCAAAGTCAACATCCAGTGATCAGCCAATCAGAGAAAAGTGCTATGCTGTGTCGCCAGGGAAAACTAAGCAGTGTCTAGACTGTAGAAAAAAAAAAAACAAAACTATGGGACTATCTTACAACTCGTACAACTTCATATGTTGTAGCTGAGTGATAATAATATAAAACAATTCTTGTATAAAGATGTGTAAATTCTGCTCAATCACGGACAGATGAGTCAAATAAGTTCCCAGAGAATGTTCATTTCATGCATGTCTGAGTCATGATTTCACCATTCTGTGAACATTATTCTGGTATGTGACTCAGGCATGAAGACCTTGACAGAGATTGCCCATCAGGGCCAATGGAGAGAAAGGGAGAAAACAAATTCTTTGAAGAATGTGATAGAAGAGACACAGGGACCGAGTTCTGTGAGTAAAATTCCTAACTCATTCACTGTAGCTTCTTATCACTGGTGCTCATGCTCTGAAAATATGAAAAGCTTGCCAAAAAAAAACCCAAAACTGAAACAATGAACTACTCACAGGGACCTGATGCAAGAAGAAAAGCAAAGAGAACAGGTTAAGCAACCTGGGCTTCAACATGGTCTCTTTTTACAAGTTTCCCTGCTGCTCAAAGGCAGTTGAGCCACCTTTAATTCATTCTAGACCAAAGCCTCTCTACCTGTGACTTATCTCTCTGCTTCAACCTTCCCTGTGGACAAATAGTGTAGAGAAAGAACAAAATAAATTTAATGTGTTTTTAAAGGCTTTTCCTTTTGTCTTATCAAGTTGAATTTAAACAGATAAATTGAAAAAAATAAAACAAGCAAAGGAGAAAATATTATCAGGAGAATCTTAAGAGTAGATTTCTGTCAGGTGTATGTCCCCTTGTTTAATCTATATGTGGATAATTGGAAATCGACTATGACTGTAACTATGACATTTCCTAATCATGAAAGTTAAATTAAACACACACACATACACACACACAAGACATGGGATAGGTAGAGTGTCTGATTCACAAGAACAAGGTACTAGGTACAATCTGCACCACCTCTGTTCACCATCTCCTTCAAAAAAATTTTTAAAAATGACTTTAAAAACGGTGGCTTACTGATAGAGTGCTTGCCTAGCATGCATGAAGCCTTGAGTTCAATTCCTCAGTACCACATACACCAAAAAAAGCCAGAAGTGGTGCTGTGGCTCAAGTGGTAGAGCACTAGCCTTGAGCAAAGCAGCTCAGGGACAGTGCCCAGACTCTGAGGTCTGGAGAAAGCAAGGAAGCAAGGAAGTAAAGAAAGGAAGGAAGGAAAGAAAGGAAGGAGGAAGGAAGGAAGGAAGGAAGGAAGGAAGGAAGGAAGGAAGGAGGAAGGAAGGAAGGAAGGAGGAAGGAAGGAAGGAAGGAGGAAGGAAGGAAGAAAAGAAGGAAGGAAGGAAGGAAGGAGAGGAAAAAAGGCATTGGTATTTTCCAAGTTATCTGTACATACATGTTTAATTTGATAATTCAACAGATAATGAATTGAAGATAACACTTTATTCATTTTGAACAAACACACTTAAAAGTGTTTCTCTCAATTTTCTTCTGAAAAGCAAGATAAAGTCTAACAACATAGCCATAGATGTTCAATTTGATCTTACCCATGTGGTCTGATTTCACTATGATGACTCATTTGAAGTACTGAAAAAGTTTGCAAAATATTTTCACGAGGAGCACACTACCAAATCAGTCAGCATTCTTCTTTCTCATACCAGCAAGTTGAGGCTGAGAAGTTGACAGGCCTTTCCAAGTGTACACAGATGATTATTAAGAACAAGAATTCAAACTCAGAAAACTCAGCATTCCAGTGATTACTAGAATTGACCAGAAGAACCAAGACACATGTGAACTACACACAATCTAGTTAGACTGTTGAGTAAATCTCTTCCTGAACAATGTTCTTCATTTCTAAATGAACTCTAAATAGATACTCTCAATAATCATTTTCAAAGCTTTTGAGTCCAATGAAAAATAAAGTGGTAGAAAAAAAAATCACACAGAGTAAAGTCCCAATTTCTGGGAGACGATGCCAAAACACCTTTGCCATTAATGCTACCTAACAAGCTTGTGAGTTCTGGGATGACTTATTATGCAGCAGTATTGTGTCTGTAGATAACAGATACATACTACCTTTTCTCAGACAAACCACCTACCTGTCTTTGATGTCTGAACATAGCTCTCTTGGTTGGAGGATAAATTTGGATGACTAAAGGGTCTGTCTTTAAGAAATGCAAAAATCTAGCAAGCCCATCAATAAAGCTTCAATATAGCATAACTGTGTCTGTTTCCCAAAAAAATGAAAAACTAGCCTTCCCTAGGATAAAATTAGCCCTTCTACTTGATTTAGCTTTTTGTTCCCCTCTGCTTCCCAATACAAGCAACAAGCAAGCTGATAATTGCAAAATGTTCATGTATTTCTTGCTAAAATTAATCTCTAACATAATGAATACTGTACTGACAGAAGGATTAAAATCATTTTAACTCAACATCCCCAGCGGTCTAGATCTCATATACTCTCACATCTCACATCAGAGATTCTTTTCTTGTGTGTGAGTTCTCATTCTCTAAGGTAAAGAAAATACAGGCAGCATCACCTGGCCCTCACATAGCTGGAAGAGGATACAGAGTGACCTACGCTTTATTTGATATAGCATTTGTCTAGGACTTTTTTTTCTCCAAAGGAAAGCAGTATATACAACTATATTGTGTGTGTATATATATATATTGTACATATACAATATATACAACTAGAGGCAGAAATTACTGTTTGTTTAGATCTCAAGATGTTCTTTTGACACCGAAAGAAAAAAAGGAAAAAACAAAACAATCTAAGCAGGACATGTAAGTTAATAAAACTAATTTTTCGTCTTTGGTTGTATCTTTATTTCTTCTTCAAACAAGCCATTGTTTATTGCTTCATTGAATACAAGTACATAACGTAAACAATCTAATCTTGTTGAGAAATTGTTTGACAACATGGTAGCTAAATTGTCTATGAAAAAAACCCCTATCATTTCACAAGCAAAATACCTAAAGGTTATATTAGAAATATAAGTGAAATACAGTCCAGCTAAGCTGTTATTGCTGATTTCCAGTCAAGTGGTAGAAATGGCCTCTGGGTTTTTGTTTCAGTTTTCCAGAGAAATGTGAAGGCATCTGAGATCACACCCCTAAAAATAATGTTCTTCTCGAAATCATAAGAAACAAGGGCACAGGACAGCGTTTCTTCTCTGCACTCACTAAAAGCAGAAGCAGCTTAGAATCATCACTCAGTATGCATGTGGTAAGGATATCTTGCTGACTGAAATGTTTACCCAAGAATTAAAGGGCAATGAGAAATGCAAAGCCTTTCTCCTGCTGTGGCAAGACACAATTAGCCAGGTCAATTGGTTCTGAGGTGAATGGCTATGCAGCTCTTTCTTGAGGAGCAGTCAGAATAAATACAACTCCTACGCTTCCAAGAGGCTCCTTTGCAGGAACACCTGAAGGCCTCTCTCTGTGTATTACCTGGGAGTGAACACAGAATACTGTTGGAAATCTGCATGGAAAATTACACATTAAAACACATTAAAAATAGTTGCTAACCACTAATGTAGTATGTGCTTCCTTTAATGGAAGATACCAACTTCTGAAAAAGGATAGGTGAGATGGATTTACACCAGCAAGTCTCCAGTGACCTCCCTGGGTTTAGTTCTGGCTTCTGGGAGCAGAGATGGGTTTTTACAGCACACAGCCACCCGGTGGTACCACAACTGATGACAAGTCAGGGGAGCACTCTCTGTGGAGAACAGGATTTTCTACCAGATGAAGGAAAGTTCAAAGGGATTGAACTGATTCTACTGCAAAGATGCCTGCCTGCACGGCAGACATTCCTACTGGCAATGCTCTCCAACTCCTACCACATTCTCTTGAGTATGCTGTTTAGCTTTTTTCTGGCTACTCATTCTCATCTGGCCGTGTGCCTTCTACAGTTCAAGGAGACCCCATAAGAACGAGAGGTCAGGAGGTGGTTTTCCTTCCCACTACTTACTTATATTGTGTCCTTCAGATCTATTTGTGGATCATGAATTATACTACTAAGAGGATCCTCCAAAGTTCTATAGCCACAGCTTAAAGTTAAAAAGCCTTAGAAATCTACATGAAAAGTGATTCGTTCAAGAAAAAAAATGGTAATAATCCTTCAAAAAGGAGGTACCTGAAATTACATGGGAGGTTAATAACACTAATGTCTCTGTTCTTTGTTCACAATGTAAATTTTATCAGTATAAAATTGAAGGTATTTTAAGGTAACGTGTAACAAAACCACACACACACAAAAAGGAAAAACAAGCAAGGGTACGTGGAATATCATGCTTGACTTTGAACATTTGCTATAGGAAAAAACATACAGGGAGGAATGGATGAGAAAAGAAGACATTCGTGAGAATTAAGCAGAATTGATAGAACTGTGCATGTATGTATGTATGCACATGTATCTGTGTATGTGTGTACATGTGTGCGTGAGTCTCTATATGTGTGGATCTGTCTGTAAATGTGTGTATGCTTAAGTTCAAAGTTGTATGATCAGTTTACAAGTAAAATGAAAATAACAACAAACTGATCGATTATACCCCACATGATGACAAATTCTTGAAACATCCCAATCAACACAAAATGTCACCAGCCTTGCACGGCCATGTGTGAAGCCACAATGATCAAATCTCTACTATGTGTGCAGCACCGCATTAGTTGTTTTCACACGCACTCTCTACACCTGTATTTAAGGGTTCTTATCACTTCTGCTCATGAATGAAGAAACTGAGTCTCATGGAAGTAAACTGGAGGCACTTTCAGTGTGCTCTCTACCCACCCACATATGGAGATTCCAACAAATACTCATTCTAAACCAAATGCAAAATCTGTGGAGTGACACCACTTTGCTACAACCCTCCCAAGTGAACTACTGTTCTTTATTCAGTAGGCATTTGTTGAGCACATATATTACAGGCCAGGTATTCATAGTCATACAGAGTTTACATGGAGTGGATAACAGAGATACAAGCATCACGTACAGTCAGCAAGTTAGCAGCTAGACCAGGGGAAGGAAGCCATGGGCTCGGAAGACAGCTCCAAACCCAGGCAAGCGCCCTACAGGAAAAGATTCAAAACTGAAGAACTAAAAGGGACGCACAGAAATGTGGGCATTGGAGAAAAAAATATATAAGTCCCATGTGGCCATTTGTGTGTTTTATAAGCCATTTTAGAGCTTCAAGACATTTAACAGACACTTTTTAAACCTGCAGCGTGATCTCTCTGATTTCAGTGCAGTGAGTGGACAGAAGGAACTGATTTGGGCAAGGTCGAAACAAGTGGCACGAAACAAGACTGTGTGCAGAGTGGATGCGAAATGAAACTACCCTGATCTACACAAGGGAGTGAGGACCTCAGAGGACATTCCTGCAGGACTTGAGGAGAGGGAATGCAAAATTATTATTACATACCATATATGACGTTTATGATGTTGTATATATTATTATATATTATAATATGTAATGACATAATATATATGTACAATATATCCTATAAATATCACACAATTTATATAACATACATTATAGATTTATGTTATTTATATATAATTATAATATATAATAACTCTAATATCAATCATACATTATACAATTATACATATTATTTATTATGATCATAAACATATTATGTAATAACCAATTGTTATAGATGTGTTATATAATCAATATACAAAACATAAAATTTCAGAAGGGAATAATAGATTAACTTTTGAGGACGTCAACTTCGTCTATCTACCAAGCATTCTAGAAAACTAGGGATTGCCCTGGACTATATACAAATTGTCTTTAAAATAGAGTAACTGTCTCAGGGTTCTTTCTTTACATTTGTCATTTCTCTGATTTTTAACACAGAAAAGCTGCAATGTATGTGATGGAGAATTTATTGTGCAATTGCAAACCACCATTAATGGGTTACAGTAATTTGCAGTGTGGCCATCCTCTAAAGGAAAAGAAATTTCTGGAGAGAAAATTTGGAAGTTACAGGACACGGTCATAATGGAATCTTCTAAATGAAAACCTTGGAGCAAAAATATAATTAAAGAGCAATAAAACCAACTTTCCCTGGATGCTGACGGTTGATGTCGATTTTATAAAGCACACAGTGGAAAATGCTCCAGACTCGTGGAATGCTATGGTAGTTCCTTGTAGCAAACAGATGGTAGCTATGAAAACTAAACTTTAGTGAGCCTGGAGTAGCCTGGTGAGTGAGCCAGGCACAAGAGAGCGATCACCAGATGCCAGTCTCTGGCCCCATATTGATAGCTAGTGTTTACTTTAGCAGCTTGCACAGATGAACAAAACAATCTGAGTGTTTGGAAAGGGGCGGGCTTGGCTGAGTGAGGCTTGCTGGGGACTAGCAGAAACCTTACTTCCAGTTTAACAGTTCATCTGTGGAGTGGCTGGGAAATCGTCTCTTGACAGGCTTCTAGAACTACTTTTTATTATTATTATTAAGTGGTTGTACAAAGATGCTACAATTCTGTTAAAAGACTGTATCTGCCGATGTCACCCCTTCCATCATCTTCCCATTTCCCCTCTCACCCCCACCTTCAGGTTACATAGTTCAATTTTTACATAATGTGCAGTGCATATAATGTGCAGATGTATGTACATATATAGGTTTGGGTGTATGTTTTTTTAACTAAAGCTACAAATAAATACTTCTTTTTCCTGTAATTAATTTATTTTAGTGCTGTTATAGAGGTGATGTACAGGAAGATTACAATGACATGAGTCACGTAATGCGTACATTTCCTTTTGTACAGTGTTTTCTGTTCCCTCATTCTTTCCCAGTCCCTTCCTCCCATCTCCACCCATGAGTTGTATGGTTTACTTCCTTCAGTGTCCAGTGAACTCCATGCCTGCACTTTCTCGCCCTTCTTCCCTTGAGTTCTGTGCCCTTCCCCACACTCCTGAAGATGTACGCTTGAATACATCATACATACAGTAAAGAAGACAGAATCACCAAAAACTAAAATAACAGGTGTTTTGTTCCCATGCCTTGGGGTTTGTTTCAGTATACATATTATTTCATATGAATCTGAAGAGGTGCTTAGGCATTGTGCCTTTGTGTTCCCTAAGAGTATCCTCTTTGGGTCTCACTGTGTATATCTAGAATCCTATATAACTTGTCTTATCCCAGTTCACTTTAGATCTAACATCTGCAAATCAGAAAGAACACACACCATCTGTCTCTCTGAGCTTAGCTTACTTCACCTAACATGGCTTGCTCAAGTTCCACCCATGTTCCTGCAAATAACAGTATTTTATTCTTTCCAATGGCTGTGTAAAATTCCATTGTGTATAGGTACCACATTGTTTTGGATATACTCATCTACTGTGGGGCATCTGGGCTGTTTCTATATCTTGTCTATTGTGAATAGTGTGGCAATGAACATGGATGTACAGGTATCCTTATCCTATCCTGGCTTGTGATGTTCAGAGTAGATGCCTAGGAGTAGATATTTCTTAATAAAAGAAGAAAATTTGGGTATGTTGACTCTTACCAATAATTTTAGTTTCTCAGGAGGAAGAGACCAGGAAGATCATGGATTGAGGACAGCATTAGCAAACAGATCATGAGACACCCCTTCCCTATCTTAACCAATTAAAAAAAAAATCTAGGTGCAGTGAAATGAGCCTGTCATCCCTAACTTGGGGAAAATAAATAGGAGGACTGTGGTGTAGACCAGCTTAAGCTTAAATGTGTGACACTATTAAAAATAAATAACAAAACTAAAAGGGCTTGTAACATGGCTCAAGTGGGAGAGCACGCCAAAGACAAAGTCTTGTGCACAAACATAAACACAAATTGAAAAATAAGAACAAAACAAGATAGGAAAATCAGAGTTCTGCGTAAGACATTATTCTGCATAGCCACTTCAGGTAACTACAGTAACCATCTTGATTATCTTGGAGTTTTTGCCAACATATTTCCAAGGTAAACAAATGCATTTGGCTCCAGGGGCCAAAGGTAGTTACCAGTGGTGGTTAAAAGAAAAACATGTCTACCTTAGATAAACCACTGATCAAAACACAGGCCGTAACTAAAGTATTGCATGAGTACAGAAATACTCTAGCCACCCAAGGAGATTCACACAATTCACAAACAATTTCAGAACCTCTGACTCCATTGGAGTTGAAAAAAAACAGGCATCTAGAGTTATGTTTTATGCTACTCACGCAAATGAAAAGTAAGTAAACTAACTAAACAGAACAAAATGATCAAAACGAGTGTTGACCGGAGCTAGCATATGGGAGAACCAAAATTCTACCCATTCATTCATTTGTTAAATGCCAGGTACTGTTCTAGGTGATGCAAGGACAAAAATTAAACAGTCCTTACCTTGAAAGACTTCACAGTCTAAACAGGAAAACAAGCGATGGATAATTCCAATGTAATTTTCCAAGTGTTGTATGACAGACGGGAAGTGTTCACTGAAACTGGCTGAAGGAACTGCTCAAGATAAATCCAAAAGATGGAAAACTAACAATGGCCTGGGTATTCTGGTTGAAGTCAGAGACGTTGCTACCTGTTTCATAATGTTGACTCTTATTTACAAACTGTGATGGTATTTAGGCAGGATTTGGATATCCTCAGGATTTTCCATCCTGGTCCAAAGCTGTAATTCCACTTGAGTAAGTTATCAAGGGGCTAAAATTTCATCATAGCAAGGAGCAGGGGGGAAAAATCACTGATTAACATTAAGTGTAACTTGGCTAAGCCATTCATAGTAGGTTTATTAAGACCCACATAAGTGTCATTGTAGCTCCAAAGAAATGATGATAACCTGTTCTTTGTTGTCATGCTAGTAATGGGACTTGAACTCAGTGTCTTGTGCTCACACTTGGCTTTTTTGCTCCAGGCTGACATTCTACCATTTGAGCCAAGCTTCTACTTTTAGATTTCTCCTAGTTAATTGGAGGTAGGAGTCTCTTCGATTTGTCTGCCCAAGATGGCTTTGAAATACAACCCTCAGATCTCAGTCTCCTGAGTAGTTAGGATTACAGTGATGAGCCACCAGAGCCTACCTATAACTAATGTGTAAAATATATACCCTATTTCCTTTTAACTTCTTTCCTTCACATAAAATCATTCTAGGAATGGCAGCTTATGAAGGATCTGTATCAGAGTTGAAGATGTGTTGTTCTTCCTAGGTAAGATGGAGGCCTCTCGCCTCCCTCCAGGGTAGCTTGTGCATCCTATTTATACTCTCAGCCCCTTGGCAGACATCAGTGTGCTTCGTCTAGACAGTAGCAGCAGTTTCAAACAGCTCACTGGTCTCCATTTATACCCCTGGCCCTGCCCACTGTCAATCCTCCCTGAAACCATCCATGAGAAGGTGTAAAGTGCTTTCCTGGCTATGGTGGCAAATGAGCCCGTTCTTAACCTGCTCCTCCACCATTCACTCTCTGCATCTATCTCTTCTCCAAGCTGTAGCCACAGCCAGGAAGCTCAGCAGGGTTCTGTCATCTGCTTTGTATCGCCTCTCCACCCTTTCAGCTGTTGATGGCATCTCTCCGCCTGTTGGAGTGGCCTTGTGTATTTTGTGCAATACCTTCTCCCTGTGCATCTTTCTTAAGCAAAGGGCAAATCCTCAACAAGACTCAATTCTCCAAGAGTCTAAAACATTCTAAGAAAAGTCTTTGTCCAGGTATCTCTGACACATATGTGTTGGACCAATCAGAAGCAGTCAATAAACAAAAGTCTCTCCTTCCAAAGGAGAAAGGGACTTTTGGAAAGATAGCCTAGATAAGTCCACTATAGAACTATACAACCAAGCACTTAGTTTCTCTCTTCGGCCTCAGTGTCTGTGCCCTAAAAGCCCCTCTTTTATTCTCTTGGTGGAGGCCTAAATTGCTTCTAGCTTAAAGTTGCCTGATCCACAAATCATTACTGTACTCAAATAAACTCATTAAAAACATTATTGAGCCTTGGTTGGTCTTTAGAACAGTCTGCAATGAATACTGTAACTAGCCTTTAACTCACCATGCTTTTCTCTGGAAAACAAGTTGCTCTTATTTACACCTTTAAATCAGGTGTTAAATGTTCTTTCCATTATATTGTTTTGAAAGTTTTAAGTATAGAATGTTCTAAGATATAAATGATTATGCTCTTTCCATTCATGGAGCAAAAAGGACAGAAGTGTCTGACTCCCCAGAGACTGAAAGCAAACCTGAGCTACACAGAGACAGCCCCTTCACTCCCTGCCGGATAGAGAGGTTATGTGGGTTATGTTCTATGGGGCTGCTCTAATGGAGGGATGGCCAACAAAGAGATGGCCTTGGAAATCAACAGGGAGGACTTTAGGGGCAAGTCATAATATCTCTGAAGGTGAGAATTAGAGGCTCATTTTGTGGGTAAAGTAGTTCCCAAAGAGGATGAATAAGTGATCCAGAGAAGAGCTGCTATTTTAAGCAAATAAAGACAGGTAGTTCAACCCAGGACCCACCAGTGGGCTTCTAAGTCAAAACACTGTCCCTCACTGTCCCTGCCCTGGTGGTCTTCACCTAGTAGCTGCCTCTCAGAGACCTTAAAACCCTCCAAGCCACCCACTGTGTTCTGCCACCTTTCTAGTTAGTGCTTTTCTTATCTTAACCAATCCTACCTCCAGTTTGAAAAATATTTCTAAAAAATTTTACTTCCTAAATATCCCCATCTTTCCTTTCTTTCATAATGGTTTCTTTGGATGGGCAATGTATGAAGGAGGAAGTCAGGTCGAAAAGAGAATTTGAGTATCTTGGCCCAGGTTCCATCACTCTGAAACAAAAGATTGTCATAGAAGTTTATGTCAAACTCAGCTAGAAATATTTAACGAAAACCCCACTTCCTAAGAGTTATTATGATTTATGCTCCAAGATTTGAACTTGGAAGAGTGAAGCAGACAGGTGGATACCACAGAAGAGGGAATAAGCCGTAGAGGGTGTGGGAGGGAGTCACAGTTCTAGAACTTCCTATGGAAGAGATGGAAAGCAATGGAGAGATTCATCCTACCCAGCTATGAGAAACAGAGAAGAGAAACAACAAGAAAATCAAGGCTGGAAGTTCAGCCTTGGATTCGAGATGATCCCTGGTGACTATTTTTCTTAGGTATTGTCCATACATTTTTAGACACAGTTAGACCGGTCCAATAACTAATATTTACTGAGAAAGGCCTTGTGGCCGGGCACTGGTGGCTCACACCTCTAATCCTAGCTACTGAGAAAGGCCCTGTGAAGGCATTTGATGGGGTAATAACAGACGCTACAGGCTATTTGGTAGACTATCCCAATAGGATAAATCTGCACACATATAAATAGGTATAATTCCAGCAGCTTCTATGAGGAGCTGTAAGGGAGCTGCCAAGCATGGAAATATCATTACTGAATAATGAGGAAAAATAGTATTTTCTTGCAAGTGTCTAGTGTTTTTAAGGTCTGCTCTATTATTCAAATGGACTCTGGAAAACTAACATAAAAATTAATAATTTTACCAAGAGGAAGGGGGAAAAATCAGAAACTCCCATGCCTAAATTTTGCATATTACTTTGCTTCAAGAAACATGTCCTGGTCTGGTCACCCGTGAGACGTGAGCTAATGTTTGTTAGAGGGGCAGGAAACATGTCAGCCGGCCTGTGTAGAGCACAGGGATCTACTCGAGACTGCAACACAGACAAAACTTAGATGGATGTGTGTTGCCATCTTGTCTAAGTATGTGAGTATCAAAATCAGGCCCCCAGACCTAAAGTGTCTGGATTTTGTGTTAACATCCAGCCTCCCTATCTGAGCTTGACCACCTCATTGTCACTTACATGTGACATTGAGATTACCATTTCATATTTTTTTGCTTTAGTGGGTTTGGGTTTGTTTTTTGTTTTTTTTTTTTGGTCTTGGTTGGCTGACTGGTTGGTTGATAAAGGAAAGGTTTATGTAAGTTGACAGTTTTAAAGGCTTAAAGTCTAAAGGTTCAACCTTTAGAATTTGAACCTTAAAGATTTAACTGAAGGTCATATCACAGCAGATTGCAGCAATTTGCCTTTGCTTTATCATTGCTAACAGAACAATCAAGACCCCTATATTTTGGGCTGTTTTGAGGAATATATACAATAAGCGAGCCCACATGTTCAATGGGACACTCAGCAGGAAAAAAATGTACTTCCGCTATGGCCTCTGGTAGTATTTAGAACATGCAAACATATAAAATGCAATGAAAATCCCTGATAATATTTTTGAATCCAGAATTGGCCATTTCAAAGGAAGATGATGCGCTTCCACTTGGATCTCAAGATTAAGACCAGTGGTGTCATTCACACACCAAGAATGGAGGCCTGGAAAGTTTTCTTAGTCACATGATGAGTGGAAAATATTTCTCCATAGAACTTTAACGTCTATAAATCATGAAGTGTTTAAATCTTGTAACAGACACGATATACTGATACTTTTTTCTATTCGGTTTTCTCAAATAGCCCAATGTTACTCTATCATCTTGGATACCATGAGATCTGACCTGAATCTACAAAGATAATGATTACATTCTTCTTCTGTTCAGAGAACTTGCAGTTTCTTTTTTTCAATTCAAATATCCTTTTATTTTTATTTAATTGTTATTGTAAAGGTGACGTACAGAGGGGTTATAGTTACATAAGTCAGTTCATGAGTACATTTCTTTTTGAAGAGTGTCACCTCCTCCTTCATTTTCTCCCCATTTTTCCCTTCTGACCCCCTTTCCCTACACGTTGTACACTTAGTTTCCAATGTAGTGTCTAGTGAGTATCACTACTGAATTAGTTCATGCTTTAAAAGATAGGTTTTGAGTGAGTTGCTTCATACTTGGATAAAATCACACAAGTTATTTCATTTTGAACAAAGCATCTTTCAATTCAATTTTGAAAGTTCATAATCCATAGTATACCAGACAACATAACACTGTATATATTCAATTGCTTGTAGGAATTTTGTTTTTATTTTTAAAATTTCACTGCTATAATGCTATGATGCCTACTAACTTCACAAAGCTGTAAATATTTGTACAAGCCTAGCAGTGGAACTTTGCTTCCCTTGCTGTGGCTTCCCTTAAGGATGACACATGGAAATCACAGATTCTGACAGACTTGGCAGTTGTGTGTCTGCTGTTTCCAAAGTCAAGCTATTCATCAAACCAGTGAACACCTTAGACAGGGTTTTCATCAGGTGGAACAGATCATCACAGGTACTAAAAGATATTCTGGGAAAATAAGGAGTTTCTAAAAGGTGTTGAAGTGCTTACAAAATTGGAATGGAAGCATAAAAGAGCTCTCTGTTGCTTCATTGCTGTAATATGGACAAATCTACTCAGCAAGGTGCTTAAAGGAAATTGGAGGGCCTAAAATGGGTTTATCTTTACAAACTGAGTAATTACTGCCACCCTCAAGCTAGGATATTGGCAGTGACTTAAAAGACTATTTATTGCAAAAGCTAAGCTTTATTTAAAAAAAAATAGAAGTATTTGTGGTGAGATTCCATGCTTCGCTATATTGCTGGGGGAGTTTGGAATAAACATTCCTTCTCACAAATGAACGCTCTCCTGTCTTTAATAAGGATAAACTACTTCCCTTAAATAGGCAGAGGACATACACTGTCTTGACTTTACTTGGCACGAAGTCTAGACAGCATAGGTTCAACAGAACTAGAATTGCTGACTTGAACAAGTCAATAAACATTACTAATATCTAAAATATAAATGCTTTGGATTAAAGCAATTTGTATGAATTTGGTGACTAAATATCAATCGTGAAAGCAATTTTGAAGGAAGCCAGGGCATTTTAGTTCTTAAAGACTTAGGCTGTTGGGAATACAGCTGAAGAAAAAAATGTTCTTAATAAATCTTATGATCATATCTTAGAAACTGGAAAACAAACCAGAGAAATGCAGTATGTACAAGTATCTATTATTTCCACACATTTGTAAGAACTGGAAGGATTTCCAGTCATGAGACCATACTCATCTTCCAGCACCATCCAAATTAAATGCAGACCCCTTCAAAAGAGAAACAAGTCAAGCTTTAAGTCAGTGGATTGTAGACTGACACACTGTCAGATTTACATTTAGTTTTTACAGAGCTTGAAAAATGGCAAGTTAGATAGTAAAACTTGTTTATAAGGCGCTTCAACAAATGGCAACATCTGGTCACGTAAAGGTGTTTAAGATATTTGATCCTTCCTAAGTTTCCTGGAAAACAGACCCATCCCCGAAAATCCAGAGCAAAATGTTCCAGGAAGGATAAATATTACTTAAGAGAGAAACAAAGAGGGAAAAGAGGGATGGAGCAGAAGAAATTGGAGGACTTAAATGGAGTAGAGGATAAATGGAATCTTAAGAAGACAGGGAAGGAAGAAAAATCAACTGAAACAAAATCAAAGTACATGTAGGATGGTAATACATCTTTTACAACATATAATAGATTATTAGTAAAAACTAATATGCCGTTTTGCAAAGAAATAATTCCTTTAGGAACTGAGAATCATTTTCCTTGTTGAATGCAATCTCACAATACTTCATGATTCTTGTGATACTTCATAATTCTAAGGTCTGCCTAGACAGAGCCTGAGGGTTGGAAGAAATGTACTTACTTTTTGAAGGGGTTAGGATAGAAGTGAGCAAAACAAGCAATTATTAATTGGGCAAAAAGCTGTAAATAGATGGCAAAACATGCACTGAGATTTCTGTGATTTGAACTTGTGTAGAAAACCTGAGGAAAATAGGGACAGACTAATTCAATCACTACTACTCAGATTTTTATTGTCTGTCCAGGTAGTTAAAAGTGTGCAATTTGTAATTAGAAAGCAAGTACGCTCCAGAAAGTTTGACGTGTATTCGTATTCTAGGAAAGTACACTGCAATAATTTTTAGTCACTTTCCCATCTTCAAAAAGCGTGGCTTCACTACATTTTAGTGAACATGGACAGATTGCTTTTACAGAGAAACAGAACTCCATACTTTAAAGTGTTTGAATTTTTAAAGCACATAAACACAATGAAATTCTAAAAAGTGATTTGAATCGGGCCTGGCATAAATAGTCAAATGGCTGCTCCTGTGTAAGGAAAAGAAGGAATATGTTCCGGATCCATGCAGAGCAAGTTTACAGAGACAACAATCACGGGGAAGTCACTCACCATCTGCTGCCCTGTTCAAGTTCCTTCCTTGCTTTTCACTGTTACTCTAAAGAACAACGGCTCTATAGTCCGTTCTTTTTCTCATGATGTACTGTAGGGAATATTGGTCTCCTAGAAAGTACAAGCTCCTGTCCTCCTGGCAGCTCACTGTCTTCCACCACTGGTGCCTCTCCCCCTCCCCCACCCCACCCCAGGAAGACAGAAGAACTCCAGCTCCTGGTGCTCTGGCCTACACCCTCCACTCTTGTCTCTCACATGCCAGTTCCTGATTTCCTTCCAGAGACTTCAGGATTCCCTGGCTGCTTCTGATGCAGTATTTCTCGAAAAGTGCATCTGACATACAGTTCAGCACCAAGAGGGATACATTTAAAATACCCCTTCATTCATCAGACCAGACTTCCTGCATTAAGAACTTCCTTGAGTAAGGCAAACGCAGTCAAGTTTACATAGTTCACGCATGTTTAAGATGATTCTTGAAAACCACTGCCCTCTTTCCTCAATACCCAATCCATACTTCACCTCAGAGGTATGTTGTGTATTCCTGAGAATCCTTTGGCTCTCCTCCCTGGTCCTTGATTAACATCCTTCCTGTCATTTCTTCCCATTTCCTCCCATGGGAACCCTTTCTTCACCTTCAAGAGACTCTTTTCTGTTCTGGTTTGCACCAATGATACGATTTCATTTTACTTCTTACCGGTCCAAACACGCTCTCTGCTCTGCCCTTGGTTCCTACTTGCCCTCTCAGCATGGATGGCCCTGGGGGTCTGAATCCTTCATGCCATCCTTGTGTCATCTTAACTTCCTTTCCCCAGGAATTCAGCCTTTCTCCACGCGCCAGCCATTCACTTCAACAACTCACAAGTGGGACTCCCCTGTGGAATCTCTGCTACACTCTAGCCACAGATCCCAAATGACCATCTGACACTCACTTCCCTTCCTTTAGTGGTTCTTCCCTCTTACTATCTCAGCCCAAAATCCATTACTAGGGTGTTTATCACTTTTTCAAAAAGATGACAAGATAGTCATGAAACCTTTTTTGGGTGTGTCTGTGATGGTGCTTCCGGAGACATGAGCATGTGAATCTCTGGACTCAGGAAAGCAGTCTACCTTCCTTGGTGGGAATAGCACCTTCGACTCTCCACGGCCTGCTTGTTCCTCAAGCCAAGGTACCCATCTTCTTCTCATCAATCCCTCAACACAGAATTCCTGCTAGACCCAGGGGTTGTGCTGGGTGCAAAGAACAACACTATTGTCATTGGGCTGACTCTGAGCTTAGAGCTGAAGATTAAGCGACATGTTACACAAGACAACGTGTGGTATATACCCTAAGATCATTAGAAACATGGGAAGCTATGATGTTCAGAGGCAAAGCAGATCCTGATCCAATCAAGCATTTCCCATTCACGTGGCACCCAAGGAAGTACAGGAGCAGTGAACCCAGACATGCCAGGAAGATGGTAAAACGTGAAAAAGAAATATTGTCTGGCTGCTTAGTCAATTAATTGTGCTTCACTGGAAGATTACACTGAAATTCTGCCGTCTTTCCCTAATATTGTTACACTGGAAAAAGAAATCTTTTGCAGAGAACTATGAGGAAACTTGATGAAAATCCTGAGATAAATATTGCTTAAATAAAGCTATGTTAAAATATTGTCTAAACAAACAAGTCATATTAAAAGTCTAAGGAAAAGTGGTCACAACTGAGGAAATACTAGTTTAAAATATAAAAGGAGGGGCTGGGAAGGTGGCTCAGTGGTAGAGTGCTTGTCTTGCATGCATGAGGCCCTGGGTTTGATTCTTCAACACCACATAAGCAGAAAAAGTTGGAAGTGGTGCTGTGGCTCAAGTGATAGAGCGCTAGCCTTGAGCTGAAGAGCTGAGAGGCAGCCACCAGGCCCAGAGCTCAGGACCCACGACTGACAAAAATAAAAAATATATAAAAAGGAGAGTCTGATCAAGGTGAGTTGTATAGACATATCAAAATGAAACTCCTTTATGTAACTGATAGTTGCTAATAAAAGAAGATACACCAAGAACTAATAACATACTGGTTATATTTTCAAAAATATATAAAGGGAGAAAATAAGTTGAAAGTAACAAAAAGTATCCTATGTAAAAGACCTTGGTTTTGTTCCAAGTTATTTTAAGTCAGAAACCCAAGCAAAGTTATAAGCCAAGGACTTGGATGAGTCTAAACCCAGATGAAGAGGTGAGAGGACAAGCCATGAATGATATTTTGGTTCCAGAAAAGGCTCGTTGGGACATTTTCTTTTATTTGCATGGTGTGCTTTATTCAGAATATTTACTCACGGTCTCGGTTTTTCCTTATTCAGTAGGACTTCTCAAAGAAATGAAACATTTTTTAATAAAAAATATTTCTATGAAACAGTCCTTCTGTTTGTTAGGAACATATCCTCCCTGGGGGCGGGGGGATGAGGAAGTTCTCAAATGGTCTCATTAAAATACCTTCCCAATCCCTCTCCCTCTGCTGCTCTCTGCCTTTTCCTCTTCTCTAGTTACTTTTGTCTCTAGTCATCCAGCCAGGCCCAGGTTTTATTGATGACACTGGAGGCAAGCCAGGAATAGGACAAGTATTAGACATTTCTTATCTTTTCTTTAAGTTCAAGACCTGGAGTTTAAGCATCTCCCGTTATTCCATTTGAGGAGGCAACTAGTATCACAGAGAGAAATAAAGTGAGACAAATCTTCTTGTGTTCTTGTAAAGATCAATAAACCTGAAGTGCAAAAAGCAGTGTCTGGGCCGAGTAACTCAGTCTGCTCAGAATGTGTTGTGTCCCCGACTGTGCTAGGGGTATATTGGGGAGGGAAGCGGGGTACAGGGACGATGTTAGGCTGAAACAAACAACCTCTGATATTCCACAGCTAAGTAGTGAGGTTGAAACCATATGAAGGCAACAAAGGAAAGAGAATTGCCATGGAAACCGACTGAGGTCTCAGCAGGAAGTGTGCGGAGGATGCTGTGGGCTTCCATAGTTCAGCAGGAGAGGAAGGGTGGGGTGAGGTGGGCAGCCCCCCTTCTCCAGTCTCCAGCCCCTCCAGTCCATCCTAAATCATTCTACAAGGACCCCAGGTGCTCATAGCAGCTGTCTGGTCAGTCATAGTCTCGGGCAAATTCTCAGATTCCATGGTTCATGACAAAGAATAAACAAAGAAAAATGAGCTATCAATCTCATCTTATTCCTTCATTCAATTGACTAGGTGGTTGTTCACTGTCTCCCAAAGAATGCCCAAAGCAGTTGGATCTCTCTTTTATCTTGATTCTATCTACCTTTGCAGCCTTGTTTTCCCACCCTAGTTCTTAAGGCCTCACACAAACCCTCACACCCTTCTATGCCCTGTGCACATATGCGTACTTCTGGAATGGCTCCCAACCTCTCATCTCCACCTCCTGACTCATTATGCAAATGATTCCTCATCCAAACACGAAGTCTAAATATCACTTGCTCCAAGGTGTTTTTTCCTGGCTTCCTCTGAATCTACCAGGTGAAATCTAGTGCTGTGTACTGTGCTCAGCACTCTTACAGATCTGAATCTGAGCTCTTCATATGGAAATAATCCAATGCATGTCTTTCTCTAGGACCCAAGGTTGTCTCCATGACAGAAGTCGCATCCAATGTCTCTCTCTTTTTCTTTTTCTTTAAGTGAAAGACAAAATAATACTCGGAGTTTATTTTACGAGGTCAGTGTTACTTTGGTACAAAAAAAAAAAAAACAAGAAAAAAAACTGTAAGGGAAGAAAAGTACAGGCCAGTACTTATGAATACATCCTATGTCTCTTGTTGTTTCTTGTAGCCATTAGCAAATTTCAGGACCAGAGTCCAGTCTCAGTATTTATTGAATACCCTGCTGATAGATTCAACTAACATTTTCTTACCACCTAGCAGATTTCTGCAAAACCCTAAACAGAGTGAAAAATAGGACTCTTGAATTTAAGAGGTTGACTCTTACAATGAAGACCATATATGTAAGGATAGAATTATAATGCAATGTAAGTGTGCTACAGAACATAGTAAGTTCAGAAGTAGGATGTGGCAGGAAACGCGGCTATCACACGAGTTTTACACTAAGGAACAAAGAGAAATAAATTTGACCAGAATTCTTCAAGCTAATTTAGCAACCATCAGAGGGTGATGGAGTAAGTGGTGTTTTAGAAGAACCATTTGGCAGAACATGATGAAATTATTGGCTTAGGAAAACTGCAATAGGAGATGCCCTTCGCTTCTTTGTTCCCAGTTACAAAAGGAGGCTTTCTGCTTTATAAAAGTGCCTCAGTTCCTGCTGTGAGAGGTGTTTATGTCACCCAGGAAAGACAAGGATTGCCTAATATAAAAAGTTAAATGCTGGACAAACAAAAGGTGACAGTGTACATAGGAGACGGGTGGATGGTGGTTTTCACTCTGCAGTGCAGCTGAAACCAAGAGCTTTCCTCAAATGGCTAAGGAAGGTAACCACTGTATTCTTAAAGCCCGGAGTATGGGCAAAGCAAAGTCCATCAAGAAGTGTGTTCATGCCAGTGCCACTGGCTCATACTGTGCATTCCTAGCTAGTGAGGAGGTTGAGATCTGGAGGAAAACAGATCAAGGCCTACTATAGGCAGAAAACTCCGTAAGACTCCATCTTCAAAATAACCAGCCAAAAAGCTACACTGGAAGAGTGGCTTCCGTGGCACTAGCAAAACAAGCAAGATGAGTAAGCGTGAGGCCATGCATCAGTTCCACCACACACACACACACACACACACACACACACACACACACACTTTCAGTCAGCACTTTCAGGCAGTTTTTAATTTAAAAAAAAAACAACTTAAATCTCAGCAGTATTAAAGTCAAATGTGGGAAACACAAAATTATAAGGCTTCACCTAACAGAAAATGCACAAGAAACCTCAATATTCCTTAATGCGATTCAAAATTATATTTCTAGGTCTGAAGCTCCAGCCACAGACTCTGTCAGAAGCCGGGGGTCGGAGGCGTCACCCCAGCACTGAGTAAGTGCTGTGCCAGTGACTCACAGCTTCTTTCAAGAGACTGGAGGTGAAGGCTGCGGTGCGAGGGATGTAGAGGAATGAGGAAGGTGAGAGGTTGTAAACAAGCAAGCTCATCCAGGTCATCCAGCATTTCTTTTCCCTCTTCTCCAGTGGCCAGATGAATCTGAATTCTGAGGGGGATTTCTGCCTACTGGGGCTGATTGGTAATCTCATTGATTATATTACATGCCATGGTCAAGAGTCTGGACCTGTGTGTCTCGTCTAATCACTGGCTCTCAGGGAAGCAGAGCAGTTTCTCCTGCTGGGGCAGAGAGTTGGGAAGCAGGAAAAGGACTCTAGGGACACTGGGGTTTGAAGATACAATGTGATAAGAAATGCAGGGTGTCTCCTGAGGATCAGAGTGGCTCCCAGCTAGCAGCCAGAGAAGAGACAATAAAGTCAGTCCCAAAACCACCAAGAGTTCTGAACTTTGCCAAGGACCTGAATGACCTCAGAAAGGATTCTTCTTCCAGAGGTGAATACAGCTCAGCCAACATCTTGATTTCCAGTTTCTAAGACTCAAAGCAGAGCACCCAGCTAAGCCTTCTAGAACTTCCAACTGATAGAACTGTGAGGCAATAAATGGGTGTATAAATGCAATGTTCGCAGCAACTTGCTACAGCTGCGACAGAAAACAGATGCCTCTTCTACTGTATATTGTATTGATACACACCAATTGCTGTACTGATGTTTAAATGGATATGTAGTTCACCTAGTGAATCCATCTACCTAAAGCAGGTAGGTAGATCAGAAAACAAAAATTATGAGGAAGAAACAATATTGAAGAACAGTGGGTTTGGGACCTATACACTGAAGGAAAAGTAGCCCTACAGTCATAATCTCCACCCAGTGACTCAAAAAAAAAAATCGACTCCTCTTCATATGCAGTTGAATAAGCTGATTCCTAATGATATCAATATTAACAATCCATACATTCAATTGAACCTCCAATCAATCATTCATGCATTTAATCCAATAGCTAACAAGTGGCTCTTTACTCCAACCAATGGACTGACTATCACCCCTATACCAAGAGGGCAAGGCAAAGGAATTTAACTGGCTATTCTCCAATTCATCATTACCCATGCCAGACAAAGAAATGAAAGATCTAATGTTACCAGCAAGTTGGATGTAAAAACAGACAAGGCAAAGAACCGTCTTCCCATTTGTCCTGTTTGTCAGCCACAAGTAGGACAAAGAACTTGAGCTGATCAAAATTAAAGAGTAAAAATGGCTGTGAGAAAGAAAGGATGGGTGGATGCAAGTCATAATATTCAATCTCTACCTATGAAAATGGAGCTAGAAAATTTGAGGCCATGAGTGGGGTTGGGAAAGACAGAAGAGAATTATAGGAGAGGTACACTGAACTCCTAACCTGACATGTTGAAATGCAATCCCTCTGGACAATGACTTAGGATAATAGAAGCCAGGTGTTGGTGGCTCATGCCTATAATCTTTGCTACTCAGGAGGCTGAGATCTGAGGATCACAGCTCGAAGCCAGCCCAGGCAGAAAGTCCATGACACTCTCATCTCCAATTCATCACCAAAAAGGTGGAAGTGAAATTGTGACTCAAGTGGCACAGCCCTAGCCCTGAGCACAAAAGCTCAAGACAGTGTTTAGGCCCTAAGTTCAAGATCCAAGACTGGCGTGCATGTGTGTGTGCACACACACACACATATATAAACACACACACACTATAATAAAATAAATAAAAATTTTAAATGTAAAACATATATATAAGTTAAAGGCCATCTCCTCAATTAGGCAGTCAAAATATGTGAATATGATATCCTTCACCACTGTCAAGAATTCTCTTCTTTTATGCTCTTAGTTTCAGGGAGTAAAACTGACCCAGTGATATTCTTAGGACTCAAAAGTGACTTGTTCCAGGAAAATGTATTTATCCATGTACCGTTGCATCCTATTAACTCAGTGGATCACATTTTTCAGATGACAACATCCTCAGTCACATGCATTCGCTCAGAACTCGCTAGTGTCACGGGGCCCTGCCTCAGGGACAATCCTGTGGCAGAAAGATGGAAGGATGGAGAAGTAGCCAGGGAGTTCCCCAGCTAAGCCAGGATTCTGCCTTCTTCATGGCATTCTAGCCAAGCAGTGAAGTTCAAAAACCTACCACCTGCCATCTGTGTAAGAGGAAACGTTTACTTCAGTGAATGACTATACACAGAAAGCCTGTTTTGAAACAGCTCACTGCCCCTGGGACCCTTGAAATATTTACATTCAGCTGGCTGATGCAACAACAGTGTTTGTTATTGTGGTTGAAGTAAGCAAGTTCCAATCCAGTGCTCTGTGAGATGGACACCCGGCTGCTTTGGTCATGCCCACTGGCCATCCCAGACCCAATGCCAAAGAACACATGTCTTCTTGCTATTGGCTTCCTCCTCGCTATATATTTACCACCATCATCATGTCTTATTTACAGCTCAGATGACGACCATTTCACCCAAAGTGGAAACATTCTCTTGGCATATCTTAGGACATTTTAATGAGTTCTGATGCCAACAAGTGGGAGAAAGAAAATCTCCTCTTTCTTGTTGGTAATGTGTTGACAGTTCTGCTTTGTATCTGGGTAAACCCAAAAACGATGGAGCTGGCAATAACAATTTGACTCAGCTGGTAAGTTTACTGGCATGCCAACTGAGAATGTCTGGTCTTGAGTTGCCATGATAAATGACTTCTTTCCTTTGCTCCAAATATAATTATGTTTCTGATGAGTAACAAATGTGGGGACTCGGATTCTGAGGGAATGCTAATGTAACCAATTTTCACCCAACACAACATTTGTTTCATAACCATTAAAAAAAAAAAAGGACTCACCAAACTTTGAGGCAAGATGGTGAATGTTTAAGAGCAGAGGGGCAAGGTGGGTCTCTAAAAGTTTTTATTATTATCTTTAAGTAGTTGCACAAAGGAGTTGCCATTTAACAAAGCAGTTTATGAATACAATATATTTGCTCTAATTTAACCATCAAATGAAAGATGAAATTCAGAGAATTAACTATCAGGCCCCTTGAGAAAGAATACATTCTCTTTAGTTCATGGGAGCTACAGAATCTGCAATGAGAAAACAGGTCATTTCTCTGGTAAGCTACAGCCCAAGACAAATATTACTTTATTTTCCTTACTACTTCAAAGGAGATGGTCCATGCCAACAGGAAATTCAATCACTTATTTTTTTCTTTTATTTATCATTACTGAAATCTGAATATAAAGAACTTAAAACAAAGTTTCTTAACTGAAACAAATAAGATACTGCATTTTCTTTATCAATGAAGTACATAATGATAACTGTTTTTGCAAATATTAAGAATAAAGGTAGCTTAAAACATCTGTCTATCGCAACATGTTACATTGTATAACTTTGTTTAAAAAAAACAACAGTGTGCTCTCTTCACACAACTAAGGGGAACATAATCCCACAATTTGATGTGGTCCTTCAGAAGTCTATGGAAGGTTTTATGGATTAAGGATAGGTCCTCTGACTCTGTAGAAGCATGAATGCTTAAAGTCAACTTAGGCATCTTTGTACTATGACTGACCGCCTCATGCCTGGAACTTAAGGAAGACTTGACAAACTTGGTATGTGGGGCTGAACTGAACAGCAAAAGAGACTAACAGCTAATTTATTATGGTGTTCAACATTTTAGAAGCTTTGGGATCACTAGTCAGAATGGTACCTCAGGAAAATGCCTGCTGAGATATACGGGACATTCATACTTATGGTAAGTAATAGCTGAAGTAGCCTATGACATAAAAATAGAGAGGCAAATTGTACCAGTCAGCCCCGCTGCTTTGTTGTTCAGCTAGTCAATTAAATATTAAACATGTGGCTCATCAGATCACGAAATTTAATTCTGCTGAAACTTTAAAATGGACAAACAATATTACTGGAAGCATCAGGAGGCTCTCAAAAGGGAAATGATTATACCTTTCACAAAATCAATTTAGGGTAAATTGTCTCTTATTTCAAAAATATGCATTTATGTTCAGATGACCAATAATAAAACAACACTGATGGATTTCATCAAGTACCATTATTTTATGGGCCTTATATTTCATACTTATCCAATTTTGTATTGTATAAATATACTCATACACTGAACCTGAAACCACAATAGGCACATAATAAGAAATATATTTTAGTTTCAAAAGATAATTATCTTTGGATGATTTGTATTTTCAATTACTTGAAATTTCTGGGCTTTTTTTTTCCTAACAGGTATTTTTAAAATAAAACAGAGAGAGAGAAAAATGAAACAACATGATTGCTGGTACAGAAAAAAGAAGCAGATATCCCTTTCATCCCACCTCTGTGAGCAACTTAGTATACTGGGAGTGAGATGGAAGGCTAGGTAGACACTAGAAAAGGATACACAGGCTGAGGAGGACAATTAAAACCTCCTAGTATGCATGGTGAGCAATTTCTACATAGTAAATGTGAAGCCTAAGCACTCACATTCTTTGCATCTCAGCCCTGCTACACATGCTCACATGTTCTTTCTCTCTGTCTCTGCCTCTGTTTCTCTCTGTCTGTTTCTCTCTGTCTCTGTCTCTCTCTCTCTCTCTCTCTCTCTCTCTCTCTCACACACACACACACATTCTAAGAAGGCAGTCAGTGACTCCACTGCATTTTCCAGCTGCAGTCTGCTATCAGAATGATCACTATGCTTTAGCTTTTCAAATAACTGGAAGTGAGAATAGATTATGGAAAGAAGACAGCTACGGCATTTAAGTTTTCACAGGTTGAGCCATACGCATGGGACTTACTGGTGATCAAGTCCGCTACGTAATTGCCTATCTAATTACATTATTTTTTTCTCCTTATAGGAAAAGTACCAGATCATACTAATGGTTATCACACCAGATAACTACCAAGGATGTTTAAAAAAAATCCTCTGTGGTCTGGAGCCTGCATGCACTCTTTAAACCAGTGTACTTTTGAAGAGTTACTGCTAAGGATATGACGGTAAATTGAGGAAGCCAGACATAAAAGGGTACTTGTGGGGTTTCATTTATGTTGTTCAAAAACAGGCAATGTCAATGTATGCTGTTAAACTCAGAAGAGTGGCTTCTCTTGGAAGGGAGTCAGTGACTAGTAGAGGTGATTCTTTGTACCCTGATCCTTGCTCAGGCATGCTCACAATGTGAAAGTCATTGGGCTGGGCATGCTAGGATTCCGTACGCATCAGCAGATGTGTTATATATCAATAATGTTCCAGAAAAAGCCACCACTAAGCAGTTGACAGTCACTTGAGTTCCCCTTTCAGTTTAAATACACACACACACACACACACATACAATAATACACATAATAATACACATATGTGAACCCCACAAACAACACATACTTGAAGCCACTCACAGGTACCCAACACCACACACCCAACCCCTAAACCAACAAAACACACACCGACAGCACATGCATTCAACAAACACACTTTCCATCCATCTGTTCTCAGTGCACAAAGATGAAACCCAGGGAAGATAGCAGGATTATTTCCTTCACACTGTGATTCTCATGAAGTCGTGACCATACACATTTACAATGGAGCTACAATCAAAGGGCGAGTTTCTACTTCTTTAGAGTTTATAATATCCAAACAACAGTTGTGGGGCCTTCAGAGACAGGCTCAGGGGTAGTAGGAGAATTGCTGTGGCTTCAGGGTAAGGAATCTGAACTCAGGAATTGCTGGCCTTGAATCCCTCTGCTTCATACCATCCCCCACAAATCCACTGAAGCTGAGAGCTAAAAAACAAACCCTGTTCCAAGGCACAGGGTTGCAGAATTCCAAGACTGTCTGGTTTGTTACTTAGGTATACATCCTAGAGTAGAAACCTCTAAGGACTCTTTTCTTGTCCTTTTCCTTTTCTTGTCTTTCTTTCTTTCTTTCTCTCTCTTTCTTTCTTTCTCTTCTTAATTAATTTATTTTCACCTTCAATGAGGGCTATAAGCATAGCCAATAGTTGGAACTAACAACCAAAAGACAAATTTGAGCTCTTCTTTCTAACCTACTCTTGCAATGTAACTCTGGGAGTTTCTAGACACAGCCATGTTCTGAAAAGATTCTTAATCAAGCAAGTGGATCTCTAAAAGGGACTGGGCAAGCATTAATTTTTGTTTGTATTAGTTTTACCCATATCAATATCTACACACACACACACACACACACACACACACACACACACATATCTTCACACACACACACACACACACACACATATCTTCATTTTCAAAACATTTCTTGAATAACACACACAAAACCAAAGGATGCCATTGATATTCATATTGTTGAGGCATGGATGAGAAATTTCCCCCAGCAAGGAGAGGGCAAGCAGTAAAGTACTTTAAGAAAAGGAAGGGAGGGAAGGAAGGAGAGAGAGAGGAGAGCACAGGAGCAAGCCAGTCAGTAAGTATGCAGGCGATGTATTCGTCACAGAATGGACCTATGGCTGGAGTGGGAAAGGAGGCTAATGAAGATGGCGTCCATGGTATGTGCCTTGAATTCCTACTACAGTCTCCAAATTCACACCAACCCTTTCCTTCCTGTTGTGTTCAGAGGAGAAGCGATGGGCCAAGGACACTGGAGCCACGTATTCATCTCACAGAACTGTCACAAGCTGAAGTAGACTCAGATTTGTAAGAATTCTGCTTTGCCATGGTAATCAAACAGCTTGGTACTGGCACAAGAATAGACCTCAGGACCAATGGAATAGAATTGAAAATCCAGAAATGAACCCACAGACCTATAGCCACCTAATCTTCGATAAGGAAGCTAAAAAAATAGAATGGTAAAAAAAAGTAAATGGTGCTGAAAAATTGGTTAATCACCTGTAGAAAACTAAAGCTAGATCCTTATATATTAATTACCCTGCACCAGAATCAAATCCAAATGGATCAAAGACCTCAAAGTCAAAGCAGATACCCTGAAAACATTACAGGATGGAATAGGAGAAACCCTAGGTCTCCTTGGCACAGGCCAAAATTTTTTTAATAGAGACCCAGAAACACAACAAATCAAAGAAAGTTTGGACAAATGGGATTGCATGAAGCTGAAGAGCTTTTGCATGGCAAAGGACATAGCTAGAAAGATCAATAGAAAGCCTACAGATTGGGAGAAGATCTTCACTGGTCTCATATCTAAAATATACTTGGAACTCAAAAAATTAAATACCCCCAACAACAAATCCTCAAAGAAACAACTCCCCAATAAATAAGTGGGCTAAAGACTTAAAGAGAAACTTCTCTGAAGAGGAAATAAGAATGGCCAATAGACACATGAAGAAATGCTCAACCTCTCTAGCCATAAAAGAAATGTAAATCAAAACAACATTGAGGTTCCACTTCACCCAAGTTAGAATGGCTATAATCAAAAACTCTAATAACAACAGATGCTGGAGGGAATGTGGACAGAAGGGAATCCTACTGCATTGTTGGTAGGAGTGTAAACTTGTTCAACCACTTTGGAAAGCAGTATGGAGGTTCCTCAAAAGACTCTACATAGAGCTTCCCTATGACCCAGCAATCCACTTTTGGGCATTTACCCAAATGTTTACAAACAAGACCACACTAAAGCTACCAGCACAACTATGTTTATTGCAGCATTATTTACCATAGCTAAGATATGGAACCAACCCAGATGCCCCTCAGTAGATGAATGGATCAAGAAAATGTGGTATAGATACACAATGGAATTCTATGCCTCCATCAGAAAGAATGCCATCACCTCATTTGTTAGGAAATGGAAAGACTTGGAAAAAATTATATTAAGTGAAGTAAGCCAGGCCCAAAGAAACACAGGTTTCCCTTGTGCAATTACTAGTATATGTCTGGGACAAGCAGAAAAGCTCAGGTAAAATGACGTTAAGTGAAATGAACCCCAAGATAGGGACATAAGTGGTTTTTTTCTTCCTTTCTATTGTTTCTAACATATTTATAAGGTACCATGTGATTTTTTGTTGTTGTTTTGTATGTCCCTCCCCATGGTATAACCCCTGTTTTCACTGTATTTGATGTTGGTATAATTTGGGGAGGGGAAGGGGAAAATCAAAATGTTTAAATAGGGATACAGGTTGACTCATTGCAACAATGAGATCTACAAGATGCTATGCTGAAAAACAATCTTTATAATTTGGGGGGGGGAGTTGAGGATGTGGGAGGGACAGGATGATAGGAGAAAAACAAAGGAGGAGGCAACAATGCTGGATAAGAAATGTATTCATTACTTTGCTTATGTAACTGTAACCCCTCTGTACAGTATTTTCACAATAAAAAACTTATTTAAAAAAAGAAAAATTGAAATGTCAGCCATGTAATGAAAAAAAACAAATTCTGCCTTGGACACAATCGCTTCTGTATTGCTTCTAATATTAGCCCTAGTAACATCTGCTGCTGCTTGCAAATTATTGTCAAGGACAGAGACTGGCATTTCCCATGCTCAAGGTATTCTTAATTTGTGCTGTTAAAAGCCTGCTTCTACCTCAATTCTAACTTTCAATCTAAGGACAGAAGATAGGGAGTATATTTTCGTACCAGAAGATATTCAGAGGTAAAACAAAGGAGTGAAAGGGAGCAGGAAAATAAATCTCTTAGTCAATCTTTCCTTCCTTCCTTTTTTTCATTCCATTAGTGGCATGGGTGGTGTTGAATGACTTATGCTTGCATCGAGCCTGCAGGTATTACTTGACTGATCTTGGCAAAGCTCTGTATATTTAAAGATCTCTGAAAGCATCTTATTTATAAACTTTGAAAAGCACTGGTTACAATACATTTTCATACATCTCGTTCCTTAGAGTAAAATTTCATCTCCAGTCTTGTAAACCTTACAGGTTTAATGTCAACTAAAATTTCAGTTCTATCAACCACAAGTAAGATGGATTCCTTAGGGAGAAAATGATAATCAAACCAGGGGAATAACCTTGACCCTCAGACCCTAGCATTTACCCCTGAATGAGCAATTTTTATTGTCACACTAATTAAGTACAAGCATAAAGGCTTTCCCAATGCTTTACACCAGAGAATCCTTGCAGATTTTATTTTATGAAATCTGCAAAATGCCAGGAGGCATATTAATTAACAGCAGCAATGCTAAACATATATGGAATGCATAATTAATTGGCAACTGCAGTACACTTTAATACTGGACTACGGAAGAGCTAATTCTCCAAAATTGGTCTAGGAAAATCAGCCTTTGTTTCTTGAGAAAACAACATAAAGCTGAGACCATGATGCCATCTGGACAATGTCAGTCACCAGTAACTAAAAGGTGTATTTCTATGTGGCTTGTAGGAAAATGCTCCACGGCAGATAAGGTCCAGGTTAGAAAGGAGGAAAACAAATGAGAGAGGGGAAGGGTGAACGTGAGATTGATTGTAGCCTGTGGTACTCTGAGTAAGTAAATAGCGTATTAGGTTGAAATAATTTTGTACCCTAAATATGTAACATACATGAGCAGTTTCCACAGCTATTTCCTGGCCAAAGTTTATTAATTTATCCCTATTACATATGATCATAACTGTAATCACCATGCAAAGCTCAGATTCAATCCAGACCCTTCGATCTTTATCCCTACAATAGACAATGATCCCAAGCAACTGGTTCCAGTGGCCCCCACTTGGTATGCCTGGATGTTAGCCTCTGCCTTTCCTCTATTACTTTATGTCTAATTGAATAAGTTAATCAACTTAACAGCACCGGAACCATGCTACACAGTTCTGATCTAATTAAATTCATTTCAGCAACATTTTACTGAATAGTTGAATACACACAAGGCACTAAGTCAAGCACCAATGAGACTTAAATCCAACTACTGGCTACCTTCCCGTGACACCTGAGTGGAGGGGCGTCATTGCCTGCTGCTTCGCCCGTGATTCTCTGCAAGGACCTGGATGGCAGCAGTTCTTATTGAGGGATAATGGTAGCACTGGTGGCTTGAGACTCTTAAGATTTTTCTGGTCTCCAAACACAAAATGTTCTTGAACTTAATAAGACAACTAGAGTTGGTTCCCACTCCTTCATCCCTTTTAGTAATTTTTATGGGGGGGGCATTCATTTCCTTCTTGTAATTTTTAAAATAAACAATTCCATGTATTAAATCCCTTGCTGCTTAAAATACATAGTGCTTTCGATTTATTTCAACTAATCTCAATTGATGCATGGATGCTCTAACCAATAATCTAGGGCTGACATGGAAGCAAGTTTTGAAATAAGAGAAAAGCCCACTGATACGCTAGCACCCTGCATGTATGCATGTGTACACTCATTACAGAATCTCATCGTAAAAGTATGTATTGAGTGTGCACTATGCAGTAAACATTGTATTACTGCTGAATAGCTTTGACCTTTAAAGGAACCACAGGAGAAAAATAGAATATTGGAAGATCCACTAATGCTAATTTCTCTGGCTCAGGATCCTTTCCTGTACCACATCTGAAATCTAACTGGCTGGTGTGCCTTTGTCTTTGTATCTTTTATGCAATCTCTCTGTAGTCTGCTATAATTCCTATATAGCACTAACTCCAAAGAGACAGCACCCTTTCAAACTATCTGTATACATACCCCATGTATACTGTAATTTAAAAATAAACACACTGCCCTTTAGACACATTGAATATAGCATTGTTACAAAGTAGAGTTAGAATGCTTTTTTTTTTCATTACGGAAGTAAGTTATTTTTTAAACTTCAGTACTGCAATTCATATAAATGATTACCAGCAAAAAATGTGCCCTTAACTTCCTTTAAGTGCAGCAGGTATTAAAGAAGACATGAATAAATAAAAAGAAGAATCACAAAAGAACAAATACAAAAGCATTTTTGGTATTAAAAACAGGTGATAACATACTTCAGTTTTAGGAATTATCACTCTGCTATATCATGAACATGTGTTCTTCTGAAAAATATATTAAAATGCTTCTTTCCAGAGTGATAATTGTAGAATACAAGGCCTTGGGAAGAGACAGGATCATAGGGTTAGAGCTCCTAGATAGTATTGGGCTCCTTATAAAGAGGTTCTAGAAAAAAAAAAAAACCTTCACAACTTCTGCCACGTGAGGTCACAGCACAAAAAAGAGAGTCCTGTATTTCACACATTGATCTTGTATTTCTCAGCTTCCAGAACTGTAAGAAGTAAATCTTTGGTCTATAAGCCACTCATCAAAGGTATTTTTTGTTAACCACCCAAATGAACTAAGATGCTGCCTAGAATGTTTAGTCACATTCATCAGATACTTTGGCTGGAATCCATTTGGATTTCTCATTGGCACCTGTGAGAATCAGGTATTGTTGCCCTGGCATTCTCTGTCTACTGATGGCTTTCTCTGTCCTTGATGAGCATGCTAGTCCTGGCATGCATAATGCATAATGCTTCATCACACAATCAGCTAAGTGGTGTCAAGTCTTGAAGGCCCACTAACGCTTCTTGAAGTTAATGCCAATTGCCCTGCCCTTTGCTCATCTCTTGTGATATGAATGCCTAATTGCATTTACAGACAGAACTAGAGAATATAGATTCACAGTAGTTTTTACTTGGTTTTTTTAAATTTATAATTTTTACTGTAAAGATACTGTACAGAGGGGTTACAGTTACATGGGTAAGGGTACATTTCCTGTCGAGCATTGTTACCTCCTCCTTTGTTTTTTCCCTACCATCTCTTCCCTCCCCACCTTCCCATCTCCTCCCTCCCACTGAAGTTGTAAAGTTCATTTTCAACAAAGTGTCTTGTATATCTCATTGTTACAATGGGACAACCTGTATCCTTGTTTCAGCATTTTGTTATTCCCCTTCTCCTCTCTAAGTTAGAAAAATGTGTATACAAGATGCAGGGCACTATGTGATTTTTTTGTTTCTTTGGTATGTTCTTCCCCCATGATATAACCCCTGTTTTCTTACTTGAGTATAGATTTATCATCCTCAAAGTAATGCTGAATATTTAAGCATTGATAGTGGTACATGATTTAAATGTCTTCTACACTTACAGCTGAGTCTGTAAGTGTAGAAGACTCAGTAACATGGTTCTGAGTCTACTGACCATCTACATGGCCCGGCAATGAAACAGGTGGAAATCAAGGATGAGGGAGGCCTAGATGAGAGAAGTTTAGGCAATTCTACAAAGTACATATCCTTTGTGTTTTCACCCTGCAAAGGAGAAGATAAAGCACTTGAACTGGTCCAGGTGTCTTGGAAGTCCAGCTCGTATGTTCTATAGTTGCTGAGGGAAGATGGCCCCTTACCATAGTCTAAGCTAAGCCAAAAATGTGTCCAGTTTCTGCCTCAAGTGAGCTATGAGGGGCTGTGTGTGACAGGGACCCTTCACACAGAGGAGAACAGATGTTCTCTCTTTCTTCTTTTATGCCAGTGCTAATCAGAAGCTCCTCAAGGCCCAGGTACCTACAGTTCACATATCTGAATCTGATGCAGGTCCCTGTGCTGCTCCTGGACAGACCCAGCCACAAATCCCTTAAACTCTGGCTTAAATCTATTCTCTCACAGAATGAAAACTGAACATACTGCCTGTTACACTATTGCAATTTTTGAGTAATAGCTCTTTGTATATTTCTCTCCATCCTTTCTTTTCTTGCCAAATTCAGGCAAGAGTCTACAAATCCTGTTTATTCTCCTATAATATGACTTTCAATCCAATCCCAGTACTCAACTTCATTGACTTCCATTCTTTACTGAGGTTTAAAACAATATCTAAGCAAGATACTGGTGGCTCACCCCTGTAATCCTAGCTACCCAGGAGGCTGAGATCTGAGGATCATGGTTCAATGGCCAGGCTGGGCAGGAAAGTCTGTGAGACTCTTATCTCCAATTAACCACCAGAAAACCAGAAGTAGCACTGTGCCTCAAGTGATAGAGCGCTTACCTTGTGCTGAAGAGCTCAGAGACAGCGCCTAGGCCCAGAGCTCAAGCTCCACAACAGACACACACACACACACACACACACACAACCACACACACACACACACACACACACACACACACACACACACACAATGATGTCCAAGTGACAGGCTATGATTCTTTTCAAAATCAGCCTCCTTTTCATGGTTTTCCTTTCTAAATCCTGCTTCTCCTCTTCTCTGCATCAAGTGATTTTTTTAAAAAATTTCTTTGCTGTGTAACAAAAATGTCAGAAGTACCAGTGGTCTACAACAAGCAATATTTATTTCTTAATAACCTGCAGAGTTCACCTAGGGATCTATGATCTCAGCCAGGCTTATTCATGTATCTGCACATTGGCTGCAGGCTCTGTTCTACTCTAGGCTGGGGTTGACCAAAGAACCTTTGTGTGGAGCAGTGGAGTATTTTATGTTTTTCCTTCCCCTGAAGACCAGAAGGCTGACTGGATCATTTCCTGCTGATGGCAATGGCTGTAGTTTGAAGGAAAAGGGGCCTAGAGGTTGAATGAATAACCACCAGTTCTACTCTATGGAGTTGGCTGATGCAAGTTATAGTACAAGTTCAGAATCAGGTGTAGCACAGTGAATTCTGTTTATTCAGTGAGAAAAACTATACAATTGCATGACACAAGGCATGGATGAAAAGCAAGATCAATAACTAAAGTTCAATACTATTAATATAATTTACCCACTTCCCCACCAATCAATTTATATGTATATGTGTGTGTGTGTAATGTCTGTGTACTTACATTCACACATTCACATGCATGCATGCTCACACACATGCACACTCACACAGAACAGTGGACTGCCATCAGAGGAAACTATGTCCCTCTCCACTAGGGGCCAATTGCACAGATTCAACGTGGCATGCACGCAAGTCATCTTGAGGTGTAACTGCCATGATCTCCCCACAGTGACACTAGTTAAGTTTTTCATATGCATTTTCCAACACAATATCAATTGACAAACCATTAGCGTGGTATGTGAAGACTTTACAACTGAGCCAATGCCTCAGACATTGGTATTGGTTTAAGAGAAACCAGATTTTATGCAGCTACTTTCCTTGTAATATACACTGTTCCTTCTGATCCAAACTGTAGAGGCTCACTAGATGACACCATGGACCATGCTTCTAACACCGGCTTCCCCAAACCCACATCTACAAGAGCTGATTCAACTGCTTCTGGCCGATCCCAGGATAAGGACTCATCAAGCCCATCACATGAAGTGATTGTGACTGAATTGATCTCAAAATCTCCATCTATAGAACCAGCAATATTTTGTCCCCAGCCATCTCAGCACGATGTCCGACAAGCACAAGGGTTTCAGAATTGTATGTCCTGAGAGGCAGTTCAGGGCCTGTCTACTACTAGCTACATATTTACAGACCAAGCCCTCAGCCTCAGCATCCTCATGGGTAATGTTTCCTTTCTCAAGGTTGATGTGAACATTCTATCAATGAAAAATTCAGCAAATCCGAGTTCCTTCCCAGAAAGGAGAACTTGAGCTTATCTCTGGACCATTTAATGACCCTGAGAAAGCAGAAAGACAGCCCTCTTAAAGTCTTATCTTCATCTGCAATTACAATCTTGATTTGCTTACAGTCTCACACAGTCCACTTTGTGGGAGCCGCTTCCTCTGATAATCATTTGAGGTTATTTCACTGTACCAATTCCCTGAAGTTTTTGTGAGAATAAAAAATAAAATGTGCTTGTGCCTGCTAAGTCTCTGACATAAACTCTCGACATATTTGAGCTGCTTGGCTTTGGTTACTAAAAGGACATAAGACTGCATAATACCTGCTATTTATTACGGGAGAAAAGGTACCCATAAAATCCTTTTTGCTTCAAGCTTCTTTAAGTGCTACTGCATTTTTAAGAAGGTTTTTGGGGGAGTTCACCATTTACTCCAAGTCAGATACTATCCCATATATATCACATGGCATGGATTATTTATGGCACAGATAGCAGATGATATGGTGCTCTGTCTGTGGATGAGGACAGTGATTAATTAATATGCCAATACTATAAGACTTGGAGTCACAGAGCTATAAACGCCTCTCACCTAAAAGGACAGCAAAACTCGATGTTCCCCTGCCTTTCTCTAATCTAAACCACAGAAACACAGGAAGACCCTAATTCCTCTGCTTTGACACAAAACCAAAAGACATTTAGAATGCTCACCCAGTAATCACTTGACCTGCTATCTCAGTCTTAGTTGGCTGTAGCTCAAATCCTACAGGAGAGAAAAACGGCTGACAATATGGGATTTAAAAAAAAAATAAACCTTCCATTCTCAGGGTAGAATTTAGGGCATCACTGAAGTTTACATGTAAAAGGTAAGCTTTCCTGAAATTATAATCTTTTGGAGAAAACTGCCTATTTTATATTTGGGGACAAAGGTGAAGTTGCCTCATTTTTTTTTACTACACAAATTTGGCATCACTTCTGATTAACAAGTTGTTTTTAAATCGAGTTCTAAGCATGTTCCTTCAGAAATCCAATTACAATCCCTTATTAGGAGTGAATTAAATAGTGGAAGATGCTTGTATAAAATTAACATACCAATGGTTTTCCTTGCATTGATAAACAAATTTTTCTTCATATCAGAAGCCATTCATATAAAAATACTCATTACAGACACGAAGATCTGTCAGCACTTGGCAGGCAGCTACCCTCATTTTGCCAGCACCCAACATTTGCCCAAACGTAGATATCCTCCTCCCTCCATTACTGAAGGGTAGATATTATAAAAAGCCTCTTCTGGATATATGCATTACCATAAAATACCTTTGATCTACAGCCATAAAATTACTGCTCGCTCTTAAATATGTGATAATTATTGGAGTTCTTTCTCTGTAATGGCTGAATTTGGCTCTATCCAATTTGATTTATGAGTTCTGAGGTTGGGAAGAATAAGATATCTTTACTCCAAGTCCATGTGAGAGAAAATAAATTCTAACAGTGTCATCTTGTATATGACTCAGTTCTTGGGATAAATCTATAAGCCTGTCAAGCTGATGGCAGAGAAGCCCGTATGGGAAACAGATAGCTGTTAAATCTATGGGGGAAATTGACACTTTTGTCTATAAGCAAAATTGTGTAATTGTCTGTAAGTAAAGTGGCCATAACAGTGTAAGCAAATGATGCTTACAAGCCTACGCATTCACTTCAGGATTGGAACTGAAGAATTGCCATTTACTTACCCCTGTTTCGCTTTGGGAAAACTGTAGTTAATTTGAATTAGGGAAAGAAATCATAATAATGCCAACAACATTTGCTGAGCTATCCTTTGAATGTCTCTCTCTCTTTTTTTATTTTTGAGTGTCAGCACTAGTCTAAAGGATCTGTTTTGAAGGCAATATCCCTGCTAAATGAAGTGAAGATAATTTCTACTCTTCACTCAAAAGACCCTTTATTCAGCAATTTTCTTTTAACCTGTCATCAATAAAAATGTCTTGATGTCACCCACTTGAGGTCCTTGTCATGGAGTAATTTCACCATAAGTGAACCACATGACATAAAGAAGGCAGTTTTATGAGTACAGCTCAGACTCATGGCTGCGTTATGGTTCTTGACTTGAACTTCAGAATTCTTTATCTTCCCTATCTAGTGATTCCACTGGTAGTTAATAATTTAAGACTCTCCAAAGATGATCATGTGGGTAATATCAAAAGCACCAGAGGCTTAAGTCCTCAAAGCTTTCAGAAATTCAAGTCTGGCTCCAATCACCATGGGAGGTGAAACATCATGCATCTATCTGTTTGGTGAGAAAATAACAGTCTTTCTGATTCCTATCTCTTAACGTCTCACTAAGGATTCCAGCAATAGGGCCGTGTACTAATAACCCTACAGTTGGATCTCAAGACATGGGTCTTGCTTACAAGAAGGCATTCAGACGTGTCATGAAAAATAAACAAATGAGAAGGAGAGAGCAAACCAGAAACATATGAAACACACCATAAATCTCCAGCACTGGGAACTCAGCTGTAAAAATAGCTTGTTAAAGTCACCCTGGCTTTGATTAAAACAAATAAATAAATAAAAGGTTCTTATACAAACAGCTCTGTTTGAAGTTGACCGCTGCTACAAGATAACGAGAAGGCTTTAAGAAACTTTCAGGATAGAAATACACCAGGGGCTTCTGAAAAGTACTTTTCTGAAAAGTTCAAATTCCGTTGACCTCCTGTCGGAACTCTCACTTGAAGCTGGTATATGAGCACTTTGCTAGAAACCTCAAAGTGAATAAATCTGAGTGGTTGGAATAGCATGCAGAAGGAAGAAATGCCTGTCTTATCCAAGCTCCCACTCTTTGCCACAAATGGCAGTGATGAACTTGGAATTAATTAAAGATCAAACAAGATCAAAATTAGGATCCAGAGCACTAGGATCAAAACCTTGAGCAATATTAACTTTAAATATTGCTACTTGAGCTGTCTTGGATTGTTTTCTGCAGTTACAATAGACACGACATGCCTCCAATAAGATGCTGTTGCAAAGTTTCTTTCTTTCTCTATTGCATCCAACAAAAGCATGAGAATCCAATATTATATGAGCCCTACAGTTTTGTTGTCTCCAATTGTTCATTTCGTTGACAAACCATGCCAAAAATAAAGAAGCATAATGGAGAGGGAAGCATAATCAGGAATCATTTCCAATTAATTACTTCCCAGCTTCTTAGGTCTTTCCCTGGCAAGTAACTTTTATACATTCTGAGTTCTTTTCTATTTTCTGTCAAGTTTTCCTGACAATGTCCTGAAAAGAAACTGCACTGGAGTCGCAATATTCTGATGTGACAGTAAAGATAAGCCAGAGAGAGTTCATGAAAAATCTGATCTCAATACATAAACTTGGTTGAAAGTCAGATGGAACATAAGGTTTATCTGAATCATTCTGAAATGACAGAAATTCTGTGAGGTCTGATTCTTGGTATTCTGCCAGGGTTTCTTGAGTCTCTTAACACATGCATGAGTTTTGATACAATAAAACTCTTGCTCAGTGCAAAACCAACATTGAACCATTGATGGATGAGTATGCTGTACAACAGCCAAGGAGCACACTACTGTAAGGTGATTCATTAGTTGTAGAGGCTAATAGCTGACAACAGGTAGACTATGGTTCAAAAGGATGAGAGTCTAGGCTCAGCTCAACAACTCCAGAGTAAAGAATCATGGATAATTACTCTTGTGCTGGGTCCATTTCCTCAACTCTACAGTGAAGATAATAAATATATGTACTTTCTAAGTTTATTTCACCATTGAATGCCTTCATAAAAAGTTTAAAAAATAAAGAAGGGTAAAAGAAGAGCAGAGTTAAATCGATTTTTTAAAAAATCTCATAAATGAAATAGCCTCTTTATGATACACCTTCATATAAACTTGAAAAAAAATCCTGTTTGCTCACTATCTACATATCAAAACCACACTCAACTATTCATAAGTGCTAGTTGTAGACTTTCTATTCATCTCAGAAAAAATATATCCCTTGTGGTTCACACACACGCACACACACACACACACACACACACACACACACACACACACAACACACTCATACACTCACAAAAACCTGCTCTTTCCCGAAGATGAGGAAGAAGAAATCAGGATATTTTCCCCAAGAAACACTGACTGCACTTTTGTACTATTGGTAAAATGGTCTTAATTGTCAATAAGCAAAATAGTCATGTTTGCATTAGAATTACACATAACAGATACTCATTGAGAGGTTGGAGCTAAGAAGTTATCTCTTCTGCTCTAGAAAATTTAATTTGAGTTAGGAAAGGAAATCATGATAATATCAGCATTCACTAATTTATTCCTTCTTATATTTTGCTTATGAAAGACTTATGCCAACAAAGTCTCTTTCTCAAACCATTGTCTAGCCTCTGGTGGCTGCTGTGTGGATTGAACAATGCACTCTCTCTCTCTCTTTTTTTCTCTCTCTCCTCCCTTCTCTCCCCCCCCCCCCCCCCCTCCTTCTCTCCCCCCCCCCCCCCCCCATATTCATGAACTTTTCCCTGGCCCTGCTCCTTCATTTCTTCCCAGATAACATCTCTCCTGCAATGCATTTTTCATTCAAAGCAAGTGAAGAGTTAACACACTATTTGCCTTGGCAATCCAGAGCAATTCACGGTCACCAAACTCATGCTTCCCCTCAACCCATTTTCTTTATTACTTTTCCCAAATGAATCTGCATCATCATTTTTTTGGCTTTCTCCCCCAACCACATTTCTCTGAAGTTAAAGGGATGTTAAGGACTTTCTCTTCTTTTTGCCAGAGCAAATAATCAGAGGACTGGACCTCGCCCAGTGCCTGCCCTGCGGCCTTGGTGGAGAACTTGGCCTGTGCCTGGGAACTTTCAAGAACTAGAAGTTTAATGCACTCCCAACAACATTAGCATCTTTCAAGCAGACACCAGTTTCTAGAAGACCAGCCTTACACTCTTTGCCTCAGTAATGCAGAATCAACAAGTTAGTAACCAGGGAAGGAAGTTTTAGAAAATAAGTACCATGAAATGGGCACTTGCAAGAGGGGAGAGTAGGACTAGGGAGAGAGAGCTGGAAGAAGGAAGTGGGAAGAGGGAAGAACACAGGCAACAATTCATTGTATATCCCTGAATTGAGAAATGTAAGGGAAGGGATGAGTTAAAAGGACTGAGATGTCAAAGTGATGACAAAGATCAAGAGGCATTATATACATAGACTGATTTGTTAAATGGCAAAAAAAACATCAATACACAACCTGAAAAATGAGGAAAAGTAGGGGAAAAGGGGAACATGGGAACACTGATCAAAATGCACTGTATTCATAAACTGCTTTAATGAACGACAACTCCTTTGTACAACTACTTAAAGATAATAAAATATTCAAAAAAAGAAAGCAGGAAAAGTTTAAGGACTTTCTATGAGAATATTCAATAATGTGAAGAAGTAGTAAAAATTTATTTAATTCAAAGAGAAGAAAGAAATCGAAGGGGAGTTAAAATAATAGAATGAATGCACACTTTATTCTCCTCTTTCCCACATATTAGGGAGCAGATGTGGTTTTCATTAGCCATGTTACACAGGCAAATTTTCACCCACTGGCTTTGACCATTTCAAGCCAGAAATTCAATACTGGGCACTAACAGTTTAGCTCTTGCACAAGGGTTCCATGAATTTTGGATTGAACATGAATAAAGAAAAAAGGAGAAGAAATTCAAAGTGTTTTAAGTTAGGAATGCCTGTGTGGTCAGAAACGTGAACTAACATATCAATGTGAAATTTAAGTTCTGATTTTGAATGATGCACTGATTAGGACTCTCCCACAGTGAAATGAAATTAACCAGAGAAGAAGTGACATTAAAAAGGCAGATCATTTGATTAAGGCTTGAAATGTTCAATTCTTCCCTAAATCCGCTTCCTGGCCAAGGAAACCTCTCCTTTTTAAAAAAGATGAAACAGAAAGAAGTAGAAAATGATCAGGAGAAAAATTCACTGGTTTTTGTCCACACGTGAAAGTGTAAAATTATACCCTTTCTTCTTTATAGCAGATTTTTTTCCTCCTATAATATAAAGCCAACAGATCTTGCCTTTTGCTCTACACTGAACATTTAATGCTGCGCCAGAATGAATAGCAGAAGCCTACTCTGCCAAGTGCTAATATTAATGAGTGGGACTTGCAACGGCCATTGGGTCATGCGGTGGGGCCTTCATCCTGGTTATTAGTGTCCTTTAAGAATAAACACTAGAGAATTTGCTTGTTCTCGCTGGTCTCTGCCACAGGAGTTATAAGAAGTCAATCAGGCAGGGCACTAATGGCTCATACCTATAATCCTAGCTACTCAGGACACTAAAATCTGAGGACCAGAGTTCAAAGCCAGAAGTAGGAGGATTGTGAGTTCAAGGCCAGCCTGGGATACATAGCATGACATTGTCTCAAAGAAAACAAAAAAATTGTAATAATTCATAGAAAGATCTATGTATTTTTGTTCTAATTCCATGTACTAATTTACAATTTAAAATAGTTTCCTTTTCTCATATTAAATATATGTCTAGAAAACTGAATCAGAGAAACTACACAGGAAGTGATGATTACCAGCTTTTTCTCTTAGAGGACAAAGACCACACTTTTCACACATGAAAATGGTCCAATTCATATAAAAAGTAAGCAAAAATAAGTCATAATAATAAATAAATAAGTACATAATAAGTAAAAAAAATAAATGCAGGTAGGTGCCAGTTGCTCGTGACTGTAATCTTAGCTATTTTAGAAGCTGAGAACAGAACTTCAGTCTGAGGCCATCTAGGGAAGACACCTTCAAGAGACTCCTTGGCAATCCAGATCTGGGTGCAGTAACACATGCCTGCCATTCCAAGCTATAGGAAAGGCTAAGAGACAGCCCAGTCAAACGAATTCACGAGTCTTCCATCTCCAGTTGCCGGCAAACTGGACACAGAACATATTCCTGTGATCCCAGCTATTAGAAGAAGCCGTGTCACAGGGGCAGGCAGGGAGTGAGACCCCATCCTAAATACAACCAATGAAAAACAGGGCTAAGCCATGGCTCGTGGGTACAGTGTCTAGCAAGCTTGAGGCACTGAACTCAAAACTCTAGTATCACCAAAAGTACATGCATCATTGTTTTCTTCTTGTTCTCTGCACACATATATATATACATATATATATATATATACATATATATATACATACACATGCACATGTGAGTATGCATACCAGTTTACCTAATCTTTTGTCAATTATTTCTATAGAATTTAGATCATTCGTTCATAAAGAATATAAGATTCTTTGATTTCTCAGACTGGTCAGTCCACTAAAAGTCCCATTTCTCAGATAAAAATCTAACATCGGCCTATTAATAGATCCACAATCATAGATCTACTAAAGGTGAAGCAGAATCAAGGATTCTCTGCAAGGGAGATCAGTAATAGAAGGGTGCAAGTACTCCTGTGCTCACCTGTTCCCAGACACCCCAGATGCTCAGGGAGGCCTCACATCAAGCACAATGTCTGGCAAGATGACACACTAGGTTTTGTGCATTCTCCCCATCTCAGCAATACAGCTGAGATCCAGCCCCTACTCAAGCAATCCTCCAGCCATCTGTTACCTGAGACGTAGTCTATATTTTACACAAGCCCAGCAGTTGATGAGCTCACTAACAAGGGCTTCATCCCACACAGACACAGACATTCAGAGAGAATGAAGAGGGATTCTTGTCCTATGCAAGAAAATATCAATGTCCAGTGTCAGGACATGACAGCAAATGCAAACAGGGGAGAGTATTTGCTTCCAGGAAGGATTTTATTCTTTCCTATAAGCAGCTTAGCAAAGCCAACATGGGGCCCGCCCTGAGAATGCCAATACCAATGCAAACACGGGCAGAAGCAGAGCTGCCCAGAACACCTTTGTGGCCTAGGTGATCAACAAGAGCAATTACTAAAAGCTGTTATAGTCACTTTAACTAAGATCAAATGTTTACATTTATTGTCTCATTTAAATTCACAATGATTCTCTGAGTCAGTTCTATTCCTTTGTTTATTGTACCATGCAAAGGACAGAGGGACAGAAAAGCTAGGAGTTACCCAAGGTTACAAAGAAAATACAGATGGTGTTTGATTTAGCCTGGAGCTATATCCTAATAAACCCATCAGAAGATGAAAACATGCTTAGGTCAAAATTCATTTAGCATACCTATCCTAGGAAGTGCTTACTCAGAAAAGCCCAGCTGACACACAGGTGCTGCTGGCTCACACCTGTAATCCCAGCTACTCAAAGAGCTGACACCTGAAGATCATGGTTCAATGTCAGCCCAGGCAGGAAAGTCTGTGCGACTTGTATCTCAAATCACCAAAAGCCCCAAAATGGGCTGCGGCTCAATTGGTAGAATGCCAGCTTTGAGGGGAAAAAAAAAAAAGCTAAGGGGCAGTGGTCTGAATCCTCTCTAAGGCTGAATTTCTTCAGCGAGAAAAGCACGGACAAGACAGACACAACTGTCCTTCCAGCAACACAGAGCCTCACAGCAAGATGGGTCAGCACCACATTTTTATTTTTTGTCAAAGAAAGTTTTCCTTAATTGGACAATAGACTTTGGAAGCACCCTTATGCTTCAAACAGAATTCATCACAGTGTAATGTTATTGCTTCGTTTATCTCAGTCTTAGAAAAACAGAAAGACATTTCCATACACCCTGGTGATCAAAGCCGCTTCCTTTAGACTGGACTCCCATCTGATCTGGGTCCACTTCACTCGGACCAGCGCTGTGTGTGAAGGTAGGGACTACCTCCCCAGCAGGACTCAGCCACAGTCCTTCAGGCTGTTCAATGTCCAATGCCCAGGTCAAAAATGCTAAACCCAACCCCTCTCCAAGGAAACAGCACTTTGGAACACGGAGTAGGCCAAATCTCCTAAGATCTGAGATGAAGAAAGGAAAAAAAATGTTCCTATGTAAATGTTAGGGGGACCCCAGGCTCTGAGTCCCCAGCTCACCTGGCTGGTAACCCACAAGACTGTGTCGGAAGACCTCGGAGCCTGAGCTAAGTGCTGCTACAGGTGAATCACAGGTAGATGTAGTAGCAGATGCAGCTGGCACTTGCTCTAAGTGATATGACTTCTAAACACATGCTCTGCAGCACTAAATGCCAAACCTGGCCCCACAGGGAACATAGATTTTAGCACGGTGAACATTTCCTTTCAAGAAAAACACTGAGTTACTGGGATCAAAGAAAATACTTACTTAGGTCCTTGGTATATTTCCAGGGAAGTTCGCTGAGGACATTCCTGCCAAATATAGTTACCTTCCCTGGATGTTTTGACATAATTATTACCTAAAAGCTTTCCCCTTTCTGGGATATTTTAGAGTTTTCATTACATTTCATTACTCGTGCCATATTTTATTCTTATCAACAATATGGTCAAGCATTTTTAGTTAATAACATCATCTATTTTGCAGATGTGGTAGAGAGATTTCCTTATGACAGTAGCTTGAGTTATTTGTTACCTTAATATTATTTATTTTTTTCTTTTTGGTGCCAGTACCAAGGTTTGAACTCAGGACTTGGGTTCTGTTACTCAGCTTTGTCTTGTCTGATAGTTTGTCTTGTGTTTGTATGTATGTGTGTGCATGGGGTGTGTGTGTGTGTGTGTGTGTATGTGTGTGTGTGTGTGTGTGGCTTGAACTCAGAGCCTGGGCACTGTCCCTGATGTTCCTTTTGCTCAAGGCTAGTGCTCTCCACTTCTGTTTTTGTTGTTGTTGGGTTATTGTTCTTTGTTTTGTAGTTTATTAGAGATAAGAATCTCACAGGCTTTCTTCTTTGGGTTGGCTTTGAACTATGATCTCAGAACTCCAGCCTCCAGAGTAGCTAAGATTCCAGATGTGAACCAGAGCATCCAGCTCAAAGTTTTATACTTATTACATAATGAAATGAAAATATTTTGAATACAGTGGATTAAACAAATGTATTATTAAAATTAATATCCTCTGTTACTTTTTTACTTTCTCACTGGGGCTACTAGAGAATTTATAGTTACCTCAGTGGCTCACATTATATTTGAACTGGATAGAGCTGCCTTAGGGCAAACTTTGGTTTTCTACTTCACATGCCTTTTCCACCCACCCATCCTCCCAGTCCTGCAACATGGAGAACCTAGTTAGCACCATCTGACAGATGAGTTTACTGATGCACAGATGGACGAACTTCTTTCCAAATCCCCAGAATGGATGAGACACAGAGCCCAGACTTGCTCCAGACAGACAGGCCATTTTTACTTCTAAATACCACACTGGACAGAATTTTCTTTTTCCTGTACAATGCAGTCTGTGTCAGGGAAGTAGATAGAGAAGTACCTGAAGAAAGAAAAAGCCTTTCTATTATGTTGCTAATGAGCCTCCAACTGACACAGACATGCAAGTTCATATGTCAGGACCAAACAATTGGAAAAAGGCAAGTAGCCTATTTCTTTTTCCTGGAGATGGAATATTTCACTAGTAGTAGGTCTGGCATAAGATAGATGGTCTCACTTTTAAAGGTGCTCTTTAAGGGTCACAGAATTCTGGCTTTGCTTTCACTATCCACCCAAGGAGAGACTGACTACTTCTTTCCATGAATACAGTTAGATTGAGAATCCCATCTATGTAATGATATTGATTTTGGGAAGATATCGTTTCTAGTCTATTCCTGCTCATGAAAAATGCCTTCCCTAACTGCTCAGTCATGTGAGGTGGCTCAGAGCAGGCTGGGTCTTGGTTAATTAAGACACAGTGAATTATTCTAGAAGCAGCAAGCTTGTAGTAGATGCTTCTTAACTTACTTATGGACTAGCCATTGCTTGGGAGGATTGGAGCAAATTCCCTATGGAATGGCACATTCACAGCCTTGGACCATTCAATTACAGCCTCAAAGGACTCTGGAGAGTGATATATATATATATATATATATATATATATATATATATATATATATATATATATAAGAAGAAGTCTTTGCATCCCCCAGTTTGCTCCCTAACAACACATCTAGCCAAAGAGGCAGGTGGGAAAATAGAAAGTTACTTTATGGAAGAAGAATACAATATGCCTTCTGACAAGCTGCATATAAACTGGTTTTCTCATCAATGTAGGTCAGAATGAGCTTTGCCAATTTACCTCCACCTTAGACAGTGTTGCCTTCTAAGATTCTTCTTTGCTTAAGTAATTAATGAGGAACAGGCCAACACTTATAGGTACTTTATATTTTTCAAAACTCCCTAGTGTTTTCTGAAATGAGATGGTAGTGTGTCCATCATTTGGTAGGTGGAAAGGGAGGAGAAAAAAGGTCAGATTTAGAGAAGTAGATAAAATGGGAAAGGGTAAATAAATGAAGAAATGACAAAAGCTAAGTAATTAAAGCATTAAACAACAAACCTGCAATGTCATTCAATAGCATGGATCATCTAGTTGCAAAGATTGAAGAAAAATTTGAAAGAAATCTTTCACACAGACTCCCTCAGGTGTAAAGACCCAGGATGCAGTAGAGTGCTTTCCTAGCATCAGAATGATCCTGGGTTTAATCTCCAGGATTGAACAAAGATCCAATGGCTATTGTTTCTGTCATGACCACCATCTTGGGAGCTGCAGTAAAGACACCTCAGTCTCCTCTTTCTTCACACACAGGCACAAACACCTGCATGTGCAGCAGGATTATTTGTACTATTCTCCTGCACTACCTGTAATGATCTGAATTTGAGCCTCATCCTATTCATGTGTTGAAATCTAGTCATGGATGCAGTGGCATTAACAATCTGGGGCTTCTTGCAAGAGATAAGAACATGAGGAACATGATCTTGATCATGAAAAGATCAGGAATAAGAATAGTGCCAATAATAAAGGAAGCCAGAAGGAACTTGTTCATCCTGTCCTCCATGTGAGGAGACAAAGAAAGGGCTTTCATGAAGCATAAAATAAGCCTTCACTAGACACTGACATCTTCATCCTTGGCTTCCCAGCCTCCAGAACTATCATAAATGAGTTTCTTGTTGCTCATAAGCCATTTCATATATAGTATTATTCTCACAGCAGTTCACAGTGTCCAGGACACTGGTCTTAATATTTGTGATCCATGAGATTCAGGGACTGAGTGGATTAAGAAGTATCTAAAAGGTTATATAGAGACCCTAAACCCCAGGATCTGTGATCCTGAACTTATTTGGAAATAAATTCTTTGCAGACATAATTGATTTAAAGATCTAGGGACAGGACAATTCTCGATTCACAGAAGTTCCTTACATCCATTGACTGAGTCCTGATGAGCAGAGAGGCATTTGAGACCCAGAGACATGCAAAAACAGAGGGATGGCTACATTCATGTTATGCAAGCCAAGAAACACTAGGAACTATCACAAGATAGAAGGAGAAAAGGACAACTCTTGCTAGATTCCTATAGGGACTGTGCAACTTTGGCCCTGCTGATATCATGGTCTCATTTCTGGCTTCTAGAATTGAGAGAATACATTCCTGCTGTGGTAAGCCACCATGCATGATGTACTTTTATTGTATTTTCCCATATGTGAAAAAAAAACTCACGGAAGGGAAGATTTATTTTGGCTAAGGGATTCAGAGATTTCAATTTATGCCTAACTGGATCGTTTTCTTTTCTTTTCTTTCCTTTTTTTTTTTGGTCAGTTGTGGGGCTTGAACTCTGGGCCTGGGCGCTGTCCCTCAGCTCTTCAGCTCAAGTCGAGCGCTCTACCACTTGAGCCACAGCACCACTACCAGCTTATGTGGTGCTGAGGAATCGAACCCAGGCGTGTGAGGCAAGCACTCTACCACTGAGCCACCTTCCTAGCCCTGAATCCTTTTCTTAACACTTATGATGAAACAAACAAAAAAATCATGGCAGAAAGGCAGAGGCTTCCACCTCATGGCAGCTAGGAAGCAACAGAGAGAACACCTGCCCTGGCTGGCTTTCTCCTTTGCCCTTTTATTCTATTCAGCCTCTGGAATAACCACTCACATTCACAATGGGTCGCTATTCCCTTAGTAAATCTTTGCTGGAAATACCCCCACAGACACTCACAAAAACGTGCTTTACTACTCTCCTAGGTGCTTCTTAATCTAATCAAGTTGGAAATCAAAATTATCCATGGTACTCTAGAAAATGAATACAAAGGGGTATGTGGTCATCAAATGAGCGAGATTTCCCAGTTTCTGGATACAAGGATGATCTCCCACTGGATATGCCATTTCAGACCCAGTGAGTATGGGAGGCAACAAAATGGTTTGGGTAAGGCCACAAAATGGCCAGCAAACTCCCCATGAAATAATACAAAGGACAGCAGTAAGATGTGAAGCCTTTTACTCAAAATCCGAGTATCAATACCAAGTTTGAAAGTAATCCAGAAGCAGCACCTCTGGTTTATGTATCATCAACTTGCACAGACTCTGAAACGTCCTGTGGAAGCCCAGACAGACAACAATCCATTTTCCTCAAGTTTCTCATCATTTTGTGGACAATGGAGCCTTTTGAGTTTGGCATTTTGAAACAGAAGGAAGTAATTTTGCTTTAAAGTCTCATCCAATGGTAATAATGAGACCCTCTATGAATGTTAATGCCTCCTACTTCCCAAACATCCTGCAGCCTGGTAGCACTGACTTCCCCAAATGTTTTCTGGACTGGTAGCCTTGACTTTCCCCTGGACATCTGGAAGAAAAAGCTGAGTCCCAGGACCCCTGCTGGGGCGACTGAGTCCCAGGTGTCTAGATGGCACATTAAGGTTTTAAACACTCTCTCCTCAAGTGTATTCACTCTTGAACCACCTCAATAGGCATGAAATCATGTCATCTTTAAAGGATAACAACAAGAAATCCATGAAACACACACACATACACACATACACACACTTATACAAATGCTTTATATTCTTAACTCTCTGTACCTTGACAATATCTGAACATAATTTTGAAGTTTTTAAAAAAAGATGAAAAGTAATACACATTATGTATATTCATTCTACTTATTGAATGCTGAGCTTCTGAAGAAGATTCGACTTCTATGTAAGAATTAGCCCCCCCAAATCCAAGGGACCAGAAACAATGCTTTTTAAACTATCTTTTGCAGCTGAGGCCTTTCCATTTTATCAACTCAGCTTAGTAGGAGAGTCCCACTGTCATTCAGCTGGTGAGCACTGCCCCTTTACAACCTCTGAGCGCACTGCACGGAGCAATATATGACAGCAAGGCACTGGAGAACAAGCAAAGACCTACTCATGTACAAAGCATGAGAGAGACACAGACATGGTCAGGAAAGGCCTGGGATGGAGAGCGTCTCTGGTTGGCAGAAGATCCCATGTACTTCCACCTGGGAAGATGAGGCAGTACTTCTGAAAGAAAAAATACTCTTTTCAGAGTCATACAGAACGATTCATGGATATTATGACAAAGATGAAAGGTAAGGCAGCCTGCACAGGAGGAAAAGCACAGAGACACATGGATTAAAACATCTGGAGTCCTACCAACTGTGAAATGTGAAGGGGTCAAAGGGTGATAGCCAGCAAGGCAGGTTGAGGCCAGTCTATGGAGACAGCAGGCTGGTCAAGGCACAGAGCCTGGACATTGTCATGTGAGGGATGAGCAACCTGGAGTCCTGCTACTGATAGTGGGAAAAAGAATAAAAGGCCTGACTTCTCCAGAGTTCTCAGGCTCAATAATAGAGCCCCAATATAACATTAGCAAACCTCAGGACACTTTGGTGATCATTCATCTTGATTGACACATTGATCGAGTGATGAAACACCCACAAGTTTAGCAAAGTTCTGAAAACCAGATGATAATTTCTCCCTTTTGAATGGAAGTGTCTGATCTAGGCCAGTATATCTTGGAAGTGAGTAACATTTTTTTAAGGGTTCAAAGAAAACAGTTTGCCTTGCATACCAGAGGAGGACTTTTTTTAATTTTAATCTTATTGTCAGGTTGTGAGTACATCTCTTGTCCAACTTGTGAGCCCCCTCCCTCATGTTTCTCCTTGAACTTTTGAGGAGCACTGGAACTTGAGGCTCTGGAGAAGGGATTAGTGTGCTTTAGATTGCATACAGTAGTACACCATAAGTAGAATTATGACTGTATTCTTGTCTTTCTTTGGAAACTGAATATAATTTAAGGAGATACATTTGGGCATCAAATTGACAAGAGATGGATTTGTAATGATTAAATTTTTTTTGCCAGTCCTGGGGCTTGAACTCAGGACCTGGTCACTGTCCCTGAGCCTCTTTGTGCCCAAGTCTAGCACTCTACCACTTGGGCCACAGCATCACTTCCAGCTATTCAGAGTAGTTTATTGGGGATAAGAGTCTCATGGACTTTTCTTCCTGGGCTAGCTTCGAGCTATGATCCTCATATCTCAACCTCTTGAGTAGCTAGGATTGCAGGCATGAGCCACCGGCGCCCAATGTGTAATGGTTAATCTTAATCATCAAAGTGATCGAATTGAGAGTTGTATAAAGTGTTCATTAGTAAAGCACACTTCTGAGTGTGTCTCTGAGGGTGTCTTCAGAGACAGTTCATGAGGGCTCAGACCTAATCAGCAGTTTAATTCAATAAACAGATTCAAATTTCAAATAAATGTAGGGTAGGTGCTGGGGCTGTGGAAGGTGGCAGCTATCGGAGCAAAAGAGTTGCTGGTGGGTCTGCCTTTTAAGGTTCTCTCTTGACCCTGGACTCTTCTGTTATCACTCTCTGCTTCCTGGATGCTACCAGGTGAGAAGCTTTCCTGCCACCATGATATTCTGCCTCATCACAGACCCCCAAAACACGGGTGCTGGATTGAAACATCTGAAACCACAGGATAAAATAAATCCTCTGCATCAAACTTTGTTCAGGTATCATGTCCTAGTGAGAAAAGCTGACTGACACATGGGTAAAAGGCAGACACAAATCCTATCAGAATTTATAATGTAAGGCATAAAATGCAGAAAATATTGAGGTCACTTCATTGAGATCACAGCTTCAATAAGGAAATATTTTCAGAGGTATCATACTAGTACAAGACTTTCAGGAATTAGTGATTCATAGTGATGAATACACACAATGGTTTTACATCTTTAATCATAGTTTCTGTTAAGAATTATCATGGAAAACATTGTAACAATTTGGCAAGCCACACTGCTTGTTTAGTGAAAGTCTTTGAACGCTCAATAAAGCACTAAGGGTGATTTGGAGTCATGTGGGAACACAAGACTTCAGGCTGCAGAAAGCTGTGAGTTCTAATACGCTGTGCATTCATGTGTTCAAGAAGACAACACAAAACTCTCCAGGCAGTCAGGAAAGGAGAGAAGCTTGTATGTGTCACCCACACACTAATGGGCATGTCCATGTATCTCAGGCCGTACTGTTGAATCCCATGAGGGCCATTCCATAGACAAACACTGTATCATCGCTTCCTATGCACTGCTTTTCACATGTCTGATCCTTATCCCAGAAAGATGCAGGTAAGAGGAGACTGGTGGCTTGAGACCTCTATTAATATCACACCTAACTCATGTCCAGGTGCCCAAGAGGGAATGGTGAAACTATCTTTATGATCAGAAAACTGATATGGTACCGATCTTAATGACTTTTCATCTGTAACTGTATTTTATATTTTGAATTAGAACATATACATCCAAAGGAAATGGATGCAGCACTTCAATGGACTCAATTGTGACACAGTTTGGCCTCCTAATTGAATGAAGAATAGGAAAAGCAAATCTAACAGATGGCTTCTGCTGAACAAGTAGCAGCATCTTGCCAGGACCGCAGGTAACAATGCAGGGAAGGCTCAACCACTGCAACTGTCCTGTAATATCTTTTTTTCCTTTTGACATGCACTGCAAATAAGATCTTCTACCTCATGACACAGAACATATTAAAGACAAGTGCAGTTAGTTGCTTGGTAACTAGCAACTAGTTGGTAGCTGTTGTATCTGCTGGGCAGAGCTTGAGAAATTGTTTCATCTGCTGGGTAGGTGCCTAGATTGACCCTCACACACAAACTCTGACCCAAGTACCTTTGGAACACAGCAGCACTGCTGGATGGGGAAAAGGCTCAATAGTTATTCCACAAAGATCAGCCATTCCATATGCTCTGTGGGATTTCCCTTTCCTATGGCAAGTGCTAAAAGTGTTCAAGCACCCTCCTGGCCACAGAGATGAATCAGGACTCAGCCATGAAGGATTTTTGAATAACTGCATGTAGAAGATGAGCTATCTTGGGAATAAGATGAAAGTTGAAATGTGAGTTTTATTTATGCTTCACAAACCTCTGAATCTATGATGGTATGATATACTATTTTCAGTGTCAAAGCACAGGTGTACTACAAGTATTCACAGAAGATTTTTCTCTTCTCTCTTTTTTTGTGACAGTCTACAAAAAGTAAGTATCCTACATTGATGACAAGCCTAAGTTAACACAGGTAGTAAAATTCAGTCATTTCCTTCTACACTGCTTTTTTTTTTTTTACATGTTGCTACTGAGAGATAAAAACAAAATCAGAGTTTAGATTTATACCCATCTTAACTTTCTGGAAGGGTAAAAGAAAATCTGGAATTAGAATCCAGCTAAAGACTCTATGTCTTATTTTGTACTGCTCTTTTATGTAAAGACTGTAACCTACCCTCCTCAGTCCTACGTGGAGGGACAAAATAATAATTAAAGAAATTCTGTTACACTAGCCAGGTATTTGGGCCTTTTTCAAAAATTCATAGCAAACTACACATTTCAAATCAGGATTTAAGAAGAAGAATCATATGATTTGAATCCTTTAAGTTGCATTGTTTCCTAAACCATATTATAAAAAAATCCTTTACCTACATCTTATTCTATAAATCCTACTCTTTATACACACAATTCAATAGACTATAGGAAAACCGAAGCAATATCAGTTCACAGTAATAACACACCAGATACATCTTGCTTCATCAAGTCTCACTGGAAAAGCTATTTTCAATATTTAATTTTATTAAGTCTTTGAAGTTCGCAAATCAGAAACAGCCTTTACTCGAAGTTGCTATGTGGATTTTCTGCTGGTCCCAGAAACCTGATGTATGTTGGCCAAGTTGGATTTTTTTCATTTCTTTCTGAGTTGCCTTTTACATACCAAATGGCTTCCAAATGAAATAGGGGGAAAAAACCATTAATCACTAAAAATATTCTGTAGAGGAATTCTACCCAGATGAATAACAAGCTATGGAACTGTTAGAATGAAACCCATCCCAAGACCTCATTTTGAATGTTTTCCCCAGGTTGAGCCGGTTCATCTGTTATTCTAAGAGTACCATAACTTCACCTTGCCTCCAGGTACATTCATATTTTGCTTTCCATTCCAATCACGCATCACTGCTTTCTTGGCCTTTTGACTTTTGTCCTGTTGTTTTTAGCCTTTGCTCTGAGAAGTTTTCTTTCTAAGCCATAGTCATCACCTTCCGTCTATTACCCCCTGCCTAAAGCTTTTCCAAAGACAATCAACAATAATTCAGGTCTTAAAGGATCCATCAACTGACTCTGGTTATCTTCTCTACCACTTTGGCCTTCCGTGACCTCATTCTCTACATGGATTTTATACATCTCCCACAGGTCGAAGTCAACACACACATTGGTCTCTTTGAGTTCTTGTTTCTCTTCCTTCGGTCTATTTGTCAGTTCAGTCCAGCCCTCTGTTCTCAGCATTCAATCAATACAACTACCATTGGTGTCCTTTATTTTGGTAGGCCACATACCAAACACAAGAAGTCCAGAAGATTATTCCTGCATTATTGCTCCCTGCTCCAAACAAAGAAAACTATGTCTCTTCTCTATTTATTCTCCCATTACTGAATAAAATCATGTCATATCATTAGTTTTTCAGGAGTTGTCACCAAAATCTCCCTCTCTCTCAGGATCTACTTCTAATGAGGTCTGCCATCACAATCCAGTTCAGAAGTATAATGCATATATACAATATACAGTAACTCTCTCTACTGCCATCTCCCTAAACACAACAGTGTGACTTGTTGATTAAAAAAGAAAACAAAAGCACAAGAAGACAAAGACGAGGAAGAGGAGGAGAAGGAAGAGGAGGAGGAGGAAGAGAAGGAGGAGGAGGAGGAAGAAGACGAGGAGGAGGAGAAGGAGGAGGAGGAGAAAGAGGAGGAGGAGGTAGAAGAAGAAAAACTCTTAAAGGTCTCTGATGAAGCCTAGTTTGGCTGGCTTCCTTCCTTCCTTCCTTCCTTCCTTCCTTCCTTCCTTCCTTCCTTCCTTCCTTCCTTCCTTCCTTCCTTCCTTCCTTCCTTTCTTCTTTTCTTTCTTTCCTTCTTTCTTCTTTTCTCTGCAGCCCAGGATGCTGTTGCTGCTGTCGCTCAGAGTTGTTTAATAGTTCCCATTGCTACAGTTCACAGGTCAAAACCTTTTCTATGATATCAGAGACTCTTCTAAGACTGTGAAAGATCATTAATGACTATTGCCTTCCTATCCTCAGTGTGTCCTTCAACCCTCCCTCTCACTTTGAATCTCTCTGTCTCTCAAACATGCAAAACTCTGTGCAGCCTTGTTCACATTCTTTCTGCACCTAGGCTCTCCCCCACTGCCTGCTGCCAAGGCTCCACCACTGGCCTCCCTCACATGTGGTCTTGCTCACATTTCTAGTCTTGCCTGAAGGTTACAACTACAGAATCCATTGATGTCAAAGGATTCTCATGCTCAGTGGAGATTTCCCATTACTGGAGTTCATTGTACCCTATCCTTTTCTTTTTTTTTCTTTTTTTTGGGGGGTGGGGGGTGGGGTCTGGTTGTGGGGCCTGAACTCTTGGCCTGGGTGCTGTCCCTCAGCTCTTCAGCTCAAGGCTAGCGCTCTACCACTTGAGCCACAGCGCCACTTCCGGCTTTTTTTCTTTTTGCTTATGTGGTTCTGAGGAATCGAACCCAGGCCCTCAGGCATGCAAGGCAAGCACTCTACCACTGAGCCACCTTCCCAGCCCTACCCTATCCTTTTCTTCAGGCATTTATCCTCATTTCTATCATAGTGATTACGTGGTTGAGAATGCACTGGCTATCTGACTTGATGTTTACACTGGAAGTTCTAAGAGTTTAAGATAGTTCCAATTTTCCGGGGCTGGGAAGGTGGCTCAGTGGTAGAGTGCTTGCCTTGCAAGCCTGAGGCCCTGGGTTCGATTCCTCAGCACCACATAATCAAAAAGAAAAAAGCCGGAAGTGGTGCTGTGGCTCAAGTGGTAGAGTGCTAGCCTTGAGCTGAAGAGCTAAGGGACAGCACCCAGGCCCAGAGTTCAGGCCCCATAACTGGACCCCCCCCAAAAAAAGATAGTTCCAATTTTCCTTCTCTATATTTTTAGAAACTAAATAATCTCAGCATACAGTATGTATTTGTACATTCTTGATGAGAAACAAGTAGATAAATCAATGAGAAGGAAATATGACATGTCCAATTTCTTTTTTTTTCCAAGACCGGGACTTGAACTTGGTATCTGATGCTTCTTGCTCATTGACAAGCACCCTACCAACTGAGCCAGACCTCCAACTCCATCATTTATCTCTTTGTTTCCCCACTATAGACACATAGATTAATGAAAGGAAAAGCCACATAATGGCAGCTTATCTAGAAAGTCTCCCCCACTTGATATCTTAAGACTACCTACTATTATTTTAGAGAAGCCCTAGTATATTATTCTCTGTTCTCTAGGCAGAAGGAATCTGTCTTCACTGCTCAAGTACCTGTGTGAGAAGAATACCAAGGTGATGCTATTAGTAATGTCAAGGATGAAAAATCTACTGGCGCTGTGGGAGGCTGGCTCTCCAACTACAAGGAGATGATTAGATAGCTGAATGTCTCAATATTTCTATCTCTGAAGAGGTAATCCTTTACATCCCATACAGTGTGATGCTATTATGACAATGCTTTGTGAAAAGCATAGGAAAGGTTAATACCATTAAGAGAAGAACTCCATTATTGAATACACCAATGGAAAAAGGAGTTGCCTTTTAAGTTACTGTGCACAACTCAGTTTCCTTTATTTTTTAACCTGAATTGTCTCTCTTTTTCTAACACCAGAGGGAATATCATTTTCAGAGTTTCAGATACTAAAAAGCACTGGTGGGTAGGAAGCTGGGGGAACTAATGCAGTCCCATTTGAAGGAAATGAAAGTAATATAAAGATATATGCTCTGGCTAGGCAGGATACCTGATACCTTTAGTCCCAGCTACTAAAGGAGCAGAGATTAAAATACTGTAGAACAAACCCAATCCAGACAAAAGGTTAGAGAGAATCCATCTCAACAAACAAGCCAGGCAGTGACTTGTTCAGCAATCCTAGCTATTCACAGGGTGTAGATAGGAGGATTGCAATCTGAATCTGATCCTAGTCCAAAAACACAAGACCTTAGCTGGAAAATAATGCAAAAAAGAGGCTGGCATATGGTTGAGTCTTTATCTATCAAACACAAGGCCCTGAGTTCAAACTTCAATATTGTAAAAAAATAAATCAGTAAATTATGTCCGGCCATAGTGATATTATTTGCATCTAGCCTTCTCTAACAAAGCTCTTTTTAGATATATTAATTACTTCATCAAAATATCACTAATTATACATCATTATGGTTTGACTTTCACAATCAAAAATCATGTCCCAGCACTTGAAAAGCAGAGACAGGAGGATTCAGGTAGAGAAGAGAAAGGAAGGAGGGCAGGGAGGAAGAAAGGAGAGCAGGATAGAAGGAAAAGGGAGAAAGGAGAGGAAGTAAGAGGGGAGGACAAAGATGAGGAGGGTATACAGGAGAGGGAGGGAGAGAGGGAGAGAAGAAAGAAGAAAGGAAGAAAAGGAAAAGAAAGGAGGAAGAAAGGGAAGAGGGAAGGAAAAAAGAAAAGAAAGAAGGGAGAAAGGAAGGGAGGAGAGCAAGAGATAGGAAATACAGGAAGAAAGGAAGGAAGGTAGAGAAAGGAGCAAAGGAAGGAAGGAGAGAGAAAAAGAAAGGAAAGGGAAGAAAGGAAGGCAGAGAAAAAGGAGGAAAGGAAGGGAAGGAGGGAAAGAGAAAAGGAAGGAAAGAATTAGGAAGGCAGGAAGCAAAGAAGGAAGGAAGGAAGGAAGGAAGGGAGGGAGGGAGGGAGGGAGGGAGGGAGGAAAGGAGGGAGGGAGGAAGGAAGGAAAGAAGGAAAGTAGGAAAAGAAGGAAACAAAGAGCAGAAAGGAAGAAAACATGGCTTAAAGCAATCAATTAATTTGCCTAAAATTATTCAGTGGCTACATAGCCAAGTGGAGATCTGTGTACTTTCTACCATGCCCTTCCCTTCACCTTCACAGACCCGTGAATTACTTTATTTGTACAATGCTTGAGGAGTTTAAATATTTGAAAAGTTGGTGCCCTAAAACAGTAACAATCATTGGGTAAAAATAAGTCCAACGCTTATCCTCATGAGATCCAGTCCATATGTAAAGCCATCACCCTTACCTTACCATTCATCATTCAGCTGAACAAAAGATCTTGCAGAGGCCACTTGGGAAAAAGACAGGCTGGACAGAGCACCGCATAGGCAGAAAAAGTGAATGAGTTTAAACGTATTGGAAAGTAGTAGAACTCGGTGATTAGTTATATGTGTCACCATGACAGGATCACACAAGGACCAGATATAGCTCCTTAAAGATGAATTCTGGGCATATCGTCTGTGAGGCTGCTTCAAGAAGAGATCTGTGTTTTGGTTGAGGGCCTGAGAAAGAAGATGGCTCTCCCAGGGAGAGTGGGCAGCATCCAATCCATTTAGGGTCTGAGCACAATGAAAGGTATTGCCGAAGCAGCTTCTTGCTCATTTCATCGGACTTCAGTTAAGACACCTGTCTTCTCCTGACCCAGTCTACAGCATTTGAGCTGGGGGCTACATCATTGGCTCTGTGAGTCTCAGGCTTGTGAAACTGCACCATTGTTCCCTTGTTCTGGACACAGACTAAGAGATGCTCAATCATGCCTCCTTCACTTAGCACAAGTACTTTCATGGTTCCTCTGTGCTACAGCAAGTATCAACGCTGAATTACTTGGAGGTCCTAGCAATATTCCATTGGATGGATTATCACATTTTCTCCATGGATTAGCTAATAAGATATTGAGGTTGTTTATATGCTGGACTGTATGATTAAGATTACTAGCTAGACTCAAAGAAACAGAGGCTGCATGGTTCCCCTCACTTACAATAATTAGAATATGTCTATAAATCTACATGTTAATCCAATGGAGAGTAAAAAAATCAAATAATTACACTTAGATAAGATTAATTGATTAATTAAACAATGTCATGAGTATTCACACAATGAGAACAAAGGAGGATATTCTTAGAAGAAGATCACAATGGCTCCATAGCCACATGCATATGACCATAGAAAATGATGCTTATCAAAATGAATTCCGAGAAATGGACACAAGAGATGTTTTTATTGTATTGTTTGTAGTTATTTCCTTTTTCTTTGTTTTCCATTGGTTTATTCCCTACTGTCACTGTTTTTGGTTTCTGTACTCTGTCTTGTATATAAGTTTATCTGATTTAGGGAAGGGAAGGGGAATCACAGAAACAGTGGGACAAAGGGTAAACTAATTCAACAGTGACACTCATTAGAGTCTTTGTTGGAAATGAACTTTACAACTTGTAGGGATAGGGTCAAGAGGTGGAAATGTGGGAGAAAATGACAGGAGGGGGTGACACTGTTCAAAAAGAAATGTACTCATTACCTTACTTATGTAACTGTAACCTTTCTGTATATCACCTTTACAACAAAATTTAACATAATAAAAAAGAAAAAAGAGTATAATTACTATGAACACTTTGATTATAAGTGTTTGTGGGACACAGACTTCCATTTGTTTGGGCTATCTTTCTTTTGAATGTATGATCCTAGGCATGGAACTTCTGGATGACATTACAAATTGGCTCTATGTTCGAAGTACTGCCAAGGCGCTTCCAATGTGGCTCCAATCTCTCTACACAATCACCAACCCTTGCTAGTGTTGTTTTTATTATAAATCTCCCAGTATGTATCTGGAATGGTATCTTAGGTTTTCACTTACATTTCTCTGAGAAAATAAATGAAGTTGAACATCTTTTCATGTGCAAACTGAACACATGTCATGTTGTTTTCTTGTGCAAAATGACTGCTTAAATCATTTGTGTATTTTTAATACTGGGTCATCTGTCCTCTTTTTTTTAATTGTTGACTTGCTATCTTTCTTTATCAATTCTGGATTGTGAATCCCCTGTCAGCTCCGTGATTTGAAAATATTTTCTCCAAGATTCTAGTGCATGAAGTAGGCCAGCGCTAGGTAATGAGCCGCTTTGGGGAATGCTGGTTTGACAAATCAAATTTCTATTAAGCTCTGTCCTGTGACATGTTAAGGAAAACACAGCAGGATTGCAAGATATGTGTTTGATAAATTCTCTGTATGTGTTTGAGAAATTAAAACCTGGGGCAAAAACCAACCTAGAATGAAATGTTTACTCTTTCAGACATCATGCTGATTTAATTTTGTTATTTTCTTTTTTTGACCCAAGGAGGAGTTTCAAAAGAGAAGCCCAGGATTTTGTTTGTCTTGGTAGCCACATTAGATGGGTAATAGCCCATTGATTTTCCTCATTATAATCTACCCATCTGCCCTGGGCTAATTCCACCTTTTTCCTATGTGGTTCAAAGTTTTTGTGTTTTGTTTTTGTGTTTCATACTTCATATTTGCTTCATATCTGTGAACATATTTTTACTCATTTTTGACTTGATGTGTAAAAGGGGGGGAAATAAATCTAAAAGAGAAGTCCGAATTAGGCTGGCTGTACTTACTTTATATTTTAAAACAAGATGACCAGTTAAATGTGTTTGGTTCAGTGATTATATTGTGCTGGCTAATAGGTGGGTCTGGGGTAAAGGAGGAACCCCTAAACTACAATAACTTTCTATTGCCTGATGACTAATGATTTCCAAACCTGCAAATGAATCTTAGTGGTTGTTTATTTCCTGTTCTGGTACATTAATAAGAGTCCTCTAATTAGGTGTTATTTCTCTTTGGAGGCCCATTTCATATCTGGTTTTAGGGCTATTGTCTGCATATGGGTTTTCTGCCCATTTGTTGAGATGGGCAGAAAATATATACTACCATTATTTATCAACCTCTGTGTCCTATTTCTAGTACTTAGGAAAATCATAGTTTTTATTAAGGTTTTTTTTTGGGGGGAGAGCAGGGGGTGGTACTGGTATCTGACCCAAAGGACTCACACTTTTGAGCTGGCACAGTAACACTGAACCACACCTTCATCCCCGTTCCTCACTGATTATGTTTAGGATCAGGTCCCACTTCCCACCCATGAGCCTGAGCCACAATCTGCCAACTTTTAGACATGCTATCATCGCTGAGCTCACAGGTGGGTGCTATAGTGTCTAGCTTCCACACATCCAGGGGGATGGATTATCTAGGATTTACCTACCAAAGCTGACCTAATCCCAATCACGCCCTCCACGGAGCTTGGCTTGAC
>NW_012267217.1:60837472-60893648 GCF_000151885.1 Dipodomys ordii
TAGCCACCCAGCCCCCGGCCCATTTGAGATGCTGAGAACAGACCTGTGTCCCCATGTCCTGGAGCACCCAGAACACTCTGTGAAGAAGCAAGTCTTGGAAGGATTAAGTGACACCTCCGGGATACAGATGGCCAGAAAACGAAGTTCCCCTTTTGGAAAGTTCCAGTTTGGGTTTTAAAGAACAATTTTTTTTCCAAAATTGTATTGTAAAGAATTAGGTGGCAGGAAGTGATCTGTTGTGAAGTGATGAGGAGAGGTAATGAGAAGCCACTGTGGAAAGAAGCTGAGTGAATGAATTAGGAGACGGGTGGGCCTGTCCGGGAATTCCATGGTTCTACTTCAAGTTGGTGACTAAGAACTTCCAGGGACATCGGATTTCCCAACTTGTGTGTATCCATCTCCCTAACTAGAATATCCCAGAGGCCTTGTTTTGTGTCAGCAGCACCTCGCTTAGCTTAGCAAGAAGTAGATGCTAGAAGCTCAGGTTTGGCTCATAGCTAAACTCAACCCAAAATGCAGTGACTTCAAAGTCCGGATGTCTGAGCTTCCTGGGACATGCCCTAATGGAGTTTGTTGCTTCACTGTTCTAGAGGACAGAAGGCCAAGGCACGAGCCAGCCATGTTCTAGAAGGCCCTGTTCTAGACTTGGTTTCTTATAGTACCTTGATCTAGGGAACAAAAATAGCATCTTCCCTGAGTGCATTAACATTCCTTTTAATAAGCATAGCCAATCCTATTCAATCAGGGGATTGCACTATTCCAATCTGACCTCACCTTAACTCACTGTGTCTGCTGTGACCCTATTTCCAAATAAGGACCCCATGAAAGGGAATGGGAATTAAGACTTCAACAACAAAATGACTTTGAGAGGTCACGGAGAAGCCAAGGTAAATAAACCTTAAATAACTATTATATTTTTTGTGGCAAGTCGGTGAAAACAATATCCCCATTCACAGACAAATTATCATTTTAGAAGTAATTTATTTAAGAATTAAGATAAATTGTCTTCTTCCAAATGTCACCATAAAATACCAATATATGATATGAGTTTTATTATTTAATCCCATTTAGTAACTAAATGTCACTCTCTCAAGAATCAACATAGTCCCACATAAATAATGAGGGTCAATCAAATAACATTCAGTATTTTCTTCAAGGGGCAGCAAAGTTTAGTCTAGGGCAAAAGAAATATTAAATATTCACTTGTATAAGAGTGGGGGAGATGGTTATCAGCGCATCCTTGCATCTAGTAACACACCCACTCTAGAGGAGGGTTAAGCCATCTTAGAAGAGAGCCAACAAGAGCCTGGACATTGTTCTACTTATTGAATCCTATTCCTTGATCTTAGCTTCTTTATTACTGGCAACTCTAGACAGGGGTCTGTGTTCCTTTACTTAATGGCATTTGGCACTTGGTAGGACTGTGTGTGTCTGTCTGTCTGTCTGTCTGTCTGTCTGTCTGCCTGTCTGTCTGTGTCTGTGTCTGTGTGTCTGTGTCTGTGTCTATCTGTGTGTCTAGGTACTAGGGCTTGAATTCAGGGCCTGTTCCTTAGCTTTTTCCACTGATACTCTACCACTTGAGCCCCAGTTCCACTTTTGGCTTTTTTTGAGGTTAACAGGAGATAAGAGTTTCACGGACTTTGCTGCCCAGGCTGTCTTTGAATTCTGATCCTCAGATCTCAATTTCCTGAATAGCTAGCATTACAGGTATGAGTCACTGGTACCTGGCTGGACCACTTCCTTTTAAAGGTACATAAACTGGTTTCTGTAGGAGACAGAAGGCTCAAAAATGCCTGAAAGGAAGGAAAGCCATGCCTCTCAGGAGAAATGACTAAGAAGCAATTAGGCACTTTATCATTTCTCTTTCTGCCATGACAGCTTCAGCAGCTTCTGAGGACCACAGTCTTCTCTTTCCAAGTGGGGCAGCAGGAAGAGGCCAAGGACAAGCTCAGCTCCAGAGGAATCAAGTGACAGTCACCATTACAAGACCAGCTTTCGCACTGCCCAGTTCATGACAAAGATCGACACATGAACATCCAGCGTTAAATATCCAGCTGTAAATATCACTGTAAGCATTTCTTGCCTTAAAAACTCACACATTCTCAGCTTTACTACTGGTGTAAATTGCTACAACGTTTGAAACAAAGCTTCCAATGTCAGAAATTCTTATTTTTCGTAGTATTCAGAATTTTGAATTTATATGAATTAGCTTTTAGACACAGGTTACAAATTAATTCAGGCTCATTATGTAATTAAACATTTGATTTGGAGCACAAATTAGCATATTACACAGAGGCATATAATCTTATGAGACAAACTCTTTTAATCTGAATAAAGAAATTCACCATGGTAACAAATTGTCTGATCCATTCAATTAAGTATGTAATTCAAATGATTCTCCAAATTACCTAAAATGCAGCCATTATCAGATAGATATATCATACAACATATACATTGAACTGTTAAGATTTCTCCCCAAAATAATGAAGCAACATAAAAGGATAAGTTTAACTTTGGTTTCAAAAATATATAGAAAATAAAGAGCAAAGCTGAATTCTAAAAAAAAAAAAATACAAATGGTGAAATAATGACAAATTTGCTGAAACCAGCATCATAAGCCTTAACTTTTAAAAGTTAGGATTATGTGAAAATGATGCCTTTAATAAATTTTTAATCTTTGATAAAATGGGTCTGCCTCACAGCTTTCTACCTGGATATGGATTCAATGTAACTGCCAGGCACACTCTGTGTTAATCAATCCAAGGTCAGCAAGTACAACTTAACTTGCTACTTCAGGAGTAGAATTGGCACACAGTTGTCCACAGCTGTTTCTAATTAAGCCTTGATCCAATAATAACTTAATATTGTTTAAAGTTCTGGCAGTAATGACTTCAGGTAACCATTGATGTGCAAGATCAATCATTGAAAGTAACACTTCGGGCAAAGACCTGCTCAAATTAGAACCTGCGGAAAACACAAACGTGATTCAGTAGGTGGCACTATTCCCTAAGTCAGAGCTCTCCTCCTGTGTGACTTGTGTTCTCTCTATAAGACAATTAATTACCTTTATTAATTTCTTTCCTGGAATTCTGTGAATTACTATCAATATGCCAGCCTCAAATATATTTTCTGCCTTCTACTTTTTGAAGATACATATCCCATGTATAAAAAAAAGACAGTATTAGGACAAGGTACAAGAGTATATAACACTTTGATTTAATTTTGAACCCTTAATAATTAGCTGAGTTTAGTGTTATGAGTTACTTAAGAGCAAATTAATTCTCTATACCCATGAAAGAAACCCAATCTGACTTGACCTCTTCTGCTGAGATTAGCCAATGAGCTCATTTAAAATATATAAAGGAACCAGTAAGTGAGTTTCTCAATCATGGATGGCATCAGTAGCATTTGAACTGGATAATTCCATATCCCAGGGATTTTGAAATGTTTATCAGCACTCCTGGCCTCTACCCTCTGATAACCAGGAACATGGGCCTGTATGGCAACCAAAATATTCTTCCAACCATCATGAGACATCCCAGGGGAGGTGGGGATAAGGAGCAGCCCAAAACCATCAGTAAATGATTATTAAAAAGAGACTTCTGGCTTTGTTGACAAAGATTAAGCTATTCTGCTCCTTTCCTTTCTTCCCCTTTCAAGTGTATTTTTATTATCTTTAAGTAGTGTTAGGGGTTTCAACTCAACATGTCAGTTTGGGAGTACAATGCGTTCTTTCCAATAGCCATTCTTGTCACCCTTTCATCTGATTCCGAAGTTAATTCATGTGCACTGAGGAACATTTTGAAGCAAAAAAAAATGCACCAAGATAAATAAAAGCCATTAGCAAATCTCTATGATAATGCCTCTTCTTATTTCAAATGTTTCACCTGAACTTTCTGCATACATATGCAGATGGAGTAAAGAGAATACTATCTGCTTTATTAACATCTGCCCAGGTACCTGGCAGTACCAGTTTGTGAACATTTCTTTTCATCTCTAAATATGTGCCATATCATTAAATACTTTATTCAGCACACTTTAATGACAGCTTCATCTCCTTTGCAACACATATATCACACATTTTTAACTAACCTCTTATTTGGGAGGTTTTTTTAATATGATATCAAAGGTGATGCATATGATTTTATTATGCTTTTGAGATAATTTCCCACATGGAGCGATTTTGAGCACTAAGCTATTACAGTTCTGCCTGAACACAAAAGGAGCAAATGAGAGAAAGAAGAACAAAGGAGGAGGAAAACAACAAAGGAAAGGCAAAAGAAGACAGGGAGGGAAGAGAGAAAAGGCAAAAATAAAGAGATGGGTAAAAGGGGAAAGAGGAGAAGCTAAAGAAAAGGAGGAGAGAGCAATGGATGGGAGAGGGCTTGGTTTCCCTAGGGCTGATTCAGAAATGTACTTGACTGGCAAATCCCTGACTTCCTTTTTCCCAGGGCTTGACATGGTTCACGTGGTTTGTCTTCCCACCGAGATGATATGGCACTCCCTAGCCCACTGCTCAGAAAGCATACACTTCCAATTATTTTCCCTCCTTTAATTCTTCCCATGACTAGCACACCTTGGTAAAATGGCTACGTTAATCCAAAGTGAGAAATCTTGAAAACATTATGCTCAGTGAAAGGAGCCAGACACAAATGGCTACGTGTGACAGGATTCCATTTATATGGAATATACAGTGCAGGCAGATTCATAGAGACAGAAAGTAGATTAAACGTTGCCGGGGGCTGTAGAGAGACTGAATGGCAAGAGATTGCTTAATTGGAATGAAGTCTCCCTTGTAAGGTGGTGAATAGATGACCCAGCACTGAAAAGTGGGCAGGGTTATACACGATGAGCATAGGAAATGCTACACAATGATTCAATTCACACAGGCTAAAGTGATAAAAAAAAATTACACTAGGTATAAAAAAAGTCATCGATGAAACAATGAAAGAAGCATTTTTAAAAGCATTTGAGTTGAGCCGAGGGTATTATTTTGCTTTTAGATAAACAAAAGCAGATGTGAATAAAGGAGAAGCCACTACTTTATTGAGCATCAGCTACCTGTGGATACTCGCTCACCCAGCCACCCTGCCAAGTCCCTGCAACAGAGGATGGAAGAGAAACAAGGTTATGTTGCTCAAGTAAGGGAATTCCTGCAAGTACAAATGGAACATGCTCTGGTTCTCAAACCTCATAGCCGGGGATCAATGCGAGATTTACAGGGTGAATGAAATCCTTGATTGCGGCTTTGCCATATGCTAGCCTTGTACTTTAACTTGACACAAACAATCCATAGCCACAAAGAAAGAGGGAAAAGTCTGTCTGCTTGGGAAACATTTCTTGCCTCAAAGGAAGAAAAATGTCTCAGCATAAAAAGAAGTAGGGTAACTGGGTGCTGGTGGCTCATACCTCTAATCCCAGCTATGCAGGAGGCTGAGATCTGAGGATTATAGTGTAAAGCCAGCCTGGAGAGGAAAGTCTATGCCACTCATCTCCAGTGAACCAGCAAAAATCTGGAAGTGGAGGTGTGGCTCAAGTGGTAGAGCACTAGCCTTGAGCAAAAAAAAAAAAAAAAAAAGCTAAAGATGGCACTTAGGGCCTGCGTTCAAGCCAGGACTGGCAGCAAAGAAGAAGAAAGAGAAAGAGAAGGAGAGGAGGAGGAAAAAGAGGAAGAGAAGGATAAAATGACAGACAACACAATTCTAAGTCTTTCAGAAACAACAGTCCATACGAGCACAGAAAATCTTCCATATGTGCACAGAAAAGCTTCCATTTACCCCAAATAAGACATCATCAGCCAAAATAACTAGCTAGGTCATTGGAGCTGGAAAGGAATATCATGAAATATAAAACAGATACTGGGCACTGGTGGCTCACTCCTGTAATCCCAACTACTCAGGCGGCTGAGATCTGGAGGATCACAGTTTCTGCCCAGGCAGAAAAGTCCATGACACTCATCTTCAATTAATTGGCAGAAAGTGAGGCCGAAGGTGTAGCTGGCTCAACACTCCGTGAAAGTGCCTTTTTTTACCTTGTTAAACTAAAAGTACTGTTAGTTGGATGCTGGTGGCTCACATCTGTTATTCTACCTATTTAGGGTCACAGTCTTAAGCCAGGCCAGGCAGACAAATCTCAGAGACTCTTATCTCTAATTAACCAGCCAATAACAGAAGTAGAGGAATGACTGAAGTGGTAAAGCACTAGCCTTAAGCAAAAAAGCTAAGAGACAGCATGAGACCCTGAGTTCAAGTCCCAATACCAACACACACACACACACACACACACACACACAAACACACACACACACACTGTACCCATTGTCCCTAACAGCAAGGGGTTAATTCTGAGCACCAATATCTACTTCTTACAGCTTGGACAGAGCTCTGGAATCAATGTGACTTGACTGGCCAATCAAAAAATGCAGTGGTATCTCCCTATCCAGCTGTCATGGAGAAGAAGGCAGCTCTATTTTCAGAAGAACCATGGGACATCACATCATTCCAGTGGAGCTGTGTGGTCTGCACATTCACACCCCAAAGACCACCCTGCTTTGCTCCAGATACCACTCCCTGGGTGAAGCACTATATAAAATGCTTGCTGAGTACAGACGAACCCAGACGTGTACACATGCCATGCACTCACAGGATCAGGCATCCAAATAGCACAGAACGGGACAGGGAGAGATGCGAAGCGTGGGTAGGGGCAACTAATGGCACAGGGGACATTGCAGTGAGTGGAGATGGATCCTCAGTGCCGCAGGTTACACTGGAAGCCAAAGAGAGCCTGTGATTTAAGGACAGAGAAGGGCCATTGCATGAGATGCAGACATTATTAGATTACTAGAAACATGCTCCATTTGTGTGTGTTGGTTGTAACAGAATGAAGTCTGAAAACATCAGCATTGTAGCACAACGTTTCTACGAAAACTGCTAATAACCTTACCTCCCCAGATCAGTGCCCATTTTCTCTCTCTTTAAGTATGGGCTATGTCTTATTTACCACTTGCTCCTAATAGGTCCCTTCTGAGTGCAGGCTACAAGAAGACTCTCTTTCTTGCCTTGCCTCTCTCACATGCTGGTTCAGCAGAAGGAAGCTATCTATAACCTTATGGGGTGGCCCTTTCAGCAAAGAACTGAAAAACTCTGGTCCACAGCCAGCAAGGAGCTGAAGCCAGCAATCAAGAACTAGGGTGGGGGAAAGGATCAAATCCTGCCATCTACCTCCTGAGTGAACTTGGCGATGGTCCCTCCTCCCTCTGATGAGCTTTCAGCTGAGACCAGAGCCCCCAACAAAGCCTCACAGCACCCTCGGGACCTAAGGCCAGCTAAGCCACTGCCCATGAATCAGAACCTCAGAAGCCCTGGGACATAATGCATGCTTGTTGCTTTAAGTCCCTAATGCTGGTGGATTTTTTATTCAACAAACTATAAGTAGGAAAACAGCACTTTTTGATATCCACCTGGTTATCAGGTAAAAAGGAAAATTCAGAAACATAGTATCCCCCCACTTTAGACTTAGCCACGTACTAATATCCCCCAAACAAATTACCTATGTATGAAAATAGCTTCTTCTGCCTCTTTGTGTGAATGAAAGTGAATGGGCTGTTTACCCTCCATTTAAAAAAATCCATTAAAGATAGGCACACTTTGTCTTTGATTGAAATCTCCTGGCTGGAAATACTGAAGCCCTGGGGACACGGATTGACAAAGGAGACTATTAGTGCTGTTTGACCCTCTGAGAAAAGTTAGAACAAGATTCCCTTGAAATCCTTTAGCTGAAGACTATGATCAGCAACAGCACTGATGTTCTCAATGGAGAACACCGAGTAGCAGGTTCCAGAACCCGTGCCAACGTTTATCACATATCTTCATAAGTAAACATCTCTCTTGAAGAAATGGGCCATAAACTAAAGTCTATGCAGCAGAAAAATTCAACTCCCTTAAGGTAAATGACCATTTTCTACTACTGAGCTACAAGCTGCTCACAATGAAGGGGGGTTTGGGAATGCAAAGGAAAGAGAAGGGACTTTTTTTAAGTTTTTATACATTTGAGACCTTTAATACATTAAGCTCATGGATCTTTTCCTTCCATCACAAGTCCTCTACGAAGATCATCAATTTTCAGTGAAATAAAAGGGTAATGCCCTTATCTGATTCCTCCTCATCTATAGCTCTCTGTGTAACACATTTTAAATGATCCCAGGAACAAAAGAAAAGAGACAATAGAATGATTTCTGTCAAATCCTCTATGCATCTGGGTATGAGTAATAAGCAGCTTAATTGTGATGTGTGTTTTCACGAAAAGAACGCCAGGCCCTCACTTACCCTTCTATCAGTTTTTTTTTAACCATAAAACACAGTTGATTCCTCACAATAAAGATGATATTTATCTTTTACCGGAACTAGAGTTCTAATCAAGAATACTAAACCCTGTCTGATGGTTCCAATTAAATATTCATGTCTTACACATAATGTCTCCTGTATGCAGAGGAAGAACTGAACAAAGGCTTAAACTTATACCATTACACATTACACTGGGAAATGAATCAATCTCCAGGTGCTGACTTACAAAAATAAACACATTAGCAAGAAAATCAGCTGAATTCCAGGCTGCCCAGAAAAGAGAAAGGAGATGGACTTCTGGCCAATGACTCTGCTTCAATTATGGGGGCCATTTAAGTCTCTTAAACGCACACACAGAGTCACACTTTCTATAAGTCAAGAACTTTCCGTGCAAATTTACAACTAGAGACACAGCAAAGCAGCTGAAAGCTGTGCTGGATGAACTCTCCTTCAAGCAACTGACACATCTCACCAGAGGGTATGAATTCCCCAGCACATTAAGAAACCACAGTTTCTGAGAGGGGCAAACAAGTCCTGCGACCTGACAGAAGATAAGTAACAGCAATGATCCTCTGCTTCCACTGTCAAATCATAAAGAGGCCCCTGCCCTCTCTCTGGGAAGAAGGAAGGAAACAGTAGTGGTATTCAAATCACCAGGTGCGAAGGCTGGTGGGTGCATCTCATGTACAAGCGTGCGAATCAAAATGGTACTCGACTTTAATCCACGTGGGCTTTCTTTATGCGTTTATCACGAGAGCCTGGCTAGAAATCCCTGCTCATCAACAAGGTCCCCAAAGGCATCTCGCAGAGCTGGCACCCATCCTCTGGGCATTCACTAGCATCTCAATTGACTTTTGAGTCATTCATGAACCAGAACTGGAGAAGAAATAAGACAGACACTCTGTGGCCTAAAGTTCCAGGTCCTATAAGGTCATTGCACTGTTTTTTAGTTGCATAACTCCCTCTCCACCCCCCCTCCACCCCCCCACACACACTCAGCCAAACAAAACACGGATGCTGTTTGAGTCAGAAAGTATTTCATTGGTTCCCACACTCTCTTCCCACATTGCCAGTATATCTGATCTCACTTTGAAAATCCAGGTAGTTCTGAGCAAGCGGACTCCATATCCAGCGCTACCATAAAACAAACATCCCAAAGAAGTGCTTTCCATCACCAGGCCTCAGTGATTGGTTATCAGCTGGGCAAAGGATGTAACTGAATCGGAAGAGTTTCAGTGATTGTTTTGGACAGAGTACAGGCATCAGGGAAGAAACAAAAAGTCAGAAGAAACAGATTAAAGAAAGATGATGAGGATGGAAAAGGAAAGGTAGAAGAGGAAAAGTTCTGAAGGAGAGGAGAAAGGCAATAAAGGGGAATGAAAGAAATATGGCTTCCCTCCGGCAAACACTCTCTTGGAATACATGTATTACTAATCTTGCTTCAGTATCATTGTGGAGGTACTTAGCCTATCTTTAGCCATGCTTAAAGAAGGAAGGATGCAGTGTCCCAAATGTCACTTTCTTCACAATGATGGCATAACTATCAATGAGTCAAATGCTAAACACCCCACATTAATAAGCCAGGTGGAGAAGCTATGTCTCCTACAAACATAATGGAAATACATTTTGCGACACCCACAAAAATCCAGAATTTTGCATAATTTAGGCAGAGTTGATTGTTCTTTCTCTTTCTGGAACATGCACCACAATCTATTAAACAAGGAAAGCAAGTTTGTGAATCTAAATGCCTCTGCACTGAGAAAGTCCTTTTTCCTGCAAAGTCAGACCCAACTGGAGACCCACTGTGGCTAAAACAATTGGTTTGGAGTTATTCATAAGGCATAAGCTATGTGAGCCACCTCTCACTTTAAGTCTTTCATATTCTCATACGCCATATGACTGGGGTGGGGAGTGTTTGGAGAACTTGGGGTTGTGCCAGGACCTCACACATGCTAGGTAAATGCTCTACCCCATGAGCCATATCCCCAGCCCAGAGTTTCTTCCCTTTCCTTTACTATGATGTATTCAGGAAGAATAGTGTTGCCGAATCAGTTGGCTCCCTAATGAAGAAAGCACATTTTAATCTTGCTTTTGTATCAATGTGTCCCAATGTTACTTGGTCTAATAGGTCAAGACTTTCTCACCCACCGTTTATGGTTGCTCTAGCTCAGAATATCTGACCTGGCCTTGTTACTTTTTTCTCCTAAAACAACCAAAGGTATCCACAAATGAGTTTAGTATATTCTCCTACCAAACAAAGGGCCACCTCTTGACCATCTCTCTAGCTCCGCATCCACAGCTATCAGTGCCAAAATATTCTTTGTAGATCCCAGAAAGTACATAAAAGAATCATATGTGTTGGGTATAGAATATCAGGATTTCTATCAGTAATTATTTTTATCTTCAAAACTATGCAATAAATTCAGCACTTCCAATGCTACAAATAGATGGCTACAAATAAATGATACATATAGGATAATTTCTAAATGTACACAGAAGCAAACAGCAACCAAAAAAATTAGTGGAGCTGTTATGAACTTCTTTCTGTTGGGATAGGATCTTTTCTAGCTCATTCTGGGATGAAAATTGATAATCCAACTGATCTGCTAAGAAGTTAGCAATGTGGAAGTGGAGCTCAAGGGGTAGAGCACCAGCCATGAGAGAAAAAGTTGAACTCTATGAGGTCCTGAGTTCAAGTCCTAGTCTCAGCACACACACAATGAAGGAAGTCACCAGAGCAATACTGAAACTACCAAAGCCATTTAGAATTGGGCTTTATGTCTAATGCTGTTTAGGAAAAGCTTTGTACAAACTAAGCTATAAAAAGCCATCGCCATCAATAAGAGACTCTGTAATATTGTTTCTTTCTGATTCAACTTATTCAAAATATTCCATTTTGTTTGAAAATATACATGTAAAAATAATTAGTACATAGACTCAAACTAATAGTTGATATACTTATACAATATAATGTACAATATAGAATAGCTATAGGTATTACAAAAATCTCTAATGTATTTAGATATATGATAATAAATATATTGATAATCTAACTAGTATTCAGTTTTTAAAGGCCCATATAATTTAAAAAGACATAATGTGTAGGCTCCTTCGGATGGGATCTTAGTGACCATGAAAGAATAAACAAAGATTGCATTGTTCTAATGGGTTTCTTCATATCCTCCCCTTTGCTGCTGTTCGTCTCAGAATGAGGGAAGTAGAAATGTGACACGGGGAGGCAGCCCCCTCTCTATTCTTCCACTGAAAAGAGGTGACCTTTGCTAAGAAGGAAAACTAAAATTAAGAGTTTGTTGGCATAATAATTATGAATACATTGATTTTTTTCCCAAGAAAACATTTTTCATAACCATCAAGTTCAGTCTTTGGGGTTTTTGTTTGTTTGTCATATAGAAAATGAATTCTGAGGGCCCTGAAGCTATCATCCTGTAATGTTTCCCTATAGCCCAAGACCACTGGGGGAGAGGTTGCAAGGACAAGTCAGGAACAGACTTCAGGAAACAGGTAAGTGAGGAAGAAGACAGAACCGATGAGACACCAAGGTGGGCTTGGCATGAACTAGCAAACTCTCTGATGAGAAAAATGTGTGTGTGCATGTGTGTGTGTGTGTGTGTGTGTGTGTGAGAGAGAGAGAGAGAGAGAGAGAGAGAAAGAGAGAATGTGTATATGTGATAGAGAAGGTGTGGTGCATGTGTGTGTTTGTGAGAAAGTGTGTGTATGTGTGACAGAGAGACAAGTGGTGTGTGTGTGTGTGTGTGTGTGTGTGTGTGTGTGTGTGCATGAGTCTGTCCTGGGGCTTGACCTGGGGGCTATCCCTGAGCTTTTTTGCTCAAGGCTAGCACTTTAAGCCACAGTTCCACTTCTGGCTTTTTCTAAGTAGTTAATTGGAGATAAATGTCTTATGGATTTTCCTGCCCAGGCTGGTTTCAAACTGCAGTCCTCAGATCTCAGCCTCTAGAGTAGCTAGGATTACAGGTATGAGCTAACTGCACCCACCCATGAACATCTTTCCATAGGAAAACTCCTTTGTGATAAAGGATGGTACCTCTCCTACCCTGTCAAATATTAGACATAAAGTCATTCTATCACTGCTTCTCAGTATCATGGGGTAGGGGAGGGATGGATGAGAATCTTGAGAGAGATTGATGAAGATGCACTATATTGATTAACTGCTTTGTTCAATTGCTTAAAGATAATGAAAATTAAAAAAAATAACAGAGCATACACAAATCGATCAACAAAGACAATTTACATTGGTGGCTTCTTTAGCTCAGAAGGTAACTTTCCCAGTTCCCATGAAAATAAATTTCATGTGCGCCTTTCAGTTCCTGAGCAAATGATTTTATAATCTCTGGATTTGGCTTATGAAGATGCCTGCTGACTCATAAATGCCAATCTGACTAATGTCTCATTTAAAAAACTCGGTATGTGCAGAAGCCCAGACATCATTTCTTTTGCCAAAAAAGTGAATGAATAATATTTTCGGAAACAACAAAGAAATGAACAACCAGCACCTGTGGTAACAGTGGTTTTTGTATCCTTCCCTGTGGGTCATTTGGAGCTGAAACACCCAGAGAAGTCATAAGAAGTAACTCTTCTGATTTAAAAGCATTTTGTGACCTTTTTAGGACCAGAGATATAACTGTCACATTCACACCTACATCTTATTGGTCAGCACATTGGTTTATAGTCCACTGACCTTTATACTCAATCCAAAATGGGCTACATTTCAAGAGCAATCGTATTTTATTTATATCACAATACACTTGCCAAAAGTGTGAAGTACTTTATAAATATCTCTTTAACCTTAAAAGAAACTTAACTATGGCTGTTTCAACCCAAGCTAAAGATATTTTAAAATGGAAAGCTTAAATGGTTGGAAAGGTTTTCACCGTTCAGAGAGGGCTCCTGGAGAAAGATGGCAAATGGATTTTAAATCTACATTCTCTCCTTCCTCAGCTCCACTAGACTCATAATGGGGAATTTAAGTTATACACAGAAAGGAAGGACGGAGTGAAGGGAAGTGGGCTACGAAAATAACAGAGCTTGTAGGGAAAGATTGAGGAGTTGTTAGAAAGCCCACTGACGCTACACAGGGGCCACATCTTCCAACACAAGTTAATAAAGTTTTACACTTACAACCTCTCTATCTGTAACATGCATCCTTATTTCTCATCCTTATTTCCCTATGAAGAAGTTGAGATTTTTACTTAAGCTTGCCTGAGCTACAAAGAAACAAGACCGCTGAAATTGAAAGACATACGTGAACATTCAACTGGATCGGCTAGGAGGAAAATCAACACAGGAATGATAACCATGAAATTCCAGAGCACCATACACAAAGGGGAAATAAAGAAAGCTTCCAGAAGTATGAGAGAAAACTGTCACAAAGGAACACGAATCCAAATCCAATTTTCTCCAAAGTAACTCGGAATCTTCACAATTTTCGACAGGAAATATTTTCAGCCTGTGTTAGCCAGCTATTCGCTGCTGTAACAAATACCAGATATATTCACATACTGAAAGGTTTATTAAGGTTTATTGTGACTCACCGTTTTGGAGTCTCTTTCTACAACTTGTTGACCCTTCTGCCTTTGGGCTGATGGTAAGACAGCATGGAAGGCAGCATGCCAGGGAACAGAACTGCACGTATCATGGCCCACGAGTGACAGAGACCAGCCTCCTACATCCCCCATCAGAAACACATGCCAAGGATCTAAAAATCTCCCACAAGGGCCCTCTTGTTAAAGTTCTCATCGCTTTCTGAGAGCACCATGATGAGTATCAAGCCTGACCTAAGCCAATCTTTGAGGATGCACTTTACATCTACAATATAGGATAATCTAGATCTTATATTTTTACCTTCAAAAGGTGTGGATCGGAGGAGGAAATGTTCAGAGCTATCAATCATGCACAGATGTGCTTCCACATAACAAGGGAGTAAATGAAATAAAGGAAGAAAACAGAGGATATCCAACTCCAACAGGAACAGAGAGACATGCCCAAAATACGGCAAGGAAAATGGCCTACCGGCAGAGAGTCTACTCTGGAAAAGGACACAGGACTTGGAGAGATTGCTAGCAGGAAATGAGAGAGAATATTCTCTCTCCCATGCCTGAGTCCTTGGCTATTGCTAGATATTCTCCCAAGCATTAGAAGATGGTCAAAACATTTGAGGTAATCTATCACTCTATCGATTCTAAAAATGATGCCTACTGCTTTTGACTTTACAAGACATGAAATAAAATCATGGTACATGGATGGGACTTCAGTTATCACTTAAATGATGACTTATCCAAACTTCCAGAAGTGATTTTGTAAGGAAGATAGGGAAAATAAAGTAGCCAGGCTAGTAATAGATCCGAATCCCCACCTAACAAAATCCAAGGCCAAAATATGATTTTAAATGGGTAAGAAAGCATAGCAATGGAAATATGAAGGCACACATAAAGAGATAATTTAAACATTTTAGTTTTTCATTATCATTTCATGTTTTTATCTCTGCAACTCCTACTTCAATGAAAATGAAAACTTAAGGAAAAAAGTCACAAAAAATAGGAGGCTTCCGGGCGCTGGTGGCCCACACCTGTAATCCTAGCTACTCAGGAGGCTGAGATCTGAGGATCAGAGTTCAAAGCCAGCTTGGGCAGGAAAGACAGTGAGACTCTTACCTCCAATAAACCACTCAGAAAAGAGGAAGTGGCACTGTGGCTCAAGTGGTAGAGTGCTAGCCTAGAGCTGAAGAGCTGAGGGACAGCACCCAGGCCCAGAGTTCAAGCCCCAAGACTGACAAAAAAAAATGAGGCTATCTTTGGTCTAGAGTATCTAATGCTGCTTGATTTAATGCGCAGTTTTTTTTCACATAACAAACACTAAAGTAAAGTAGGTTTAAAATAGCAGGTAAATAGTTGCTCTAAAATTTAGTTTCCTTCATGCAGATGCCTCAAATATACAAGACAAATGGGGCAGCAAGAAATGACATAAACAATGTTGATTCCAAAATAAATAAATGTTAAAGGATTTTATCTTTTTTTTTCAAGTTCACTTCTTAGCCAAGCACTGGTTGCTCAAGCCTGTGATCCTAGCTACACAGGGGGCTGAGATCTGAAAATCAGTTCAAAGCCAGTGTGGGCAGGCAAGTCCATGAGACTCCATGTCCAATTAACCAACAGAAGACAAAAAAACAAAAAACAAAACAGAAGTGGAGGTGTGGCTCAAATGGTAGAGTGCCAGCCTTGAGTATAAAAGCCAACTGAACACAATAAGTTTTGCACCAAGTACTGGTGAACACACATGCACACACACACACACACACACACACTTATACAACACAAATGTTCAAATATTATATTTGAATAAATAAGACTTTAATTTTGAAGTTATTGTAGCCTCGTTAGAGTCTCTAAGAAGTTATACCACCTCTGCTAGAAGCCATAAAGCACATTATTAATTGGTTTTCTGTGTGGTGTTGCTGTGGGTTGCCAAACTATTCAAGACTACCACACAGGAACTATATTTTATCCACAGAATTAATCCAGGAAAACATGCAGAATTAACATATTTTCCAAATAAATAATCCCTCTATTCAAATAATAATGAAACTTAATTTTCAGAACTAAACCAACGAATTGTTTCAAAAGACAAACTGTCCAAACAGCAAATAATGAGGAAAACAACTATCGAGGTAGTTCTCTCAGACAAACACATTATACTCAGTATTTTCTGTGCTACTTTCAAAATTAAGTTTAAAGCTTCTGTGGGGTATGAACAGCAAAGTATATATATATTCACAGTTGCTATGATATTAATGTGAAGGATTTTTAACAAACATGTTAGAATATGCACAGCACTGGACCATGAACCACATGAACCTCATGATCTATGTTCTATATGAGATTTTAAGGTATATCTTATTTCACAATAAAATTGATAAATATATGAATAAAACAAAGAATCTGTCTTTGATCAGAAAACAGAGGAATCCGCCCTCCCCATTTTTCTCCTTTTAGTAGTTTTCTGAGTTCCAGAAAAACATTCTTAACCTAAACTACCAAATGATAATAAACATTATGTATAAGAATATTATAAACTTACTATAACATTTTATCTCTGTTTCCACAGGTCCTGTGTATATAGACTGAACCTACTACAGATCAAAAACATTTAAAAAAAAAACCAAATGCATCTGGCTTGAATCCTACATTTTGCTGTCATTAGTTCCTAAACAATGCAAAATAACTGTTTATATAGCACTTTTATTGTGTCAGATGTCATAAACGATCTTGAGATCATTCAAAGTATTCAGAAGCATGCATATAGGTTATATACTAATACTCTGCCTTCTTCATAAAGAGACTTGAACACCTCGGATGTTGCTATTCGTGGGAATCTTGGAAGCAATTCTCCACAGACAGTGAGAGACGACTGTGAAACTTCTTTCATCTCTAAACTTTCCCTGCTAGAAGGTAACCATCTGTAGTAAACTGAATTAGAATCAAGTTCCTAGACTATGTAAATGCTACCTTATAAGAATGAAGGTTCAGTATAGATTTGATGGAGGATAGATTTAAGATGGAGGCTCATCCTGGATTACTGAGGGGCACTAACTGCAATCACTTAAAAGAGAGGAAAAGGCAGATGGCCCTGATGGGAAGAAGGCAAGGTGATCAGCGAGGCACACACAGCCTGGAATGGTATCTGCCACACGCCATGGAAAGCCGGGAGAATTCTCATCAGCTTCTGAAGGCAAAGAAGGGAGCCTCTGGCTCTTCTGTGATTTCTACCCAGTGGTACTGGTTCTACATTTATATTTTCCAGACCCTTAAGAGAGTCTACTTCTTTCTTTATAATGCCACCAATTTTTCCACTAACTAGCCTTCAGAAAACTAGTGACATCCTTTCAAAAGCATTTGGGTAAGTCTGTGATTAGTAATGCTGAGCCTCTCTGACACCAGGTAAATTTCCCACAAACTAGATGGCAAAAGGTCCCCGAAACTGTGAACATTTTGACTGGGGCAGAAACAAGGGTCTCATTGACTCACATTATGGAGGCCAGTTTCCAAAACAGTCCTTACAACAAAATTTCTTAGAATTTTCTGAAAACAAGCTTTTCATGTTCAAAACCTTTTCCTTTCATGATTAGTGTTTGTTCAACACTAAGCATTTAGAAAATGAAGCTGTGTGCTAATAGCTCATGCCTGTCATCCTACCTTCTCAGAAGGCTGAGAGCTGAGGATTGTAGTTCCAAGCCAGCCTAGGCAGGAAAAGCCCATGAGCCTCATATTTCCATTTAACCACCAAAAAACTTGACGTGAAGCTGTGGCACAAGTGGTAGAGCACTAGCCTTGAGCAAAATAGAAAAAAAGCTGAGGGAGAGTGTCTAGGGCCTAAGTTCAAGCCCCAGGACCAGCACCACAAAAGAAAAAACATTAGAAAATGGAAGTAAACTAAAAGTAAAATAAAAAATTGTATCCATATCTTATCCAGACATTACTTCTGTTTGTATTTCAGAATACATTTATCCTGCATTCTGTTAAAAATGCCCATGTATAATTATTTTATTTTCACATTATTTTTGAGATCCTCTTATAACATTTAATCCAGATAATATATTATGAACATTTTCTCTATCAATATAATTTCTCCAATAGAGGGATGCCTGTATTCTTCTATAGTATTGTTAAGCAGAAACTTTATAAAAAACCTTTTCAGATGTCTGGATGATCTCAGCAATTTTTGTAACTGAATCTTTTTTTGTGTGTGGGGGGTCTGGTCATGGGCCTGAACTCTGGCCCTGAGCGCTGTTCCTCAGCTCTTCAGCTCAAGGCTAGCGCTCTACCACTTGAGCCACAGCACCACTTCTGGCTTTTTTTTCTGCTTATGTGGTGCTGAAGAATCGAACTCAGGGCCTCATGCGTGCAAGGCAAGTGCTCTACCACTGAGCCACCTTCCCAGCCCCTGTAACTGAATCTTTACTGATCTTCCAAGGGTGTCCAAAGGCAAGAAGACCAACATAGTCAGTGACATGACCAAGTTGGAGAATCAGGAATATAAGGCTTTGACACTGGCACAAAGGTTAAGCTTTCAGATCCAAACTTACTCATGGGAGTAAAATGATCATTGATAGTCAAGTGAGAGAGGGGCACTGTGGGACACCTGGAAATAAATACCTGGACAGTTTCAAGGGTTCCCAGAGATTCCATGGCTCCGCTGCTCCCATGGAGAGGGTGACCCCAGACTCAACAAGCATTAACTGAGTGTTAACTCACCCTGGCAAACTAGAGAAGTGAGCTGGAATGATCCCCAGGGCTGTAAGCACTCTTATCAGCACCACGAAACTGGGCGTGGCCTCTGTGGAATGTGTTTTGTACAACACTCACATGACCACAGAGGAACTCAACAGGCACTGTGTGCATGGGGTGTCTGTGTGTGTGTGTGTGTGTGTGTGTGTGTGTGTGTCCCCTTGATTGTGTCCCATACTTCTTGATTTTTGTAAGAATAAATGAAATTCTACTTGCAATTAGGGTATGTCTTTGAGCCTCGGGCCTCTGGATGAAAATGTGGATTTGCTAATCCTATCTGTCTCTGTCTGGCTTTGTTTCCTAAGCTTCTGAGGTCTTCTGCACAGCAAGGGGAATTATTGGCAGAGTGAGGAAATAATCTGAACATTGGGCAAAAAAAAATTGCAAAACTATTCATCTAACAAAGGATTAACATCCCGAATATATGAGAAACTTAAAAAACCCAGTGACAAAAAGTAATCCAATTAGATGTGGGCAGAGGCTATGAATAGACATTTCTCAAAAGAAGAAATTTAAATGGCCTAACATATTTATGAAGCAATGTTCTATTGCATTAGCTGTCAGGGAAATATTAGTCGACACCACAGGGTAACAAATTCTGGTGAGGGTATGGAGAAATGGAAACTCAGACACTGTTGACCGAAATGTGAATCATATAGCCTTGAGCTGAAGAGCTTAGGGACAACGCCCAGGCCCAGAGTTCAAGCCCCACAACCAACAACAACAACAACCACAAAAAGAAATGTGAATCATATAGCCATTACACAGAATAGTAAAGAAGTTCCTCAAGATCTACTATATGGTACAGTTTGCTATTTCTGGCCATATATCTAAAGAAAATAATGACAGTATGTAAGAAGATACCTACCTGCACACCATATATGTTGCTCCAATATTCACAATAGCTAAGACATAGAATCAGCTTAGATGCTCATCAGTGGATGAATGGAAAATATGTGATATATGCATGTAATGAAATATTGTTCTGCCACAGAAATATTCTATCTTATTCTTTGCAGCAAATGGATGGAACAAGAGGAATTTGGTGAATTGAAACAAGTCACACACAGAAAGGAAAGTAGTAGACGTGCTCTGCCTCTGTGGGTTGGAATTCAGTGTTTCCCCCAAAAAGCTCATGTTGAAGGCTTGTTCCCAGGTAATGGCATTACAGAGAGGTAATGAAAACTTTTAGAAGTATGCCATTAACATTGAGAATTGGAGACTCTCTCTCTCTCTCTCTCTCTCTCTCTCTCTCTCTCTCTCTTGAGCATAGTGCGGTGTCTCCATTGTTGGGGAAAGATGTTGCAATCTAATGAAAGTGACCACAAGTTCAAATTCAGACTACGAAGGGTCAATTACTCACTGAGTGACATAAAACAGGCTAAGAAATTCTGCCATGCTTCAGCTGGCTCATCTGCACTATGGATCTGCCTATGGTTATTAAACCATTGAGTTGTCACGAGGAAGGAGTTCTACACCGTGAAACCAAATGTATTCAAAGTGTTTCCTGTCTAGGTGTGCGTGGCTCACTCCTATAATCCTAGCTACACATGAGGCCCAGATCTAAGGATCCTTGTTTGAAGCCAGTCCAGCCAGGAAAGCCTGTAAGACTCATCTCCAATTAACCACCAAAAAAGCTGGAAATGGAGCTGTGGCTCAAGTGGAAGAACACTAGCAATGTCCCTCAGGAACAGTACTGAGGCCCTGAGTTCAAGGCCCAGAATTAGCACCAATAATAATAAATAAATACATAAATAAAAAGTGTGTCATGTATTAACAAACATCTATGCCCCAGCATCATTATTTCTGTATTAGCAATTTCATTATCATTGATCATTAGCATTATTTTAGGAGGGTCTGGGAACTCTGGACTATAAACTCGGAAGTGAGTTGATGTAAAACCGGACAGCACCCCTAAAGGATGTGGTGAGATGCACCAGGCACCCGTCTAGTTCTTCCTTCAAAGACTGTGTCCTCTCTATGGTGGCAAATCCATTTTGATCCCCACCCCCACCCCCTGCCCATAAGCCTTCACACCATTTCCACCCCACCCTCCACCTCCCAGGGTATGTGTCCTTTTAGATCACATGTAATATAACTCTTATCACACAAAACTATGGTTCGTGTCTTCAAGCTCTAAACACAGTCCACCTCAACAAAACTTACACTGTGCATTTTAAAGCGCATGCTACTATTCTCCACCATGGAGCTGAGTACCAGAACTAATGTGCCAGGAACTTGCCTGCCCGCAGATATGCTGATACACACCCACGTTTTAGAAGTGGTTGTGACTTATTTATTTGGGCACTCATCTTATTCCTCCTACTTGGCTGTACATTGCACCCGCTTTGATCCCTTTCTTCATGACCGCCACACTCAGGGTAAATCTTCAGTGAGTATTAATTCCAGAAATGTTTGCTGTTGCAATGAGGCCACCCAGCTCTGTGGACAGAACTAGGCATGAGAGAGATGTGACAAGTCATCTTCACTGCAGAAAAATTGTACCCAGCTCCTCGGAGTCAAAACAGCTCCAACATGAGAGCTACTAGGATGCAGTGGTTGGTACGGTTAAATAACTGCACTCCAGGAAGAAAAAAAAAAGTGGCAGCAATAGAGGAGAATTCACAAAGACCCAGCTGCCCAAAACATGAATAGCTTGGCAAGTCTATCCCGCTAGGACCCACTGAGAATACAGATCAGAGGGAAATGAGAAATCTGAGATGAGCGAGGGTCTCTGTGGTACTAACCAAAGCCCATTTTCCACTCCCCTTTCCTTCTCTTCTTCCTGCCTCTTTCCTTCCCCAACCTCAAAGTTATGCAAGCAACCTAAGAACTATTAGAGGGAGAAAAAAGAAAAATAAGGAGAATATATTCTGTATAAAGCTGGAGGGTCCCAAATCCCAGGCCTGGCAGCTGGACCAGGCATACATTGTGTTCATTCTTCACACGGGAATCCCTTCTGCAGCTGGTATCTTGTGAGCTAAGTTTCTCACTGGCAAGGATCAGAGGGGAAACACTGGACTTTGTTCTTGAAGATGATTGGGGGTTGGAGAGAGGATGGATTGGGGACGGTATGGTAATTTGAAACAGAAATGCCAAGCTTCCAAAATCTAACCATTTCTTTAAAACAAAGGACTACGATTTTGAACACAGGCATGATACTGTCCTTGAAAATGGAGGAGAGTAATTCCAGTCCATCTGTAGTTAAAATTTAAAGGCATCAGGTTGGTAATATACAGTTTGGAGACCCACACGATGAGGGTTTTCTTCCTTCAGATCAGATGATAATGTGAGAAAGGACCTCAAGTGGTGTTGGCTCAGATCCCAGACTCCAGGATAACAATTATCCATGCCTGGAACCTCCTCTTCACAATTTCTAGGGATGGAGAGTTCATAAATTTTTATAGCCCAGTGAAATGTGGTTTTCACCTTGAATGCAGAAGCCTTTCCTGTATCCAGCTGAAATCACTGCTGATGTCCCTTTGTCTAGCTGGACCACACACACACACACACACACACACACACACACACACACACTGGTGCCTCCTCTGGCATCCCCTCCTGGGCTCCTATTCTCTGTTTTTGTCAATGTCCTTTTATAAGCAAGATAAAGGAACACAACTTAAAGCAATACATAGGGGGAAAAAGTCCATGAATCTTGAACTCTAAATTCCTTGTCAGAAAAATGATGGTTTTCATTCCACTACCAAATATTTATCTCTCAGTCTCTTTTCCTCTCTGTCTCTATATCTATCACTCTGTGTATGTCTCTTTCTATATCTGTCTCTCTGTCTCTGTCTCTTATCTCTGTTTCTCTATATCTGTTCATCTCTCTGTCTCTAGCTCTGTCTCTATTGTTCTGTTTGTCCTCTCCCAACACACACACACACAAACTCATCTTTATACTGCTAAGTTTTTTGCTCTGTGCTGTGGCTATTTATTTATCTCCTTCTCATTTAAAGCACACCTACAGATTTGATCGAACTAAATTCTCCTTATTCTTGTCCCTACCGACTTCATCTTGGGTTGAGACATCATCTCTGATAGGAAGAGAATTCAGAATGACGTTAGGAAATCTTCCGAAGGGTGTTCAATACATTCCATCTCATATCACTTTCTAATGTAATGAGGAAGGAAGGAAGGAAGAGAAAGAAAGAGACAGAAATAGAGAAAGAGGCAGAAATAGAGAAAGAGAGAAAAGGAAGGAAGGAAGGAAAGAAGGAAGGAAGGAAGGAAGGAAGGAAGGAAGGAAGGAAGGAAGGAAGGAAGGAAGGAAAGAAGGAAAGAAGGAAGGAAGGAGGGAGTAGGTTTCCTCACCAATTAGGGCTTACTACCTGCATTTCCTCCTCCGCTGTTTCTAAAGTAGCAGTAGAATTCCACAACTGGGTCTTTCCCAGTCTTGGCCCTAGCCCCTGCATGTGGCACAGAGTGAACTTTCAGTCAGCATCTGCAGGATGAATGAATGTGTGAGGTTTTAAGCATAACCACTGTCACCCCAAATTGCTGGAGATCCAACCTGACCACAGCTATGCAAGGACTGTTCCCTGACAATAAGCAGTAGGGAAAGGAATGGATCCACACGGTTTTAAAAGAAATCCATATGCAAATAAATGTGCTTTTCCCTTTTCCCCCTTATTATCTTTTCTTCTATTCAAAAATTTCTGATGGAATATACATAAAACATATTCTATTAACTCTAAACCTCCTCTATCCACCAACTCAAGGAAAAAAAAAAACCACAACAAAATAAAGACTAAGAATAGCATAGAAAAAAGAATCCAATAGCATACCCAAACATACATTTTGTTTCCAGTTTTGTCTCCATGTCAGCATTGTAGTTTGCATGAATGAAAAATGCCTTTTTTTTTTTTTAGATACTGAGGCATGAATATTAGAAGGATTCTTGAAAGTGGAAACAAAGCAAATATGCAAAATTGTCCCCAAAGGACAATTAATTGTTAAACCACTTTAGGGGCTGCTGGTATAGTTTCATTTTTTTGTTTGTTTGTCTTCCATAAGGTAGGCTTTATTTAGATTGCAAGGGAGGGCTTCTCACTATGGATAAAATTTTCCCTATGAAATGCAAATCCAGTTCAATACAGCTATTGAAAATGCAGCAAATATACTATTCTATTCACACATACTAAAATCTGTGTGGTTAACGTGTCCTCCCCCAAATGACAAGAGTGTTATATCATTTAGATATGAATTCATACTGCTATCACTCAATGAGCTTATTTGGTTGTCTGTTTTATATCTGCATCCTTAAAAATGAACAGCCTTGTGAAGCAAAGACTCTTGAGGACAGGCCCACATTCTTGAGTCTGGCCATGTGCCCCGTACTCTTGAGGACAGGCCCACATTCTTGAGTCTGGCCATGTGCCCCGTACTCTTGAGGACAGGCCCACATTCTTGAGTCTGGCCATGTGCCCCGTACCTTGCATCCGCTGTGGGTCCTCATCTTCAGCGATGTGGTGGTGCATAGCTCTATGGCCTCTGGCTCGTGGAAGATGACTGCGGGGAGAGGTTCTTTTTTCAGTGTGAGGACATTCAATTTAGACTTCAGCATGGTCTGAAAGTGCTAAAACACAGAAAAAGAACACTGAGTTAAAAAACACTAGACTGGGCCATGATGCAAGCGTACATCGAACTTTAGCAAAATCCTTAGCATATTGGCAGTGTTTTAGTAATCGAGGCCAAGAGATGTTACTAAATGCAGAGGGTACGATTCTATCAAAATGACAAACATATCAAAACATAACTGAGGCAGACATCTAACCCCCAAACAGAGACCAACCATGAACATGTAAGTTCGCGGTAGAACACTCAGGACCTTTGGGCCTAAACTTTTCCAAGGTGCCACAGGCGAATTCCTGGAGATGTATTCCACTACACCAGTAAGCAGGGCTAGAAAGGGATGTGTAGAAGGTATTGTGCAGGAAGTCCAGAGATACCATAGAAGAAAAAGAATGGTTGAGAAATTCCCACTCCGGGCTTCTGGTCTCAGCCTTCCCCAGTTCTTTCCTGCTCTAGCTGGAGAAGCTTGGGAATTTCACTACCTCTCACTCGATCATATTATTCTGTTTTCTCAGGCCAAAATCCTAAAGAATCATTCTATATGCAACTTTTAATGGCACTAATTGTAAAAAATAATAATGCTTCAAATCTAGTTACATTTAATGATTGCTATTCATGCTACCAAGACCAAGGCTGTGTCTTTGCTTACTCTATTGTCTGATCACTTCTGACCCTAACTCTGTACAAACCATTGTCTCTCAGAAGCCAGAGGGATCCTTCAAACTTTTTTTGTCCACAGTGTAGCTCTGAGTGAACAATCTCTTGTGTTCCATCTCATCACAGACATCTCATCACAGAAGTCCTTTCCTTGTTGTTTGAGGCCATGAGTAAACCAAGAACCCATTACCTCTCTGAGTTCATGTCCCAGTCCTTGATCTCTCATTTGTGGATCCCACCATCTAGTATCCTCCTTACTCTTTTGACAATAAGCCAGATACCTTGGGACCTATGAACATGCCACTCCTGTTACTACAGCCTTGCTGCTCCACTTACTGAAGATACTGATCAGATGTCATTTTTCATCAGTAGTATTTAAAAGAACACCCCACACACACACACACGCACACACAGGCTTCATGAACATACAACCTGTGTTATCTCAGGTGAGCTCCACACTCACAAGGGCTGCAGGCTCACTTTAGAGCACTTGGCTTTAGTGTTGCCATCTTGAAACTGTAGTACTTTATCTTTGAAGTTGTAGCTTGAAAATGAAATTGAATGACAGAATGCAGCACGTGTGTGAGTAGAGGAGATATTTACAACCGTGCTTCCCCAATCCTTGACACCCATTGGCAACAGTGATGTCCCAGGACAGAATCCTGATAGGCCCATGACATGTAGCAATTAAGCAAGAGTCAGGGTAAGTGAAGGTACTCAGTTGACCATGGGCAGGTGGCTACTCAGAAGGCCCAGATCTGAGGTTCACAGTTTGAAGTCAACCTGGACAGGATAGTCTGTGAGACTCTTATCTCTAATTAACCACCAAGAAGCCAAAAGTGGAGTTGTGATTCAAGTGGTAAAGAACTAGCCTTGAGAAAAAAAGAACAAGCTCAAGGACAGCACTGAGGCCCTGAGTTCAAGCCCCAGGATTGGCACCAAAAAAAAAGGTCTTCAGTTAAGCCCATACATGAGTGATGAGGGCTGCAGAAAGCTCCAAGAGGACATGCTTTGGAATCAGAACTTGTTTTATATGAATAAACAATTGCATCATGTTCTGAGAAACATGATTGATCAAGGAAGCCTCGCCTACCTTTTCCCATTCATGTTGCTTGCCTGCATGGAAACTAATGGCAGAGAAGGAAAGCAAACGCCAAGCTGCCTCAGTTCTTTCTCCTTCAAGTCCAACCTTGTTCAACAGAGAGCCAAAGGTGAAGGAAGAGGCTCCAGTATAAGAAGTAAAATAAATACAGCAGGTCAGCTACAGACACATGTTGACTGCGTGATAAAATCAAAATACTCTCTGAACCAAGGAGTACAAATTCCATAAGCTCCCTTGGCATTGAACGTGAGCACCACACTGTAAAAAGATGAATGGCAAACTCATGCCAAGAGTCCAAATTTTCATTAAGTTTTAACTTAGAGTACCATTAAATAGCAAATAATAAAACACTATATGCATTTTCCAGAAAGAGATTTGTGTTAAAAGGGAAAAGGTTTTATACTTTAGCAAATTCAGCAGCATTGTTTTTCTGTTTTTGAATGGGAGACACTGATACTTCATTTTTTGCTACACCTTATTGTCAACTCTGCCTCTTCCCCGCTCCCTTACCCATGTCACTTTCTACTACTTGTCGCTGCTGTCAATTTAGGTTGTCATGTCATTTATCCTAGTGTATCTTCCACTGGATTATAAGAATGAGGGAAGCAGAAGTTGTTTCATTCCATGAAATCTCCCAGGACCTTAAACCTGTGCCTCACAAACCACAGCAGAGGTTTGAGGTATATTTGTAGATGGTACGGAAAATAATGTAACAAAACAATAATAAACTAAAAATAAAATCTCTAAATCAAGGTTTGTACACTTGCTTGTGTATGTGTGCATGTGCATGTGTGTGTGTGTGTGTGTGTGTATGTGTGTGTGTGTGTATGTACTGTACTAGGGCTTGAACTCACAGCCAATGAGTGCTCCCTTAGCTTTTAAAATCAAGGCTGGCACTCTACCAAATGAGACACAGCTCCACTTGTGGATTTTTGTTTGCCACCTGATGATAAGATTCTCATGGATTTTTCTGCCCAGGCTGGCTTGAACCATCATCTCTGCCTCCTGAGTAACTAGGATTATAAGTGTGAGACAACAGCGTCTACTTAAGGTTTAAAGGTTCTGTCTGCTCACTATCTCCAGTTGTTCTTTCTGGATCTGTCATGGTTGATAAAACAAACACAGAACTGGAAGAAATACATAATTTATGTGTGTGTGTGTGTGTGTGTGTGTGTGTGTGTATATATATATATATATATATATATATATATATATATAATTACATTAACCTAAGTATGATTTACAAAGATCCGTTATTCAAAGAGTCTATCCATCTCACTTTAATAGTTATACAGGCTTTGGAATTTGTAGCAGGACAAAGCCTGAATTTCACAGATCCTTGAAGTGAGGGGTTGCGCACCAACTTACCACTCTGATGCCAGTTTTGTGTGCCAAAATACCCAAGCCACAGTGCCCAATTATTCAATCAACACTACCCTCAGAGTTGCTATGAAGGTATTTTGCAGAGATGGGTAAACTCCATAATTAGTTGAGTTGAGGTAAGAGAAAAAAATCTAGATCATCTAGATAACATTGATTCAATCAGTTCAATGACCTCAAGAGATTAACCCAGGCTTTCCTCCCGATGGGTATATTTGTTCTGTGAGCCATGACAGGCCATTTCTGAGAGTCTCAGCCCATCCTCTGTAACTGGCTGCCTTACAATTCCAAACTCCAGATGTTATAAAGATGCTCTCCAAGAATCACCCGAGTCATAGCCATAGACACGAAACTAAAGAACTGTCTCCACAAGGCAAATTTTACTTCTGAAAAAGGGTGTGCCATCAACTAGAAATCTGGCCTGCAAGCACACAGAGCAGGCAGGCTGCTCCCTGTTTATCAATGCAGCAGGCCCTGCCTCTCTGCTCTGATTGGTTGAGCTCCTACTCATAATCTACTCCTGATTGGCTGGTTTGAATAGGGTAAGATGTATTTACATAAGGTGTCCATTAAATGATTTTGAAATAAGACTAACAGTATACAAGGAAGTTCAAAACATAGCCACCCCCTCTGCTATTTCTTGAACAACCTGAGGTGTGCCTTCTGAGGTGTATCTTCTTTACATCTGGAAACAACCTTATGTTTCAAAAATCCTTCCTTTGTTTTTCCCCTACTATCCCTTTGTGTAACAATGCACAAAAGAAATGCACTTATTACCTTACTTGTGTAACTGTAACCCCTCTGTACAGTATCTTTACAATAAAAAAATCCTTCCTTATCCCAAAGCAGTTCCTCTTTTCCTTTCTGTACTTGCTGATATTGACTTTGCAGATTAATAACAGGAGCTAAAGCCACTGGGCCATAGCAGGAAAAGACAGCTTCTCTCAGGCAGTTTATCTAGCCAGCTTCCACAATTACGTAAGCCAACTCCTTTAAGAACTGTGGATATATATATATAATATATATATATATATTATATTATATATATATAGAGAGAGAGAGAGAGATGGATGATAGACACATAGATGATAGGTAGGTAGGTAGGTAGATAAATAGATAGATAGATAGGTAGATAGATAGACAGATAATCTCCTAGTTCTGACTGTCTCTCTGGTTAAAACTTGATAGATACAGCTACCTTTCAGAAATTTCCAAGATTATTGTTTTGTATAAATTAAAAAAGTAAAAATAGCAGAGAGGAAAAGAGGATAGAAGGGAAGGAGGGAGAGAGGGAAGTAAAGAAATAGAAAAAGCAGCCAGGTGCTGGTGGCTCATGTCTGTAATCCTAACGATTCAGGAGGCTTAGATCTGAGGATTGTGGTTCAAAGCCAGCCCAGGCAGGAAAGTCCCTGAGGCTTTTATCTCCAACTAGTCACCAGAAAACCAGAAGTGATGTTGTGGCTCAAGTGGCAGTGCTAGCCTTGAGCTGAAGAGCTCAGGGACAGTGCCCAGGCCCAGAGTTCAAGTCCCATGACGGACGAAAAACAAAAACAAAAAGGAAGAAACAAGGGAGGGACCGAGAGAGGCAATGAATGAGAAAGTCTTCTCATTAACCTGGGAGTTCCTATCTTGATGCCAATTCCTAGTTTGTGGAGGTCGTGGAGTTTGAGGCTGGAAAGTAGTGGGAGTAGTCTAGAGAGAACAACCTGGCTTGCTGAGAGTGAGCTCTGACGTTGCTTTGCCTCTGCAGGCCAAAAGATGAGGAGTTAACGGGGAGAGCAGCGGCAGACGCGAGGTAACAAGTGGGGACGTGATGCTGTGCCTCCCTTCTACCATGACACCAGGAAATGAACAGCAAACACAGGCTGTCCGACTGGCCACACAAAGAGCTCCTGAAAATGACTCTTAAAGGGACCCCCTTCTCAGGACGGTGGCGTGAGCACAATGCCAGCAAGGTGTCAGACTGTTTTCTTGCCCTCGTTGTTCATGTCACAAGACAGATCCCAGGGCTGGTGACTCCATCACAGCTTTCAGAGAGACTAGAAGTTGCCAACAGATACTCATATACATCCTTAGATTATTTAGCAGAACTACCACATCAAAGCAACAAACAAACAGTTAAAATAAAATTCTGAGTGAGAAGAACATGATGGCGCTTAAACTCCAATCGCACCCTAGTGTCTTGTGCATCCTCAATCCCCTAGCTCTTCAGATACTGGCCTTCTCCAGCCAGCTGGGCATGAGTTAAACACTCACTCTCCAAGAGAAAAGGGAGAGACTTCTAGGTAAAGAGACTTCTGTATAAATTGTTGAATCTACGGTGCATCTTTTAATGGCAAATCAGCTTTCTATTTAACTGATTTGTTATTGTTCCCTGATCCTAACACCACCATCATGCTGACTGACCATCTGAGCACCACAAGTCCCTGTCCAAAAGCACTGGTGCACTGGAAACTCAATATTAGCCAGATTCTTATGGGAAACCAAGATACACGGTTGTTGGTCTAGGGAGATGTGAATTTTGAGTTGCTGCTGATTTTGTTGCTCTTCAAAGTCAGTCTAAGACTGAGGCCACATGGATATTAGAAAAGCTAGAGGCAGAGACACACAGCCTGAACTCCTGTATCCGGCTGTGTCTCAGGTGGATCCATCTATGAGCACACTTAGAACATGAACTGATTCACTCTCTTTTATGTTCAAGTGAGCTTGAGTGAGATGCCTGATCCTTGTGATTAAAGAGTCCATCAAGTTGGGCACTGGTGGCTCATGTCTGTAATCCTAGCTACTCAGGAGGCTGAGATCTGAGGATCGCAGTTCAAAGCCAGCCTGGGCAGGAAAGTCCATGAGACTCTTATCTCCAATAAACCACTAGAAAACCGGAAGTGGTGCTGTGGCTTAAGTGATAGAGCCCTCGCCTTGAGCTGAAGAGCTGAGGGACAGCGCCCAGGCCCAGAGTTCAAGCCCCACAACCACCACCAACAACAAAAAGAGTCCATCAAAACAAATCATCTATCAAAACAAAATGGAGACACCAGGACACTTGCAAGAGGCATTCATTAATTTAAACAATAGAAATGCATAGAGGCATTTTTTATTTGGGGGGTCCGGTCATGGGGCCTGAACTCTGGGCCTGGGCGCTGTCCCTCAGCTCTTCAGCTCAAGGCTAGCGCTCTACCACTTAAGCCACAGCGCCACTTCTGGCATTTTTTTCTTTTTGCTTATGTGGTGCTGAGGAATCGAACCCAGGGCCCCAGGCATGCAAGGCAAGCGCTCTACCACTGAGCCACCTTCCCAGCCCCCAGAGGCATTATTTTTTGAATAAGTAAATCTTGCATTTATTTGCACAATATAAGCCTTAATGACAAGGTATTCAACTGGCAATCTAAAGTTGGTGGCACCATTCTCAGGAAAGCCAGGTCTACGAAAAAGCCATCAGAGCTTCTGCCAAAACTATCTGGAGCCCAGGTCTCAAAAGATGGCCACAAAATGCCCTGTAACGACACTCAATTTGGGGATAAGTGGTCTTATGGTAGAGACACAGAAGTGACCCTCAGCTTTGTACTTCCTGGGCTCTAGTATTCTCAAATATGTCAACTTTAAATATGGGGCTCTGTCACCTCAAAAATTATATCTTCTTGAGGGTTTCTGGGGAGGAGGATTGCACAGATATAAGAAAGATAATTAGAATTAAAAAAAAAAAACCTAATCTAAGCAGCAAAGAGAAACCCACTAGAGGAGCTTGGAAAAGCCACTGCTCCCAAGTGAACGATGTACCCTGTTCATTTTTTAAAATGTGTTATTCATTCTTAAAGGGAAGTGAATAATGTTGTAGGAAATTAGGGCACTGCCCTGGACAAATTAGACAGAGCTCTGCTTTCTGCATGTGGTGCTTTATGTGTGATCCTAAAACAGAGGCACTGAATCAAGCCCCATTATGTGGATGGGGTAACCGGCTTGCCCTGTATAATTTTACAGTTGGCTCTGCTTCCCACTCGCATTCAGACATTAATCTCTGACAGTTTAGCAGGCAGGGATTTACATATTTTACCAATTCAAATTGGGTCTATCTCACCTTTCTACTGATTCTGTATCCAAAATATGAAGAGTCTCTGGAAGGTAAATCCTGTATCCCCTTTGTATAAGGTGATTAGAAGACTATCGTCACTTAATTCTAGAAGGAAGGCATTAAGATTTTAATCTTTTGTGCACACTTACACTGGGAAAGCTGATTAGAGTGGTCAATTGTTACTGATTCACTAATACTCTAATCAAGCTTCAAAAATACTGTGAATGTCCTTCAGAAGAGAAGGGTGGAACTAGCGAGCAAAGCAGAATAATAGGAAACACTAGTGCCCCAAATTGTAATTTGTGCAAACCACAAAAATTAGTAAAACTTTGACATTCTGCTCATAATCATGCTTTTTTTTTGCTGTGAGAGTAAGAATTAATGACACTCACTTGTGGTTTTCTGATACTTCTTACTTATTTTGGATAAGTCATAGTCAGGCTCCAAGCATAAGAAGGAAAATAATGCTGGTATTCTCTTTGCGCACTTTATAATAGATACTTTTCTTTTTAATGCGAGCTCTCAGATTTCAGCTTGTAAATGTCTGCTCCAACATTTCATAATAAGAAACAGCAGAGAAGTCAAATAAATGTTGTCGAATAAATAGCAAATGATTTGCATACAAAAATGAATGATAAGAGATAAAACAAATAATTTGTGTATCAGTAATTATAATTATGTGAGTGAATGAAATAAATTTCTACTCATTTACATTTTGCTTTTATTTAAATATTTCTAATGTGAAAGGTTTTATCTATTTGTTGTCCTTTTAAAAAATAAATCAGAGTCGGTTAACTTCCCAAATTGAATCATTTAATTTTTTAATGAAGTTTCAGGGTAGCTTATCAACCTAATGTTTTAGGAAAAGAGAGAACTACATACATTTTTGAAATGTCTATCTTCTTACTACAGATCATTCTAGCTAACTGTCTTACTCAAAAAAGTTCAAGTTCCATTTTTACCAGCCCTACACCTAATCTCTCATAAATCAAAAGACATGTTCATATCTATAAAAGAGATGGCTCTCATTAAAGTATCTGAAAATATTCATCTTCACACATCCAAATTTATTCATGTAGTTTTGCTTACAGAGGGTTTTGTTTTTCTTTCTCAACATCACAGATTCTCTCAAGACAGTATGTGAGAGAAACACAAAAATACCTCCATGACCCAGCAGAAAGCACACAGAAACTCCCAAGGAAGGAAAAGCTTCAGTCTCTCAAGCACGTGTGTGAGGGTGTTTATGTGAGTGTGTGCATCTCCGCATATGTTAAATATGTTTTCCCATCTTAAAAACAATAAATAAGCAAATAAATGTTATAAATATGATTCTGTAAAAAACATATGATACACACATATGTGTACATATGCAGAGAGAGAGAGAGAGAGACGCTCCTCCTTAGTCATAGCGGTCTCCTGTATGCCATCCTGCCTGACAGATGCTTGAAACTGAACAGAGTTCTGTATCTTGTATATAGAATGTTTTTTTCTTATACGTATATGCCTGCAAAGTTTACAAACGAGGCATGTTAAGAGATTTAAAAATAATAGTTAATAATTAAAACAACATCCTCTCTCAAAAGTATCTCCTTGGAAAGTATCGCCTTCCTCTACTTTCCCACTTTCGCATAATGGAAGCACCGTATGGTTGGACACATCTGTATGCTCACATCATTGCTCTTGTGCTGTGAGACCACTGCTATAAATAAGAACACAGCAGTACTGTCACAGGTGAGCTGATGGCAGGGACATCTACCAAGTGACTGATGGGCGGTTGGTATGCACAGCATCAGGAAATGTTTCAGGGTCTGGGTTGGACAGAACAGGAAGCCCCAGAGTTCAACACAGAAAGCAGTGCACTTTAAAGTTTATGAAGCTTCTAATGTAGTAGTTTTTGACTCCTATGGAGTATGGGTCACTGACTATGGAATATGAAACTACAAATAAGAAGAGTCTTCTAGGCAAGGTACTGGTAGCTCATGTCTGCAATTTTATCTACTCAGGAAGCTGAAATCTGAGGATTACAGCTCAAAGGCAGTCTGGACAGGAAAGTCCATGGGACTCTTCTCTTCAATTAATCACCAAAAAACGTTCAAGTGGTAGTGCCAACCTTGAGGGGAAAAGCTAAGGGACTGCACCTAGGCCCTGAGTTCAAGTCCCACTACCCAGCAGACACACACACACACACACACACACACAGAGAGAGAGAGAGAGAAAGGAGACTATGGTATATGTGCATGCTACTGTAATGTGTGAATGTGTAAGTATGTGTAGTTCAGATCAGTAACAAGAAACAAGCAAACTGTAGTAGTTTCTGTTATCTTCTAAACTTTTTCTATGTGTAAGAATTTATTTCTCTGTTTTTTCATTTGTGAGCAGTTGAAAAGTCTTACTAAACATAGACAGAAAGCTATCCGTCTGCAGATATTTAAGCCTATAGGTTCTTTTATATGCACATGCATATATAATTAAAGTCTGCATTTCTACTTCTATTGAAAAATCAGAGGTCTTAGATGTAACCTGCATTCCCTCAAGAAAACAATTAGCTCTTTTTGTTACCATGGCCCCTGGTGACCTGAGACTTGACTCTGCCATGGACCATGAGCTCCTTCTGTCCCCAGGGAAAGTTCTGCCTTCCAGAACTACCAGTAGCTTTCGTAAGAGCCACTTTATGTCTTCCCAGATTCACGGTACTCATTACTTCGGTGACCCTTACCAGCACTTGAATTTGCAATTCCTGATATATTCTGGATAAAGTGATGAATGCTAGGAGCACAGAATAAAACTTTCATCCGCTCATAAAACAATTCAAATAAAAATGAATTAAATCATACCTATGGTTAAATTATAAAAAGTCAACCAAGCAAGTATGAGTGGATGATAGAAGTTATAAATAGGTGACACATCTGTCTGTCATCACCTAAATGAGAGAGAGAAGTGTGTGTGTGTGTGTGTGTGTGTGTGTGTGTGTGTGTGTCTTCTCCAAGTAACCCATTCCCACAGGGCCGTGGTGGTGTTGAATAGAATTTAAATCTAGAGATTAATTTTTTTTTATTTCTACTTTCAATCAATGGGAATGAAAAGGAACCAAAGGAACTGTCACTTTTCTGCTTGGTTTGGGGTTTATTTTGAGGGGGTGTTTGTTTGTTTGCAGACAGAATCTATTAAATAGCCCAGGATGACCTCAAATTTAAAATCTTCCTGTGTTCACCTCCTAAAGACTGAGATTACAGGTATGTGCCACAGCACCCAATTCAGAATGAGCTTCACTTTATTTTTTTAATTTAATTTTATTGACAAGTTGATGCACCGAGGGGTGACAGTTACATACATAAGGTAGTCAGTACATTTCTTGTCAAGCCTCACTTTAAACAACCAAATAAACTCATAAAGCAAACGAAACAAGAGTTTATGAGGCGCCGGATATTCATGATGAAGGACAACAGTCACTGAGAGAGGTAAAACAAAAGGAGGTAAGCTTCTACAGCAGACCCACTCCTTCCTTCCTTGAAAGAGTGCTCAGCTCTAGTGCAGGGAAGAGAAATAAGCAGAGTCACTGAGCTATGACAGAAACGAGTAGAACTGTACAGACATGACTCTGTCTGTAACTCTTCTGAGGGTCTTCTTAAATGTCCAGCTGAGAACTAAGGCGAACATATAAAAGAGGAAAGTTGCTACTGGGGCTGGTGGGACCCTGCCCTGCGATTAGAGATCAGAGCTTCACTACTCACGCATGGCCCATTACCACCGCTGGTCCCCACCAGTCAGACTGGAAAACCTCAGAAGGAATTGGATGGAGTGTCTTCCAAGGGCACAGGGAGCGGAGTGAAGGAGGCCCAGACTCCAGGGTGAGGTGTAATCAAGACTGCATTAATGTGACTCCAGTCTTCCTTACAAATATTTCCAAGTAATTAATGGGATACAACCCAAAAAGAGGAGACATGTTTGCAGGAATATGCAAATGCCAAAATATCTAACTAAATAGCTAACACCATGAAAAACAAAATTGCTGGACATGAACAAAAGAAAAAAAAGGACAAGGGATATAAAAACCTACCCCAGATTAATAGAGATGTTTTGATGACCTGGTAATAAGTAATAAAATACCGGATTCTTTATGTTCAGTATTGCATGGGAAGACTTCGCCAATGCAATTCCGCATAAAGGCACCAAACTGGAGAGAAAAAAGCAAAGTAATTTTATTCCCAATGTGACCATCCAATACCAACTTGTACATAAATCTAATGCAAGGAAGAAAACAGTTATTTCCACAAATGAAAGCATTTATTAAGGTTGAAGGACACAAGATTAATATACAGAACTCTGTTGGCTCTTCTATATTCCAACAATGGAAAATTGGCAATAATAGTACATGTTTATAAAATACCTGTTCATATCAGCTATGTTTTCAATAGCAACAAACAGGAAACAACACAGATGTTTCTTGTCAGCTACATAAAGTCCATGTCGGAGGAATCCTTGGGTCAAGTAGGTTTGATTATGTGTCTCTTTTTTTGGTCAGTCATGGGTCTTAAACTCAGGGCCTGGGTGCTGTCCCTGAACTTTTTTATTTTTCTCAAGGCTAGCACACTATCACTTGGAGACACAGGTCCACTTCATTTTTAGGTGCTAAGAGTCATGGACTTTCCTGTTCCAGATGAGATCCTCAGATCTCATCCTCTTGAGGAACTAGAATTACAGGCATGAGCCACCAGCACCCAGGTATTTGTCTCTTTGAAATGAATTTTCTTCTTTCTTTTTCTTTTCCTCTGTGTATATGAGAGAGAGAGAGAGAGAGAGAGAGAGAGAGAGAGAGAGGGAGGGATGTTAGGAGGGAATGGAAGGGAAAGTGAGAGAGAAGGAAGAAGGGAAGGAAGGGACAAAGGAAGGGAGAGAGAAGGAAGAAGGGAAGGAAGGGACAAAGGGAGGGAGGGAGGAATAAAGAATTCTCCTTAACTATGCAGCTACCATCAATGTTATGTTCTCAGGCTAACCCACAATTGAGTTTTAAAACATGTTAAATGTAATTGAAGTTTTCATATCCTCTTGTATTTGAGACCATCATGAACCCATGTTCTGTCTCAGATGAGTCAAACAGGTGAGTCTCTCTCTCTCTCTTTTTCCTCCCTCTCCCTCCCTCTCCCCCCACTTCTCTCTCTCTCTGAAGACCTGTGTTTTATTTATTTCAGGCTAGGTGGTTATATTATGACCTTCCTCAACTCAGGTAGGTTCAAGAGAAGCCATAATTTCATACAATAACTGGATTTTTCTTGTTGGTAGACATAAGTGATGCTTTCTCTACTTTTTTCCATGCTAGACCGAAGGCAGTAGTAAAAACCCCAAATTTTAATCAGTGCATTGAGGAATTCTTTGTGCTTGGAAGGCATGGATAAAATGTTCTTAAGTGCACATTAGCATAATCTATCCTTTCCTCTACATCTTGTCTTTTTCTGACTCTGATATTTATATCCTCCTGGATGCTGGCTACTGGTTAGCTTCCTGTCTTCCTTCTCCAACACCTCTTCTCACACATTCACCAGGCCCAACCTGCCTCCAGAATCAGTGTGGAAACACAAGCCTGCGGCTCTCTCTAGGGCAAATCCAGGTTTTTAGCGTCTTAAGAAGAGCAGCTTCCTTCCACATGATTTAACCCCACTCTCTGTCCACAAATGGAGAAATGAAACTCAGAGAGATGAAGCAATGGGTGAGGTCATCTGAGGCTAAAAGCTTCAAAGACAGCATGGCTCAGAACCCCAGTCACTTGATAACTGGCTGAAGCCCTGAGCAGAACGCCACTCTGCGTCACGTCTGCCATTGCTGTCTGGAGAAGACAAGGGAGCTGCCTCGTCACCCTTTGGAACTCCATAATGGACACAGTTTTGTAATCAACATTATAATCATATCATGAGATGAAAGGCTTAGGCGCTAAAAATGCTAGGTTGACTCATTCATGAAAATATTTGAATTTGGTCAAGCTGTGTGTGCTATCCAAGCCTTGTCCTTACAGAGATAACAGCATGGTTCTGTATAACTGCCTGCCATAAGAGAGTGTGTGTGTGAGAGAGAGACAGACAGACAGACAGACAAGACAAGACAGAGAGACGGAGACAGAGACAGACAGAGACAGACAGACAGAGAGAGAGAAAACTAGAAGGAAATTCACACCTATCACCAAGTGCCAGGTAGTAGGCAAGATTCATCTCATTTGCATTTCCAATAACAGTGTGTGAGGGAAGTAGGGCAGATCCATTCTCAAGCACTGAGATCAGAGCCCAGAATCTCTTAGTTTCCTGTGATATCACCTCCACCCACCCACACACACACACAGACACACACATAGACACACACACACACACACAGACACACACACACACACACACAGAGACTTAAAAATATCTGAAAGCCCATTAACAGGACAGAACTGACTTTAGGGTTATGGATTGCATGTGATTTCTCCCCCTTTCCTTTAGTGTATTTCCTTGTGCTAGTTTGGCCAGGTTTCCATTTTAAAAGCTGAATGTGCATTCATTTTGTGTAGAATGCAATGCAAGGTACTCATAATGACAGAAGAGCTGAGGAACGGCTAAAGCAGGTGCCTGTGTCATTCTTCGATACAGGAGCCTCTGTGGTTCCTCCAAGGCAGCCTTGGGAAACCTAATCGAGGGCAAGCACCAAGAGAAGAGACTCTGAGCCCCTGTCTTCCTCCAGAGCAAGATGCGAGGACACAGAGCAGAGAACAGAAACAAAACACCGCAAACACATTTTTCCTAAACTATAAAAAGAAAAGTGGACACCACAGCTCAGGTCTATAATCCAACCTACCAGAAGGCTGAGAACTGAGCATCATGGTTCAAAGTCAACCTGGGCAAGAAAGTCTGCAAGACTCTCATCTCAAACCAACCCCCAAATACAGACAGAAGTGGAGCTATGGCTCAAGTGGTGGAGTAGACGCCTGGAGCAAAAACTGCTTAGGGATAGCACACCGTCCCTGAGTTCAAGCTCTAGCTCTGGCACAAAATCATTCAAGGCAAAACAATGTAAAATTTGGAAGGTAGACTATTACAAAGTCATGGTTCCAAGTACTCTTTCTCACATGTTATCCTACAGGACTTTACCTCAACCCCCTAGGAGAACCCCAGAAGCAACTCCCCCTCAGATTCAATGTGCTGATATTCCACTGTTGATAAACACTTTTCTCCTGGGCACCTAGCACATGCATGTGATAAACACCCACACCTGCTCATTCAGTGCATTTTTTTTTCTAGACAAACTTCTTGTGGGAGACTCTGTTTTCATGAGTGCAGGGATGAACATCATTTTGGCAGGTTGGAAGCAAACTAAAAATAATTACATCCTCCGGCTTTCAGTGGTCAGAAACGTGACATGAGAGAGCGTTGACGGGTAAAATTCACTTTGGTACAGACTCAGTGCACAGCCTTTCTCTGCAAAGTTATCTGTAGAGGACAGAGAAACTAATTGCTCAACATGAAACCTTCAGGAGAGTTCTTTTAGGAGAGTAACATTAGCCAGGCACAGTGGCTCACAGCTGTAACCCTAGCTACTCAGGAGGTTGAGCTCAAAGATCCTTGTTTAAAGCCCAGTCCAGCTTATTAAAAAAAAAAAAGCCCGAGTCTCTCATCTCTACTTAACCATCCAAAAGGTAGAAAACAGAGCTACAGGTAAGTACAGAGCACCAAATGCAAGCAACACCAATGTCTCCAAAGTAAACACAAATGCCTAAACAAATTGCCTTCAAACTAAGTCATAATACTCTCACCTCACCTCACCCACTTCCACTAGTTGGAAAGACAGTGGTCCTACTTCTAGCTCTTGAACCATTCGAGATTACATCGAAAGACTACCTTAATGGTATATCTGGGCCAAACTCACAAAAATCTACCCAGGAGGATGATGCTGACCGTTCTTGGAGGAATGGCCACAACTGAGACCATTAAAATCTCACAAATTCCCCAAGACCAATTGAGTTCTGCGGCTGTAGCAGCACAGGGAAATGCAATCTCCTAACCCATCTTACCGAACTGCAGTAGGATGGCCTACTCTGGAAGAACTCAGACTGTCATGGAAGAAAATGACTCTCTTTTAAGTAACAGCAGAAAAGGTTGAAGAAGGAGCTCCCAGCCCTCCTCCCAGTGGCTTAAGAGTGGAATGTGTCACAAGAATCAACAGGTAAGTATAAAATATCAATAAATGCAGCATGCATACGAATGCACACACAAAGCAGGAAGAAAGGGGAGGGGAAGTATTTGGACACATCTTTGGCAAAGGAAAGAAAGGAAGGAAGAAAGGGAAGTGAGGGAGAGAAAAGTTCCACTTTCTTAGAGCTGCTGTAATAGAATACCAATATCTAGGGAGTTAGAAGCAAATGGGTTTTCTAATGGTTCAAGAGTCTAGAAGCAAGGCCCCAGGGGTCAGCAGGGCCATATTCTCTGGTGGTTTTATAGAACAGCTTTTCTGCCTCTCACAATTTCCGGTGTCCACCAACAGCCCTTGGCTTATGGCTACATCACTGTTTTCCCTGTGTGTTTATCATCATCTTTGCTCTGTGTGTCTGGCTCTATGTCCTTATTTCTTTATGTAAGGACAGCTTAATATTGGGTTAGGACTCACACTAATGACCTCATTTTAATTTGATTCTCTTTTGAACAATTCTGCCGTTAAATACAGTGACATGCTGATACAGTGGGAGTTAGAACCTCAACATTCAGCGGTGGTAGACACAATTCAGCTCATACCAGAAAGGCAAGGCAGGCTCTCAAAAATCACACACTTGCCTGAGCACAGACACTTCAGTGACCACCGCTTATCAATATTATTAGCTTTCATTGCACCTCAACCCAACTAAGTCTGAATGTCTCAGGCCTACATGCTAATGGAAGTAAGCAGGAATTGGCCGAGGAGGTCTAAATTCTTGGACTTGAACTTGTCTCTAGGCTTCTTGATCACAAAAGGCTACTGGCTTGAAGCCACTGGCACCAACCCAAGCCATCACCAGCAACTTTACCTTGTGGTCGGATAGTATGTTTTCTAAGACTTTGTGAAGTCTAACAGCACTGACAGGTGTCAGCTTTTATTACCAGCTTGTGCTTTTCCTTGCTCTGATCTAATCTCTGTTGAATTAGCAGAATAAAGAACACACCTCTTAAATCCCAGGGCTGGTTTAGCCAATCATTTATTGATCAGTCTCATATTTACAGACACTCCACTGGGTACACAATGCTGAATGAAGCGGACACATTTCCTGTTTTCATGCAGTTGAATTTTCTGGCCCCATTTCCTAAGAAGGACCATTGATTCATTTATTACTTCTCTTCAGGGTGTGCTTTTCTTGTTATTCTTTGCATTTCTATGAGCGTATGTTAGTTATTCAAGGAGGTTTCATTGTGACATCTCCATACATGCATACAACATACCTCTATCACTCACCCCTTCATTTTCCTTCCCCTCCTCCATTCTTCAAACAATTGCAGTGGGCATCGTTTTGTTGCCACACACGCATATGAAGTATCTGAGGTGTATTCACCATCATTCACCCTGTAGGTTGGCCATCCCTCTACCCTCTGCCTCCCGCCTCCCACCGGAACTTATTCTACTTTCCTGTCATCATATTGTGTGTATGTATATTATTTGGACAGGTTTTAAACATACAGTGCAATGGAAGCCTAGAGACAACACTACTGTAGATGCTCTGCCCTTATCCCTGGGATCTCTCCACTCCTGAGTGACCCCCAGATCTTCTAAAGCCACAGAAGGAAGGCCCAGAGGAACCAAGATCCCTGGACGTCCTCTATCAAGGAATGACAGCATTAGAGTGTACATACTCCAGCTCCTTGGCCTTGTATGTGGTCTAACTCACGAGTTGTGGGGAGGGAGAGGCTGAAGGGCTGCTTATGTTTCTGAGAATTTCTCTAAGGATTCAACTCTTCGAGAATCCCCAAGAGGGTGGGCTTGAAGGCCCTGTCTTCATGGGGCTTCTTCCCCTCCCAGTCCACTTCCCTGATCTCTAACAGTACTTCCTGTACTGAACAAGCACCTCCTGCACTTCACTCCTCATCTCAGGGTCCACTTCTGGAACCCTTCCCCCCAACTAAGACAAAACCCAATGGCCTTAAGTCCATTTTACTTCAACCCACTAAATGTAGGTTATGGGCATTCTGCTGGTATGTGACATGTGAACCCAACAGCTCATGGTCAGGTAGGGTAGAAAGAAAAGGAGGCAACTTGTAACCAGCTGAAATGCCTTGTGGGTAGACAAGTGAAGCCACTGCAAGGGTCTGATGTTTGACTGCTCAGCCTGGGCTGGGTTAAGAGTTATGGAAGACAGTACAACACATCTCGTCTGAAAATGCAGTATTGTTTCTTAAGCTTTCTTACATTATCTGTTCCCCTTTCAGAGCCTTTCTCAACATCCCCCCACAACTGCTTCCCTCTACCCACGAAATTGTAATGCCACAATTATGCTGTGCATCTGCTTAGGTCAATAGTATAGATGTTCACATTATAATTTCTAAGATGTTTGGTATTCTACTCACACCCAAGAAACAACTTTGGCTTCCACTGAAAACACACAAAATAAAATTTATAAAGACAAAAAAATACCAAAATATGTGAAATGCCAAAAAGGATTGAAAACATTTTAGAGAGGCAAAGGACAATAGACTAATTTGGCTCATGGCAAATTAAGAGTGGTTACTACCACTCTGCTATTCCCACCTTCAAGAGGAAGCATCTAGTTCTTTCCAGTTCAATCCTTAAGAGAATGGTATATGCAACTGCAGTGTGTCAAAGCACAAAGTCTTGAAATCCTGTCACCTTGCTTAAGAAAGCTTAAAGAGTCTGAAAAAGAGCCATATGGAGAGAGGAAATGGAATTAGCCTAAACTGTCTCCTCGTGAATCGTCAACGCCAACTTGCCAGCCACATGAAGCTGCCATTTTGAAGTAGATATATTTGTGTCACCTGAGCTGCTTCAAGTGCCCCCAACAGAGTCCTATCAAAATTGCAGATTTGTGAACAGGATATATTACTTCCTATCAAAATTGCAGATTTGTGAACAGGATATATTACTCCTGATTTGAACAACTAATTTTTAAGCATTTGTTGTGAAGGAGCAATAAATAACCAAACATGGAGCTTGTAAGCCCTTATTAAGGCTAACCATAGCACAGCAAGCCCACTACACACACACACACACACACAAACACACACACACACACACACACACACACACACCCTAGTCTGAACCAGGCTTTGCCCATTGCCTTTGACTGTGCTCTGTAGCAAAATACTTAAGTAAACACTTGGTAAACAAAGAGTTCTTCAGTGACTGAGTCATTAATTAGGGCCATAAGGTCCTACTTTCTGGCCAAATATAATTTTTAAGCAAACCTGGTCTTGTTAATAAGCCGGTTAGCTTGTAAACAAAATCATGAGACTCCCTGAACAAAATGATTATATTTCCGAGAAGCATGAAAACACTTAATAAGTATGTTTAGATAATAAAATAAACAGATAGCCCTAAATGTAAGTTTAGAATGGAACACTTCAGATCAGAACTAAGTGAAAACATTTCAAATGTGAATAGAGTAAGCAAATCACTCACTATTATCTACATACACAACACAGGTAAGGAATAAATGTTTCCTACACATATGTGCACACACACACACACACACACACACACACCCTGTACCACACTAATCCTTTAAGAAGACCACTGATTTTAAGCAAATGATCCTTTGCTCTAAAAATACACATTGCTCATTATTGCTTTTACTTTTTACTTTCAACCAAAACTTGACTTAAAATATGAATCACCCTTGTCTAGATGTATTAGAAAAATTATTTTAACAGTGCAAATAAACTTTTCTGTATTTGCAGCCACACAGGTAAATATGGGAGCGTCAGATGCAATTTCTCCCACAGGACATTCAAAACAAGGGGGATCATGTGATTGGCTAAGATGGATTTCACCGTCCCAGGATCTTTCTGACTTCCATCTTCTGCCCAAGTGCAACCCAGGCGGCCCACACTGCTTCCAAACAGTGACATCTATCAAAGCAACAAATTAAAAACAGGTGCAGAATCCTCATGTAAATCTGGAACAACTTTTTATTTCCTTAGTTGCCTTCAACATGCTCATAAAAAAAAAGAATCTGGATTTCTGAAGTTTAGTCCAAAGTTTCTACAACCTTAAAAAAAAGACATTTGGCAAGTTAAAGTACAAACAAGAAAGATAAAGGAACTTGACTCTCCACCAGTGACTGGATTTGGTAAACAAACCTTAAGTCCTCATCCAAAAGAGCATTAATTCATTCCATTTGGCTCAGTATGATTCTGCCTTCCCTAGGCTCACATTCACACTCCCTGGCTGGCTTTGCCCTGGGGTCTATGATTTTCAATCCCTAGATTAAGTACATGGTCCCTAAGTCACTTTCACTATGTTTTGTTTCCATTAGGTAATCAGGTCCCCAAACCGAAAAGAACGTTCTGGCAAATTCCAAAAAAACAAACTGTACTTACTGACAGTGCTGCTAACTCCCAATAATGTACCATGGTTTCCTATAATAGAAAGTCTACAGATTGGTCATGCTTCATTTCAACTGATCTTCATGGATGGCAACAATGATTGTGTCATCCATTGTTATTGTTATCTGTCATTTTTATAATTTCTCCATCACGCGATTAACAACAGAAAGCACTGTCTATTGTGATCCAGAACGCATCCACAAGTAAGTTAGGAATACATTGAGAAACATCTACTTCCCACACAGCAGCTCTATTTCAGGTGGGCTAAACTTGAATCCTCACTCCACCCAACAAGACTCACATGACCCTAGGGTTCACTTAACTTCCAGAGTTTCAGGCAACTATCTGTAGATAAGGACATGATAGTATCTCTTCTTCGTGGGATTGCCTAAGGGTGAAGTAGGTGAAATAAGAAGACTAAGAAGTACGGGGCAAGGTCCTTGAAGTGAGTCATAATTAGAATGTGAATCATTCCTACAGATTGATGATATTTATTACTGAAATGGTTACTATTGTTTTCTCTTTTTCTTCTTTTGGTTTTGCTTTGTTTTGTCCTCACTGTTGCTTTGAGCTTTTCCCAGTGTCTCAATTCTTCACAGCATCTCTTTCTCTTCCTCTTGGACCGGTTTTTAATTAGCTCTCCTTTCATCTTTCTCATCTTACCAAGTGATCTATGTCATTCGTGACCTATTTTCTATTGGATGAGCTCCGTAGATTATTATAGTTGACTTCTGATGAAAAAAAGATTCATATGAAAAGAAGTTGATCACTAAGACCAGAGGGAAGGACCATTCAATGAGATCTCTAACATCTTATTTATTACACCATTGTCATCGTCACCATTGCTGCTGTCCTGGCTGAACCATGTCTCCAGTGCTATCTGAAGTACACTGACTGAAAAAATGGTGACCCCAACCCTTTAAGGAGCAGGTACAATTAAATCATTTTGCAGAGATTAAAAAGTAAGAGATAAAGCGGTGAGGTACCATCTGCATACATGCAGCTCAAAATCAAAACACCCAATCTAGAGTATCTGTCTTCTCCTGGATCCCTCCCCACAAAGCCTGCCATCATTTCAGGATGCGCATCAGCCTCAGCACCAACATCTCCCCTTCATCTCTCAAACCACATATCCACTGAAATCAAAAGGGTAAACCACTTAGCCATCGCTATGTTTTGATTTTAACAGAAGAGGAGAAAAACACGTGTACACTCAAGGCTGGCTCTCTATCACCCGGAAAGGGCCACAATGGAACCACATTACAGTGAGGAGAGCCAGTCCTGTGGTTTGCTCAATAAGAATAAGGAATCTCCTATGAGGTATCCCTCTAAGCATCAGATTTTCTAGCACAAATTAGTGATCAGATCACTTCAAATGGCATTTTGCCTGGGCACGATGCCTCACATCTTTAATCCTTGCTATTCAGGAAGTGCAAATAGACTGTTTTAGGGTTCCAAGACCAGCCGAAGCAAAACGTTCCTGAGACCTTCCATCTCAATCAGTAAAAGCTAGGCATGGTGACAGGTGTTTATTGTCCCAGCTAGATCAGGAAGCATAAATAAGAAGTTCAAGATCCAGGCTGGGCTCAAGCAAAAAGCAAGACACCATCTCAAAAATAAGCAAGGCAAAAGGGGCTAGAGGCATGGTTAGATAGATGGTACAGCACCTGCCTAGCAGGCAAATAGGCCCCAAGTTGAATATAAAAGTATTTTCTATTTTTTTAAGGAAAAAGTGCAAATAAAAATTACTTTGCTGATGTTTATTCTATTTTCCCACCTGTTATCTTCATGACATACCCATCTTTTTTAGTTATTGTAACTTTCTCAAATTACACCTTATAGTCCATGATTCATTTTCTTTAATAGGCCACAAAAAGAGTCCTTCCATATCTATATATATGTGTGCCCATTTTATTTAATTCGGTGTTATTTTACTATTCATAAGGGCATTCCAAATTATCCAAAGTGAAATATTTTTTTTCCATTTCATCATCAAAAGTATAAAGCCAGATTCTGCTGTTGAGAATGATCAAGAAGTTCAGAGGAGGGAAGGATCTCTTGTGGTCTGGAGGAAGTAGAAAAACATGAAAGGAGAAAGTAAGAAACTCCATGTGGACTGGGAGGGAGGGAAGGAGGGAGGGAAGAAGAAGGATGAGAGGCAGGATGGAGGGAGAAAGGAACTTGTACAGGTCACATCAAGCTGACCTCTGACATCCTAACCCAAAGCTGGATAGACCCTCTCAGATGTAAGACCTACATCAGACCAGCAAATGAAACACTGGCTCATTTACTGCTCGCCCTCTGGTTTGCAGTTGTCTGGTAAGAGAGGGTGAAAACCACAATCCACTCCGAGCCTCAAATGCATTAGCACATCCTAAGCTTGTCTCTCGGGATGTGGCCCTGTGCCTTTTCTATTCACAAGAGAAGGCTTGCAAGCGCTGGGATTCCCATAAGCAAAGCCAAAGTAGTGCAAATGGCTGAGAAATGGTCCGTCCTTGCAGACAGAGGGCAGCCTGAGGAGCCCCAGGGCTCCCACTCACCCTACTGCGGCTTCCCAAGAAGCAGAGCCCACTCACTTCCACTCCCTTGCAAGACGTGAACAAATGTCTGGATGCCTACAGCTGCTCATTGTAGGCTTCATTTGGAAAGTGCTTCACATCCAAAATTGTAAAGCCACATAAATAAATAAATGGAGCAATGAGTAGAAAAGTACAAAAAATAAGTTAAAGAGAAGCTGGAGAGGGAACTACTGAGAAGGAAGTTCTAAGTAAATGACATCCATGTTTATACCATTTGTAAAGAGATGGACAGTGCCCATTTAAAAAGACCTGTTCTCATTACGAACCTATTTGAGATTGTGTTTTTCCTTTAATGCAGCCTTTTAATAAAGCTCAATCATGCAGGATCCCAAACATTTTTTAAACTCTCCTAAATGCAAAGGTCGCTGGATACAAAGTGAATGCCAGATTTTATCTGGCTGCATGGAACACTGTCTGCTGGGCTGATTTCAGCAAAGGCAGCTGCGTGTAGGTCATTTGTTTGTCCTGGATTGGGCCCTGAAGTGAGCAGCACAAAGCAACAAAAGAGGTTGGATTCTCCTTGGACACAAGGACCTTTCTTCAGAAACAAGGGAATCCACACAGACTCACCTTGTCTTTCTCCCGTTCAACAGAGCCACTCAGAGGCCATACACACACACATACACACACACACACACACACACACACACACACACACACACAAGTATAAAGCCAAATCTGCATCCCCCATGCACTCCCTAGGTCCAAAGGACTGGCTGGATCTCCTGTAGTTTTAACAAATACAGTCATTTTATAAGCATTTGCCCTTTGTACACAGGCTCCAAATCTGAAGTCTCCTTTGTCTTTTAAATCTCTGTTCCATATCTGCAAAACCTTCAAATGATCTGCATTGGTTTTTCTAGAGTTCCAAAGTGATGGATGTTTATAATGATATAGCCTGGCAGTGCATAAAAGAGAGGGACTTGTCTCGCTGAAGATTAAATTGTACTCAATATAGTTTCAAGTGTTATAAATGTTGTAGTTTGTTGGAAATTAACAATCCATCTAAGATGCATAATTTTAGTGTGTAGAGATGGCACAAGGTACCTAACTGCTGTTTAGTAAATATATGCTAACATTGTGTTTGCAGTGTGAAGGAAGAAAGTACTAGCAAGGCCCGGTAGGGTGGCGCCTCAAAAATATCAATATAACTTAGAAAAAGATGTCAAGACTTCAGCGTGATGGTTCTCAGAATGCATGCTCCAGATGCAGAGCAACACCATCACCTGGGAACCTACTAGAAATGCAGACCTCTGTGCCCCACCTCAGACCCAGCTCAGAAATGCTGTGTCTAGGCTCAGGTGCTTTGTCCTCAAATTTGACAATCACAAGACTAATGGGAGGACCTTGAAGGTCAGCCCATGAACAGACAAGGCCGGAGAGGAGCAGAAAGCAAGCTCAACTTGTGAGAACCACTAAGGAGTATGGGCGTATGTACGGAAATACACAATATGAAAGGTGAACAGCACAAGCTGCTAAGCTGCTACTAGAAAAAATGGTAGATGTGAATCAGATCCTGAGATAACACACTGTATCCTGCAGATCCTACGAAACCAAGAAGGATTGAGGGAAGGGCTAAATCAAAGCTACGCAGTGATACATATCTTTTGAAGTCAAATTTGCTGCCACCTTATAAATAGAAGACGGCAATAAAGCCAGTAGTTTACACTGATGCTTCTTGTCCAGACAAGCCTCTAGGACATCACCACAGATAACCAGAGGAATAAAATCCAGGCCAAACATATCCTTTGCCCTTTCATTTTATGCTTAGAAGCTGTGAACACTCAACTGCCAGTAGAATGGCGTGACAGTCTGCTTGCTTTTCATAGACATCACCAAGAAATCTCTCTCAACCAAGGGACAAAGACTTAACCCCAACAAGCCTCACCAGAGTACACAGATTATGTTTTGTAATGAACAAGAATAACCCTTACATGTGATTGAACGGCAGCATCAAAAGTCATAAAGGGGAACTTGAATGCACACTTAATATACAAAAGAAGTGAATTTGACAAGGGCACATACTGTACAATTCCTACCATACGACATTCTGAGAAACTGAAAACTATGGAGAAAATAAGAAATGATCAGTGGTAGCCAGAGGTTAAGAGCGAGAGAAAAGCAGGAATAAGTGAAGAGCAAAGCATTTCTAGGGAAATGAGACTCGTTGGTATGATGCTGGGAAGACGGACACATGTCATTCCCAAATGCATTCAAACTCACAGATTTACACCACCAAGGATGGACCCCAGGGTCAACTCTGGCTTCTGGGCAATAACAATGCAACCAAAACAGAGATGTCCATCAATTGTGGCAGCTGGATGGCTGATTATGCAGGACTATCTAGAAACTCTCTTTTGCTACTGAGCTAAAACTTCTCTAAACAATTACAGCATATTTTAAAGAAAGGAGTACAGACTCCCCCCAGAAACAACAGTAACTTTAGGAAATGCATTTAACTCTTCAGTAGTGAGAAGGCACTGCCCACAATGCCACTGTGAGCACCCTATCCTGGCCACCAGGGCTCTTGGTTATTTTCAGATGACTCTCCTGGATACGATGGGAATGCACCACCTTCAGCCATTCAGAGAGCTCAACTCTCTTACCTGAGCTCTGTGACTCATCCTCTCTTGTCTTCTCCGGTTTTTTTTTCCAAGCCCAATCCATATAACTAGTCCCTTTGATACTTTTAAGGTCCTCAGCATAAAACTCCCTTGAATAACTAACCCTGATTTAAAAAAAAAAACAAGAAAACTTTCGGCTCACCACATCATGGAGGCACCCACCCAGCTGCGCACAGCTGGAGAAATCCACACAATCAGGCCCACAGTTCTCCTCTGCAATTGAGGACCATGAACTCCAAATGGGCAGTTCTGCCTGCCAGTAGTCCTCTATATGTGCTTCATCAACTACTCTCTCGCTCTCTCACATAACCACGTGGTATGTCTGGCCTTCCCCTTCCTCATTCTCAGCTGAGGGTCTTGCTTCCTCTTACAGAGTCGATTGTTTCCAATATGTCTGCAAACCTGGTTTGGGGGAAAATGGATGTGACCTTATTTGGAAACAGGACTGTCATAGATGGAATCAAATTAAGACAAAGTTGTACTGGATTGGGGAGGACCCTGCTCCAGTGACTACTGTCTCCGTAAGAGGTGAGAAATTTGAACACATACGTGAGTGTGCCAGGTAAAGGTGGAGTCAGGGACTGGCGAGATAGGTCTGCATGCCCAGGGGTGCCAACGATTGCAAACCACCACAGGTACAGAGCAGATTCTCTCACAGAAAGAACCAGCCCCACCTGTAGAATTCACACCTGTAGAAAGACACATCTCTGCTGTTCATAAGCCAGTGTGTTCATTCATTTTATGGGGCAACTTGATTGGGCCATAAGGTGTCCAGGCATTTTATCAAATGCTATTCTAGGTATGTCTGTGGGGAGGGTGGGGGTCAGATTTGCAGGTAAACTAGTAAGAGAGTGCTCTCACTAATGTGGGTGGATCTTTTCCACTTGGTTGAAGACTTGAGTAACACACACACACACACACACACACACACAAGAGGGATTTTCTCCCGCTTGACTTCCTTGAGGCAGTGTATCAGTCTTTTACTAACTTTATACTCAAACTGAAACACCAGCTTTTCTTGGCTCTGGAGCCTGCTGACTTTGGACTGCAACACATGCCACCAGCTCTCCTGCTTCTCAAGGCTTTAGCCTCAGACCAGAACTATACCAGTGCTCTGCTGGGTCCCCAACTTGCCAATGGTCAATCTTGTGTCTTCTTGGCCTTCATAATGGCAGAGCCATTCCTTATATCCCAGAGGTTCTGTTTCTCTGGAGAATCCTGAGTGATGCAGCCCCCCTATGAATGGCGTACCACTATGCAACCCTGGGAAACGAATATATCTTCTTTCTCTGGGGAAATGGATGCACACAGAGAAAAGGGCCTTTCCTAGCTCAGCCAAAGAGGCAGATCCCCTGGCGTCTGTCTTCTGAGACTCTGCCATGCCCTGTGTCCCTGGCTGCCCCATGAAACTCACAGGGATGTGAACAAGGCATTTGCACAAGACACTGAACAAGACATTGCACTGATCCTATCTCTTCCAGTCTACTCAAGGACCAGGCTCTAACATTCTTCCTTCCTCTACATCATTGGTTCCCCTCTCTATTGGGTTATTTTCTCTTTATTCTCTTCAAGGAACTGTCATTCACTGAAGCAGTTCATGAATACACAGTGCACCTTGATCACCACCACCGCTTTCCACGTTCACCCTCACCCCTTCCAATTCACCCCTGCCCTTACTTACCTTCATTTCAGGTTATGTACCTTTTTTTTCCTTTTAACAAAGCGGTTTATGGGTACGGTGCATCTTGATCTGAGTCATCACTTCAAAACCTTCATCCCCCTTCAGCCCACCCCTTCCCTTTTATTTCTCAATTTTGTGGTAGATGCAATGAAATCTTGCCTGCATTCTCCCTGTTTCTAACCTTGCCCATGGCCCTACCCTATCCTGGTACATATTCTATTGGGCTTTGACTTAGGTGGGTTTTTTGTTTTAGAATTACACTATTTGCGCTCTCCATTAAGTCTATTCTATCGAGTCTATTCAATTATTATTCAGTTCAGTTAGTGATCTGTTGGGTTCTTTTCTAAGTATAAAATATGCTGCAATTTTGCCTGGCTTAAAAAAAAAGAAAATCCTCTCCTGAGCCCACGTGTCTCAATATCTCCTCCACAATAGCCAGTTCCCCTTTTCTCTCATCCTTTCTCCAGCAAACTGAGATTTCAAATTTTTCTTTACCTTCCTCTCTAGGCCCCATTCTTCCACTCCCTGTGAAACCAACTCCTACCAGGCTTCTGCCTCTCAAGTCAAAGAAATGTCTCAAAAAGTATTTGCTGGATGACACCTATCACTGGGAATACTTCCACCCTCCACGCTTCCATTTCTATTTATTCCCATTGGCTTTGAAACCCATCGTTACCTCATCCAGTGTGATTCATGACGCACATTACACAGAGTATAAAATACAGTCATTACAACTGCACAGGAGGCGTGACTGAGAGGAAAGTCACTCATTCCCTGAAGGCTTCTTCCATGTTAGAGTCAAGACAACAAAAGAGCCGACCTAGAACCCTTCCTGCTTTGATTTTTATGATGGCTTCTCTTCATTCCTTGCTGGCCAACTCTGTGTCCTTTCCGTTCTTAGAACCCACAAGGAAAACATGCACATGATTGGAGGTTGTAGGATTTATTTATTTCTTCCCTGAAATAAAATAGGATAAAGAAGAGAGAAAGGGAGGTAGAGGAAAAGACAGGAAAGAAGTGAGGATAAAGGCTGAGAAGAGCTGGGAGGGAAGGATAAAAGAATGAAAGAAAGTGGGAGTAGGGAGGGGGAGAAAAGCAGCTCCACACACAATTCTGTTAAAGAAATAGAGATTTTTATGTCCTAACCTTACAACAGAATTACATGAAATAATTGCTCTTTAAATCTCCTGGGTCTTTGGCAAGGAGGCTTTTAAATATTTATGTGAAGTCTACTTTTCTTCTGTATTAAGTTCTTCCTCAATGACAATTACTGCTAACTGCTCCTTATGTGCTCCCAGATTTTTTTTAAAAATGCATCTGAGGCCTATCCAGAAAACATTTCACTTCTCATATCACTCCCAAATCATAAGGAAAACCTGCAGAAGCCTTTGCTAATCTATTAACACAGATCTCATTTGCCCCCATCCAGAGCACGAAGATGGGCTGTGTAGACTTTCCCTTCAGCCAAGGGCAAAATGGAGATGAACCTCAGTGCTCAGCTCACCTAGAATGCACTCCCAGAGCTGCACCCTACCTTATTCCCTACAAATATGATCTTGGGCCACCTGGGACCGTGTTCTACCATCAAGGATCTATCTTCATTTGATTGTGCCAGTAGGATACATTAAGTTTGGCAGTAGAAGCACAAAGTGAACTAAGAAGCCTCAAGCGACTCAGGGTTGGCTACAGAAGATGCATGACAGCTCAGCAGAGAAGGAAGGGCACAGGTTAACAAGGCTTACTCTGACCCGTGTTGGCAGATGGTAGGCAAAGCTCCTGCGTTACATGAGATGATCTGGGGTGGTGTGCAGATACAGCATCCCATATACTCATCACATCTAATTAGTGGGAAATTTCCTCCCACGTGAAATCTCCTTCATATTCATGGCAGGGCAAGTGTCTGGTTATTGCCAGGATACTTTGAACACCTGATATGTTTATCTGCCTTTGTAACTCAATGCATATCAACAGCAGCCAGAAACACAAAAAGCAATAATAATTCATGATCTGTATAACAACCCCCACTGTGTTTATTTTTGCTCATCCTTTTAATTTATAATAGGTGGCATTGGATCCCCATATAAGCCGATGTAACATAATTATATAAAAACTGTGGAGGTGGCATACATTATCAAAAACATTGGTGGATACCTCATAGAAATGGTAAAGCTGAGCCCGTACAGGACAGACAGGGCTGTGTCTGTCTGTGCCGGCACTTGCCATAGCTCTAGACATGTAAGGTCATAACAACTGTCAGAATGAAGTAAGGGAAAACATGATGGTCAGTCACTGCACAACTGCCAGGGAGATGAGCACATGACAAAAAGATGTGATCCTCCCATTCCTGCTTGACGATTATTTGTGTGGTGGAAGAGTCCAAGGGTTAGGGTGTTTTTCTGGTAATAGGCAGGAGAAAGTATCTGTTCAGTCAGTCTATCTATGGTTAATGATTGTAACTATAATGGACTGCTTCCAAGCAATCTCATGAAATTTCCTAGACATAGTATCACCTCTTGCCTATGGGGCTGGGTGGAGGTGTTGTTATTGTTTTTTCTGGTTAATTCACTGAGTTGTTGTAGCAAGGTGACTTAAGGTGATCCAACGGTATATGTCCCCTCAGTGGGGTTACATCATCCATGAGACCAAATGTGGTTCTTGGTGAAGAAGAAGTGCATGTACAGTACTCAAACCATCACATAGCATAGTGTATTAAAATGTTCAGTAGAGAGTATGTTACTAGGGAGAAATGTATTTTTAAAAATCCTAAGGGAGAAGGGAAAGATAGTACAAAAATAAAAGGGAAAAAATCAGAAGTTACTGGTTGGGTTTCTCAGCACTGCTGGCATGTAACAGCTCTCCTGAATTTTGCACACCGGATAACACTTGAAAGTCTTCATTGTCTCCATGCTGCTCTGGCTCCTGGGATAGGGAAAGGCCAATTGTTTTCAAATAGAAAACAACTGGGCTAGCCTAAACCCTTTCCAAGAAGCAAATGAAGGTAGCCACCACCTTAGCCACACAGCCCAATGCTTCTAAGATGTAAAGCTCTTCTTTTGAGGTAAAGGGATATATAACCAGTTTCTTCTTTCTGAGTTCCTTTGACACAGTACAGCCCAGCTCCAAGCACAAAATGTTTCCCAAGAAACAGCAGGAAATGACATACCGATCACTGCCTCAAAGAGGGCTTGGTCATGAATGAATTTGAGTTCAACAACCCCCCTTCAACTAAGGCCTCAAAGCTTGGAGGTATTTTTCAATTCATTCATTTTTAGATGTTCTTAATACTTCAACCAAAATTAATAGGTTCAAAGCACCAGGGACTGCTATGCAATATGCATCAGCGCTCTAAATTCGGATTAAGCATTTTTTTAAAGAATTAGTAAGTCAAATTTAAGTAAAATAAATCTTGTGAAGAGATGCATATTGAGGTCAACGAAGCATATTTGAGCATTATACACAGACTCAGAAAATACATTCAACACCCAGTTCCACCTGTTCCTGGCAGTGTGATTTTGGAAAGTACAATCCATCTAAAAATTAATTATTAATTGTTTACAAACTTGAAGCTGAAAGCAACTAGAAGACTAGGTTCAAGTGAGAATCTGAACTGAGGCCTGTTCCCTGGACTGCATAGGATGGACCCAGGTCAGATTTTTATGGAAGTTCAAAGCATTCAAAAAGCAGAACAGAGGTAGTTGTTGAAAAGTTTCAAGTCTCTGAAAGTCATTTCCACTATAGCCTTTCAGTTAAGTCATCAAAGTCAATCCAGATTCAAGGGGAGAAGACCTGGCCCTCATGTCTCCATGAGTGAAGAAACAATGGCTTCTTAGCCCTCATGATTTGACATGAAAACCACATGTGAAGACAAACAGTATCACCCCGCAGTGAGCAGAATCCTTAGGGAATTAGAGAAGAGGGATGCTTTTTGCTGTTGTCTGTGAAAGTATGTGTAGAGAACTTAATTGACATAATAAATGATATGTATTTACTAAAATTGTATTGGGGTCCTACTGGAAAATGACCTTTCAGAGAAGGTTTTCTAGGAAGGAAAACCAGTGAAATTCATGTCAAGCATAATTTTCCTGAGCCAAATTAAACACTGGTTTCACAAGAATGAAAACAGGAAGGCCATATGTTATTTTCAAAATGGCTTCCCAAGAGGCAAGATGTACTGAGAAAGCAGATTCAAGATGCAGAATGGAAAGATATCGCCAAAGAGGGCTTCCTACCTCCATGTCCCTTGCCACCAAAAATGGCTTAAACAGCCTAATGAAAATTCTGGGAGGGAATTAATTTAATTTGTTGTTGTAGGTTTAGAGCTGACCCACCGCTATTCCAAGGATTCTGTAAACCTTCTGAGATTAAAAAAAAAAAAACTTCAAGATGACTAATTTCAAGGCCAAAAGAGAAAAAAATGACACATATCAAAAAATAAATAAGTAGACTACTGGGGAAGATGGCAGAGGAGAAGCTGGAATCTAAGCAAGCTCTCGCATAGGAAGCAGTTTTAGAGTTCCAGTGAACATTCCTAAGCCAAAGAATTACACCAAGTGAGTCATCACAGGACAGAGAGTTTGGCCAGAGAAGGAAACCCAGGCAAGGAGACACTTCTGAGCCCTGGCCAGCAGCCGCCGTGGCGGCAGCAGCTGTGGCGGTGGCAGGCGAGCACAGCCGCCATACCCGAGCAACAGAGAGTCCGGGACGAAGGAGCCAGAAGCAGCAGGTGAGCGGATTCTACTCAACACCAGCAAGAACCGACAAGGAGCAGACATCTTCATCCTGCAGTTCGCAGACCAGAGACGATCCAGGAACCAACACTCGGTGTGAGTAGAAACCTGACGTCCTCACTCCTTCTCAGGGAGCAGAGGAGGGAAGGCCACCCCTCCCCCCCAGCACCGGTGATCTCCATCTTGGATACCGACAAAGCTCGGAGGAGCTGCTAGCTCCAACCCAGGCCTTGGAATAAAATGAGTCATTTAGCAGGTCACAAGAACTTAACAGCGGCGTGACCTGCCAGACTCAGCTCCACCCAGGGAAAAGTCACCCAGCTCGGGCGCCAGCCCAAGGAGTGGGTTTCTTCACTGGGTACTCAGAGCCAGAGGCTGCCCCTCCCTCAGCAGCCTCGACAAGCAATTGAAAAATCAGTAAACAGAAACCCTGAGAATGGCTCCAGGCTGGGCTCTGTGAGGTTTTCACAAACCAGCCCCAGAAAAGCTACCAGAACCTAGCCTCATCACTGCATCCCCCTCTTTTGTGATACTCAAAGCAGATCTGACTCCCAATGAACTAGCCTGGGAGGAGGAT
>NW_012267217.1:60900783-60977253 GCF_000151885.1 Dipodomys ordii
AGAAATGTACACATTATCCTGCCCATGTAATTGTAACCCCTCTGTACAGTATGTTCACAAATAAAATAAAATAAATTAAAAAATAAATAAATAAGTAAACTAATTGGATTAAAGAAACAAAAAAAACTATTACTGGTCTGAGCTTTCAGAATTCAGGCTTTGTTTTTTAAGGAGGAATTAAAAAACACTATAGGATATGTGAAAAATATGCTGGCAAAACAGAAAGAGAAGGCCATTGAGAAGACTTAAAGAAACAATAGAAACTTAAGAAAAATGTTGCAAACCATTTTGCAAACACAATAGTATATAAGACAACATCACCCCCAAGAAATAGAAATTTTAAATAAAGAGCATATGGAATAAAAAAATTGAGATTAGATTTAGAAATTTTGCCAGTAAACTTTAGAAACATATTTTATTTGGAATTCCATATTTACTAAATCCAGGATCCTTAACATTAACATATTCACTAAGTGTTTTACTATACATATAGATATATATATAGAGAGAGAGGGAGCAATATAGAAAGATATACACACAGGAACACAAATATATAGGTGTGTAGGTATTATGTTCTATTATAGATCATATATAAATAAATACATAGGTAATAATAAATTAATAATATATAAGACCTTTAAAAATACCTATATGTGTATTATATTTTATTATAATTCACATATACATAATATATTTATTATATATTATATTTCTATAAATGCACTAATATATAGTATTCATTGTATATAATATAAAATAATTAAATATAGTTATATGTATTACCTATATATGATATAGAATGGAATCGAATACATATTTTACTATGTAGCTGCTTCTGTATATGAGTGAGAAAGTTCATGTATGTGAGTGAAAGTTATACATACAAGATAAGACAAATGAAAAACAGGAAAACAGCATAGCATGTGATGGGACCTATAAGGATAAACAATGTAATTCACATATGTTATTTCTATATGTATATTATGCACATATATCTTATAAGCCCGTATGAAAAATTAGCTCAGAGTAATAATTCCAACATCAGAACTGGGGTGTGAACTCCAGTTTCTATACTTGCCAGGCAGAAACTCTAACCACTAAGCCACAGTTACTTGGTCTGTGCAAGTCATGTGTCTGCTTTTGATTTTTTACATTATATATTTGTTATCTTTAAGGAGTTGTATAAAGGAGTGAGCATCCAACAAATGAGTTTGTAAGTACAATGTGTCTTGGCCGATGTCACCCCTTTATGTTTCTCCTTTTGGTTTCACTTCCTTTACCCATAAAATTAAGCCAAGAATATCAGTCCCCAAAATTTCATTGGGAATTAGTTAAAATGTAAGTATGTGTGTTGTGTATGGAAAACACAGACTTATTTTTATCGAAGGCTTACTATTAGGACAGTAAAGTGGCATTGGTATACTGTTATGCAAATGAATTAAAATAAATGGAAAGGCAAATAGACAAAAGATAATACAGATGATAGGACACAAGGAAAACATATTTGCTATTATACCTTGAAAAGGGAATTTTTTCAACCAAACTGGAAAAAATTCCATCCATCTACCTTTCTATGCCAGACAACATACAAGCAAACCAAAAATACAACATAAAATACGTTAGAATACAAACAAGAAAAAAGACAGGCAAGTGATATGAGGACAAAATAACAAATTACCTTAGGAATTGAGGGATAAAGTAAAAAAGGAGAAGGTATACAAATAGTATGAACAACGAAAACAGTGATAATTTAATAGGTATGTCAAAGCAACACTCAATAGTATACAGAATCTTTGCAAATTAGTACCAATAAATTAGTACAAAAAAAAGAAATTTTTTCAAAGTTATTTTCATTTTGTTTTGTTTTAAAACATACCCTGGAAATCACATTCCCCCTAGTGAAAAATAACTAGGCATGAAAATTATACAGGTCTACCTCAAAATTCTTAAAAAGAATCTTCTCTCAAAATGAGAAGATTCATTACAAGCTTGTGTCAGCACAACTCAACAATAGTAATTTGAAGATATTGTTCACCTCCCTTACATAATTGCCTACTGTAAATTATATATTGCTTCTTTAAGGTGCTGAAAGAGCAAACTTTCTCATTATCCATTTCAAATGCAGCATTGTTAAAACTGTATTTCAATGATAAATTAGGCTTAGTGCTAAGCATACGACATTGTGGTAAAGAATCACGAGTTTGTACCATGACAAAGTGAATACGCCTTACAAAACCCTAGCAAAGGACAAACAATAGAATCCAACTTCTTGTTCTTGAAGTTGATACTGTGTGTGGATGAGAACAGAAATGTCTTGCCTACTCTCACTGCTCTTTTCTAGCTCTCTGTTTTCTCTCTGCTCTTGCTCTTTCCTCTCTCTTTCCTCTCTTTCCCAGCTCTCTCTCATTCCCAGGCCTTTCCCAGCCGCGTGGAGTGCCAACCTTGCCTGGTCCCAGCAGGTCTACTAAATAAACCTATCCCTTACCTGAATACCACGTGAGTGCTGCTGTTCTTACTCGGCTACCTCTCTCTCTCTGCTCTTGTCTCTAGCTCTTCTCAAGCTCTTTTCTCTCTCTTTCCTCTCTCTCTTTCCCAGCTGGCTCTCTTTCCTAGGCCTTTCCCAGCCACATGGAGTGCCAACCTTGCCTGGTCCCAGCAGGTCTACTGAATAAACATACCCCTTACCTGAAAAAAAAAAAAAAAGAGAAGTGTCTTGCCTAAGTAGTAATGTTTTTAATTTTTCAAATAATGTGTGATATTTATTGGATCATCATATTTTTTTCTTTAATGACTGGGTTACAACCATTTCAAAAACATTCTTTCTTTATTAAAAAACAAAAAGATAATGCTTTGAAAATCTCTACCAATCTAACATCAAGTGTTCTGACTCAAACACAAGGATTATAAAGTAATGGTAAGTAACAACTAAAATTAAAATTTCCTGAGTTTTAGGTGCAAATCCAGCCAACTCCTACACTCAAAAAAAAACACTGATAGATTTTAGGTTTAAAGAATCAGAAAGTTATCAATAATGGCACATTGATAGAGAAATTTCCATTTTTCAAACAAATATTTCCTGGAAACCATATGCACAAGTCTTCCCAAAATTTACTATCCTTCCCTCTATACTATAAAAGTATAAAATAAAACACACGAGGGTTTTCACATGATGATTTCATAATTTCATAGGGATTTATATATGCAACATAGTTTTCAAACACTCACAAAACATTATCAATAAAATTACTGTGAGTAAAGGAAATCAAATATTTACTTGAAAACATTCCCTGAAAATCACTCCATCTCCAGTTAGAAATAAATAGACATTAATATACAGGTTTAACTCAAAAGCAAACAAAAAAACTTTTTAAAAAGAAGAGTCTTCTCTTAGAACAAGAAAATTCATTGTAAGGATGTAGCAGCACAACTCAACTATAATTTGAGGTTATTTGTTTACCCCTCTTAGCTAAGCGAGGTGAAAATTAAATTGCTAAAGAGCAAAAAGATGACACAATCTATAATCTAAGGCAATCACCTGTTCCCAGCATTTGTCTTTACAAGCTGCTGACAGGACAATCCAGCCCATCAGGCTACCACACAAAGATCCAACAGAGACCACTCAGACCACCTCTCTGCCCACTCTCCCCTGGAGCAGTAGCCATCTACTCCCTGGCTTTAAATCCCAGCTATTTTCCCAATGCAATTACCTCAGTAGGAACTCTCTCCTTGACTTAAGGCTTATAAATACACTTGCCTTCTTTTTTAAATTGTTGACGCCTTCCTTCCTTCACTTCCTTCCTTTTCTTCCTTCCCTTCCTTCCTGCATTCCTTTCCTTCCTTCCCTCCCTCCCCCCCTCTTCCTCCCTTTTTTCTTTTTTTCCTTCCTTCCTTCCTTCCTTCCTCCTTCCCTCCTTCCTTCCTTCCTCTTTTTCTTTCTCTCTTTCTTTCTCTCTCTCTCTTTCTTTCTTTCGTTCCTTCTTTCTTTTCTTTCACAGTCCTGGGGCTTGAACTCGGGGCCTGGGCACTGTCCCTGAGCCTTTTTGTGCTCAAGTCTAACACTCTACCACTTGAGCCACAGCACCACTTCTGGCTTTTTTCTGAGTAGCTTATTGGAGATAAGAATCTCACCGATGTTCCTGCCCAGGCTGACTTTGAACTGCAATCTTCATATCTCAGCCTCCTGAGTAGCTAGGATTACAGGTGTGAGCCATTGGTGGCCAGCTAATTGTTTTCATTTAAAAAAATATCATTATGTAGTTGTACAAAGGGGTTTTGATTCAACATGTCCATTTATGAGTAAAATTTGCCTTCGTGTCCCTAATTAGATGACTGAATTACAATCCCGAATATAATTAGCCAATATGGAAATAATTGGTTCTCTAAAGTAGCAGGCCCCTATCTCTTCCTATTTCTGTTTAAGCCTAAAATCCTGAGAGACTTAATTTCTTTCTCTTAGAGTCTATACCCTACCTATGGGTAATTCTTGCTGTGTCTATATTTAAAGCCTATGTCAGATCCAGCCACCATTCATTGTCTCTCATGCTACAACCATCACCTCTTGGCTAGACATAGCACAACAGTTCCATAACTGGCTCCTCATCTCCCTTCCTCTCCACTACAGTCCAGCTCCAAAACTGCAGCCCCAACATCTTCTTTCTTCCTAAATACATAAATAAATAATAGAATCGTCTTTATGCTTCCCATCACTCCTGGGGTGAAATTCCCAACTCCCTACCATGGTTGGCAAGGTCTCACTCTTTATTCTTTTTCCACCTCATTTTCCTCCTATGTCCTTGTCAGTTTCCAATGTCCTAGAGGTTGTGACCAAACCTGTTCCCAAACCTGAGACTTTTGCAGGTGGCATTCCTAGGCCAAATGTATACGAGAGTCTCCTGTTTGCATCTGTGGGGCATCTTCTCAGACAGGTCTTCCTGCTCACTCTGAACCCTGGCAATCCCCACCACACACCATGTTCCTTCTTTTATCTTCTGCACTGCTGGGCTCTATAGGCTATTACATTTCCACTTCCTTTTGGTTGATACGCTGCAGCATATCTCTTTGTATGGGTGTACCAGCCCCCCGGTGATTAGAATGCCTCTCAATCACCACAATTATATTGGCACCATAGCTCAGTACTTAGCACTGCGCTTGGCTCCTGGCAGATTCTAACAAATGTTCATTACTGGAGTTAACTATATTAAACCAATGAAATTATGTTCTCAAATAAGAACCTAGCTAGCGGAATAAAATAAGATAGACAGAGGTTAATTGGGGGTAACTTTCTGAAGTATGGAAATTGGAGATTTATGAAATCTATAAATTATCCTCATGACTGCATTTCAAGTAAACTGTTTTATGTTCCATACAGTGTCTGTCTTTATGATGTGAATGGGAAAATTCTAATTTAAAAATATAAAAAATATGTTTTCTTTTCTATCAAGGGCAATGACTTTCAACAGCACTCTAATGGTATTTCGGAATTCCTCTAAGTCGGAGCCTATCTGTATGATGAAACAGGTAACCTGTATCAAGAGTTAACTCAAATAGCAAAATGTATAATAAAATAGAAAAATGCTCCCACATGTTTTATATATATATATGTAATTTTAAATCAAGTATTTATTATATATAGTTGTAATGTGTTTAATAAGATTTCATGGTTGTATTTCACATTGACAGCTTTAGCAGGTCAATTTAAGGCTCCTGACCATGCCTCATTCTAACGGGAAGCACGTGCTCTGGAACTCTAACAGGAGAGCCTGGTGCCTGTGGGAAATTATTTAACTGTTATACTCACCCACTTCCCCTGGGACCAGCAGAACACAGGAAGAGAGCAATCTAAGAAGTTGATGTAATTTTTCCCCCATGGCTACATACATGTGAGTTGTTTGCATGTGCCAACATCTCTTGGAGACTCCACTCTGAATTCTTTGGGGGTATGCCCTCCAAAATGTAATTCCTGGATCCTCTGGTGATTTAATTTAGAACTGTCTGAGGGACCGCCCTATTATTGTTAATAGCCATTGTATAATTTGACATTCCCACCAATATTGCAGGGGTTTCTGATTCTCCCACATCGTAGTCGTTGAGGCTTAATGAGTGTGAAACAAGGTCCCGCTCTAGTTCCGATGGCCATTTCCTTAAGGGTAAGTCAGATTTCCTTTGCTTCAGTGGCATTGCTTCAGATTGTGGAGGTGAACCTATTCCATAATTCAGTTAGCTCAAGCCCCCCAACCACAGGTCTCACAATACTTCTAGGACTGAGCATGCTCTGTCTCTGTCTCTGTCTCTGTCTCTGCCTCTGTCTCTGCCTCTCTCTCTCTCTCTTTCTCTCTCTCTCTCTCTCTCTCTCTCTCTCTCTTTCTCACCTGCCATTATACTGAAGCTAGAATTTAAAGCATTTGCTTCTTCTTTGTTCACAGAGAAAACCTTGACAATTCTGGGAGACAGTTATTAAGCATTTCTTAAAGAGAAAAAAAGATACATAATTCCTAAGGAACAGCTCCTGCCTTATTGGACTGTCTGGAACCACACAAAGTATGTCTGAACAATACAAGGTTCTTATCATTACTCTACAAAAGATCTTCATTACCAAGAAGCCTTAGTGAAAAAGTTCCAAATAGGAGGCCAGCATCAAATTGCTTTTTATTTACTTCTCTCTTGGAGCCTTGAAGAATTTTTCTTGAAATGTGAGCCAGTTACTTGGATAACATGATTATTTTCGCATCCATTTGCCTTTTATTTACTTCACTCTGAACCTGGAAGAAGTTTGGGGAGTTTTTTTCCCCCATGGAATTCGAGTCACTTACTTTGATAACATGATTATTGCATCTAGACCTTCATCATGTCTGCCCTGAGTTAACAATGCTTTCTTCCCATTCCATTCCTATGCAAACCAATGGCAGATGTGGGATTTGGCATCATCTGAAGACTTTCAGGAGCCGGGTTGGAATGGCTAACTGAAAGAGTACCCCAGATGGCCTATCCTACCACTTATATCTGGTTCAGGTAAGGTTTAAAGAATGTACTTCCGTCTGCATAATATAACCTAATCTTCCTGCACATGCTACTTGGCTAGCAGGTGACAACTCTTTTTATGTAATAATGATCATTCTTATAATTGTAAGAGACACATCGTATTATCACTTTTAAATGTATTGACAAAAGCATATAAAACACTAAATAAAAGAGGTTCCAAAGGAGTACTTGTTTATCAGTTTGAGAGCACTTGTTCTAATACTGTTGCAATGACAATAGGATTTGATCATCTCTGAATTTTCTCCATTTACCTTCAAAGCTCAAAATGTAACAGCTGTGTTTTATGCACAAGATGAGTGGCCCATAATCTCCCTCCCCCCATTCAGGCCGCTTCAGTATCTAAATGAAACTGAAGACTTAGTTTCCTAAAATAAGCACAATCCATTTAGAAATCCAGAGTTCCTGGTCATCACTCTAGAACGGCCAGATACAGAGGCAGTATATCATTTTTGGGGATGCTGGTTGCAAATTCAGATCTTTGAGCTGGTGGAAAGCATCATTATTTTTGTCCCCACTGTTTGGTTTCAGCAACATTCAGCAAGTACATCCACCTTTCTGGCTAGCCATAATGGCAATCCAGTCAGGGGAAAAGGGGCGTGAAGAGGTAAGCCACACTGGCTTTTACCTACAACATACCACACAACAGAACAAACTCGGAGTCTGGACCCAATAGAACCGATTCAAAGCTCGTTGCGGGGGCATTATATCCACACAACAGCCAGGCCTGTTCTAGGAGCAAGGGAATGAACCATAATGAGTGACCTCTGGTTAGATGCTGATGACTTTAAGCAAATGTGCATTTTCTTCTGGTTATATCAAAACCTACATATTACTATCTTTTAGGTAACTTTCCCAGTGTGGCACATCTCAGATGACAATTAGAACTTTACACAAAGCGACCTTGGTGTGTTACATTATTACAATCTTTGGGATTAAAAAAAATCAAGAAAAACTTAAGTTAATTCCATTCCAAAATGTCAAACGGAATCCCTTTTTTTTTCATAAATAGACTAACATTTAATTTTACATTTCTTCTTCAGAGAAAGCCAACATTATCACTCTAGAAAAGACAAATGTTGAAAAAAAAGGAACTACAATGTGCTTCATTGGATTGTATCCCTAACATTTATAGTACTAGCTACTAGCTACACACACACACACACACACACACACACACACACACACACACATGCACACGCACATGCACATAACGTTTTAACTTCATTTTGTATTTTTCTTCCTGTACTCTTCCCATCAATAATAATCTGTTACGTACAAATTTATACCTTTGGATGTGCCAGGCATGGTGGTACACATATATAATTTCAACACTCTAAAGTCAAGACAGAAAGAGCAAAGAAGCAAATTTAAAAAAAGAAGAAGAAGAAGAAAACCTTCAAGTTCCTCTTTTCTACAATTTTGCAGACACATTATAAAATAACACATAATCTGGAGAGTGGAGGTGAAGGTTGCATTGTTTAATTAGCAACTTAACTAAATCATTATTTTTCTGGCTATCTTTAGCCAAAAAAATTATTATATTCAACCCCTAAAAGGCTATTCCTTCTCCATGCTATAGCAACAACATTAAGAGTTTCAAGAGCAGCAGTGGGAAGCACAGAATCTGGGGAGGTAAATGCAGCCATTTCAAATCCCACTGTCAATTCACACTAGCTACTTAAGAGATGCAAAAGGCCTGGCAAGAGTATTTATTTCCTGCAAGAAGCCTCTGCAAGCAAACTGTCCATTCAGCAATTCTGCAGGCTAGTGTTTCACCATGCGACAGGCCCACTTATTCATAAACAAATCATTAACATTCTTGACATAAATCCATAGTGGACCATTAATCCCAGCTATGATAATGTTTTAGTACATTTGCTCTGCCCATTATGAATGGGAGTGTTGTCTCACAGAACCATCCCTGACAAATAAGAGACAAATTATGCCCCGTGAGAAAACTTGGGAGAATGAACGGCTTACACACCAATTACCGTCTCATTATCTGGCTGATGGAGAAATAGATCCTCTGTGCTTTGGATGAAATGTCGAATTCTCTAATCCACATAAAAAAAATACAAATATGTACAAAACCATTGCCAAGGTGAATTTTTGTTGCTCAGATTCATCGACAAGCTATGGTTATGGGACATTCCTCATAAAAGCAAATCAGTATTTAAGAGAAAGCAAAAATATACCTATGGAAGTTGAAAAAACAATCCAGCAAAGATCCTGGCAATATAAGAACAGGTGGCTAATATGATTTTTTAGTGTTTCAATGTTCGTCATACTCTTTGCACCAATAATTAGAAAAGGTAGATGAATGATAGAGAACCAATATAATCGAGGCATAAGAAAAGTAAGTTTGATTCTGTGTGACCTGACCTCTTAAATTCAGCTTTCAAATCTCCTCCACAGACCTTCTTCATGATGAGAAAGCATCAGAGAAGCACCCATACACAGGAGAGGGACTGTGCTTCATATTTTGACGCCCTGAGCTAAACAGATACGATTCAAGCTCTTTAACCCTGACATCGTAAATTAAATAAATGTGCTGACAACACTGGAAGAGGAACCAATCGATAGTTTTATTTTATAAATTAGCGTGGCTGGTGCTACTTCACAAACTGTCTTCCGGACTGCACCCCAGGCCTTTGCTCCCTCAGTCAGCACTTCATCCATTAGCATTAACATAACTAAGGGCCTACTCCTTTCTCCCAGGCATCTGACTTCCCACAATGGCTGAGTAGATGAGGCAGGCACACGGGCATCACTTGGGGATTTTGCAGAAATGCCCATTCTGCATCCCTAGGTCTGGAGTGGCACCTGATACTCTGCACTTCTATCAAGCTCCCAGGTAAGGTGTGTAGACCATCCTTCTGGAACCAAATTCAAAACTTGGAAAAGCTAAGTGGAAAAGCCCTGTTGAGATGACAGCGTGGTGGATCAATGGCAGTGTTCTTTCTGAGCATGATGTAAAGGCCTCCTCTTCTGCTCCATGATAATGTCTCTGTTACCAATATGACTATTAATTAATCTAACTGATCAACATCAAATTGAAAGCCAAGTTACTCATGACTTCTCATAGGGCAAAGTTAAAAGTGAAGAAATCTATAGAAAAACTTATGCAATATTAGTGTGCCCACTGGGGTCTTTGATAGGACCATGGTTCTACTCTTCCATTAAATATAACAGCCTTACCTAGGGCTAAACTGCTCTCTTCCTCTGGGGCCTGATCCATAAATAATGAGTACCTAGTATTAGAAAAGGATGAACTGAAAAATGGTTTAGCATAACAGTTCTTCAATTTTTATAAAAAAAATTCCGTCTAACTCTGGATCTGTGAGAATGAGCTCTAGCTGGAGTCCCAAAGGCGTGACTGGGTTCAGCTCTCTCACTTTGCTATTTATGAGCTTATCATCTTTAGGTAGCCCTGAGGTATGATGGTCAGACCTGTACCAAGGTGGCTACCTAGTAACTGAGTGATTAAAAATTCAGATTCCATTGCCCACCACTGAAATTCTCATACAATGAGTCTCAGATGCAACCTCAACACCTGTGCTTCAATATCTCCCTAAGAAGGATCAGAAACATCTGCCCTCACCTGGAGATCCTCAAAGACTCCTTACATGGAATGTCAACGGTGATGGTCGCCGAGGCCCCAGTGAAAGCAAAGCAACAGCGCTTGTTAAAGGACAATCTCTCCAACTGCACTACCATCACTGGCCCCATACCCATGGCGAAGGAGCAACTCACAGTGAGTTAATCCCTGAATGGAGATGCTGCTTTCTATGAATTGTATCTTGTATTACAATTTTAGCTATAAATTGAATTAAAAGCAATTGATAGCTCCATTTCCTGGCATTTATTTTCTCCACTAATCTCCCCAAACAATCCAATACCTCTAGCCAAGACTCTCAGACTCAAGAGGGATGGTTTTGAAGGGGAGGCCAGGTCTGGCCGGCGCCATATTGGCCGCATGGTGGATGGTAGGGTCTGGCATCTTGTCTTCATGCTGGGGAGAGAAAACCCCCTGCCTCCCAGGTGATGGGCGTGCCCAGATCTCTGGAGGCAAGGGCGGGCACTTGGCTGATAGGTTACTGAATCTGTCAGTCCAGTGCCTGGGACTGGGAATTTTCTGAGGATCTGCCCCCTACGCTGACCTATGTAGGACTGAACTAGCCTAGCCACCAGGAAGCCATGCCACGTGTGTCTCCGTGATTGTGTCCTCTGTCCTGGCTCCAGGCTTGTCTCCAGTCATCATGGCATCCCAATTCAGCTCTCCATTTGGAGCTTGTTGGTGTTGTTTTTGTTATTTCTTTCCTCTTAGCTGTGTTCTGTGTATTTGCGTGCTGCAAGCCATTGTATAATGAAGACTCCAATATTCTATATTTTAAAATATGGCTTCTAGGATGATTCACCTTACAACAGTTTCATTGAACCTTTCTACCATGAATTTCAAGGGTAGATCTATTCCAAGTGACTTCTAATCTCTTGTTTCATTAACACTTGTGGGCAAAGTTCTAGAGCAAGTGCCCAGTCACTTCCTGGTGATTCAGGGTATGGACAGAACAGAAGCTGCAGGAGCAACAGGCTTTTCAACCAGCTCAGTTGTTCTCTCTATCTTTCCCCATCTGGTTTGCACTGGGTGTGTACCTAATGCAAAGTGACAAAAAGAAACATCTTCCTTTCCCAGTGGTGGTTCAAGAAGATAAATATCCATTTGCGATTACAAACCTTAGGTGGAACAGAATAGGATTTACACAACATATTTATGCAGAAGACAGCAAGGCTTTTATGTGGAAACCTGGTAGCTTTGTGAAACAGCACCAAATGCATTCTCTTATTTCTTTCATTCAGCTTCCTCCCTCCTGCCCTGCCTCCCTCCTGCCTTCTGTCCTTCCTTCTTTCCAATAGTATTTGTTATTCTATAAACTCACTGAAACCTTTCCAACCAGAATATTAATTCTTGGCCCTATCTATCAAAGAGAATGTATCCTGTAACTCCTATGGTAAAATGAGAGGAGAGAGGGAGGGAGAAAGGGAAACACTGGGCTGTGAACCATGCTCTGGTTTCCAATGCTGAATTCATATAGATAATAACGATTAGGGAGTCAGGTCTGGTATGAATGACATGACAATGACAATGACAAATGATGCTGGACTTTCACAGCTGGGGGTAGGACATCCAAGGTGGGACTGAGTTGGGGAGAGATGATCAAGAGTGATGAGAATTATGACAAACTTTTGAAAAGTAGAGAAGAAGCAAGGGTATGCAATTAAAACTATCAGCCAAATCTCTCGAGAAGAATCCATCTGAGAAAAATCACACTCAATGTGAAATCTTCTGACCTTTAAGTGTCTATTATATATTTTTAATTCAATGAGAACCGGTCTGGCCAAAGAAACATGCCATCAAGACAAATATGGTTCACTAGCTAACCACTTGTGTACCTAGACAATGTACTTAGACTGTGCCAATGGGAGGATGATGAATCTCTTCCCCTCCTTCCTGGATGCCCAAGGGGACCACATTTCTCCATTCCTCAGAACTAGGTATGAACCAATAACTGCATTCTAGCCAATCGATACACAAAGAAGGAATCTCTGCCTTAGAGCAGCACTGTCTTAACAAAAGCATCTGTGTCTCCTCTTGCTGTCTTTGCCTAATGTGCCTCCTGGATGCCTACAATAATGAGACCAGGGCTGGGAAGGTGGCTCAGTGGTAGAGCGCTTGCCTTGCATGCATGAGGCCCTGGGTTCCATTCCTCAGCACCACATAAGCAAAAAGAAAAAAGCCGGAAGTGGTGCTGTGGCTCAAGTGGTAGAGCGCTAGCCTTGAGCTGAAGAGCTGAGGGACAGCGCCCAAGCCCAGAGTTCAGGCCCCACAACCGGACCCAAAAATAATAATAATAAAATAATGACGCCAGAGGGCAGATGGGAAAGAGCTTTGGTCCCTAAATGGTCAGAGAGGAGAAGAACAACTTACTACCTAGGAACACAACTTTGGACTGTGACTTAGAAAAGACAAACATGTATAGTGTTTGAGCTAATTTTATATTTTAGGGCTTATGAATTCCCATAACTTGTTTGATACAATTTCTAGGATCCATCACCTTTGAAAGAGTGATCCTTCATATCCTGCAATGTCTTTACTTCAAATCTGTTTGAGAAGTTTTCTCCTACACATGTTTAACTTTGATTCTAATTAGATTAGTTCAAATTACAAGTGAAAAGTTCTTCACTTTTTCCCTTTCCCCTCCTCAGACAAGTCTGTCTCTAATTCCAATTAGCTTGGTCTTCCATGCCTGTGGAGATTAGTTTTTATTTGTCAATTGCTTAGGGACAGAAATTATGAAATTGAAAAATCACCTTGGAAAAATCTTCCCATATAACAAGTTTTGACTTTCAAATCACAAAATATCCCTCAAACAAAGTGAATACATCTTGTTTTATCACTTCTGTAAACTCTTGCTTATTCTCTGTCTTTTGCTTAGCATCCCCCCCCACCATGCCAAGAAAGTTCATTATTCAGACACAGCTGAATATAAAATTGATTAAGATACAGAAGATGATCAAAAATTGATCAAAACCTTAAAATTGATTGAAAGCTACATTGGGAAGAAGAATTCGGCATAAAAATCTACAGAAGTCACGACGGAAAAGGAGACATCCATCAAGATACACCTTACTCATAAACTGATTTATTGAATGCTTAACTCCTTTGTACAACTACTTAACAATAACAAAAAAAACAGAATTTAAAAAAGAAATTCAAGGGCTGGGAGTGTGGCTCCATGGTAGACTGCTCACTAGCATGCATGAAGCCCTGGGTTCGATTCCTCAATACCACATACACAAGAAAAAGTCAGAAGTGGCGCTGTGACTCAAGTGGCAGAGCACTGGCCTTGGGCGAAAGATGCTCAGGGACAGTGCCCGGGCCCTGAGTTCAAGCCCCAGGACTGGCAAAAATAAAAATAAAACAAAAGAAAACTGGAAAAGTCAGAAGCCCTTAAGAAGATAGACTCCCCCTCTTTTTTTCCCATAGTCTTTGAACTTTATATGTCTTTATTAATATGCTTTTAGAAATGTCTAATATACACATATTTTTTTAGAAAAGGGGAGAAACTGAAGGCCATACCCAAATATGGCACTAGAAACCAGTAGAAAACGAGCACAGAACAGGAACTAAGATTCATTTCTCTGGACAAGGCCTAGGTATGTACCACCAAAGGCTGTTCCCTCCAGAGGGGTCACCTAAAAGCTTAGCAAAGACTTGAAACAAGGAGGGTTAATCACTTTTTATTTTCATTCTTTTTTTTTACCCAATAGGATTTAATTAAGTATACTTTAAATTTAATCAAATTTCCTGTTGCTGGAGATAATCATTGCTGAAAATTATAATAACTAGTATTTCCTAAAAGCCCTCAAATAAAGCTGCCTTAAGATGAAAAAAAAAAGTATTTGTTGAGTGGTGATGTATTCTTCACTTCTCAAAAGTGGGAGGTGGAGACTGAGGAACAGTGAAAGGATTGCACAAAAGAGATCACAAAAAGAAATCTGTGAACAAACCTAGGAGGGTGGCTTGGGAAAGAAGGGATCTGTAAGTCAGAGAATTACGCAAAGGCGCATTGTTCAATTCAAAATCACAGTGACCAGAGGCTCTTCACGGGCTATTGTCTATTCTCCTCAGCCCTTCCCTCTGTTCTTTTAATACCTTCATAGACAGACACCCTGCTGGGGACAGAAAGTGGCCTAACTACACAGCTGATCTCTCCAAATGCTCAGTCTTCACTGTGATGTACAAAAACTAGATATGTGTGGTTTTCTCCAACACGGGAAATGGTTGATTGAGCATGTTACAACCCAGGGAAACATAAATTATGTTATGAGCTTAAGTGGAGAAATCCTTTCTTAATCCTTGAGACCATGTTTGATCCTCCATCCACATTATATTGTCAATTTATTTTTTGAACTCTCCATTTCTCCCACAGAACATAATGCCTGGGCTTTGTGACAGATGTTCCCGTCCCTGGGGACCCTGGTTATGTTCTGCTTGGAACAAAGGAGGCTGTTGAGAAAAGTTAACTTTCCCCAAAGACAGCATCATACCCAGCTTTCGATATCCACTCCAAGAGCCACATTTTAGTTTTTTATTTTGGATGCCAGCATTGGGGCTTGAACTCAGGGCCTGGGCTCATCCCTGAGCTCTTTTGCTCAAAGCTAGCGCTCCACCTCTTGAGCCACAGCTCCACTTCTGGCTTTTCTTGTCATTGTTAATTGGAGATAAGAGTCTCCAGGGACTTTGCCTACCTGGGCTGACTTCAAACTTTAATCCTCAGATCTCAGCCTCCGGAGTAGCTAGGATTACAAGCTCGAGCCACTGCAAGGACAACTTTTGACACTTAGCAAATTTTGATAAATCAGAACTTTTAGAAGACTATGTGCTCAAATTGATTAAATTTCTTATTCACCTTGAGGTTGGAAACAATTTTGGAAATACCTGCATATTTCTGTAAGAATAAGAATCTTATAGTGGGTCTCAAACTCACTCTTCTGAAGTCAGTATTAATTTGACCATTTTACAAATACAGAATTATCAGACTGGTTTAAGGAGGAGCAAACTGAGGCCCACTTGGTTTGTTTCTAAAGTTAGGTCTTTACTCTGACCTCTTTTCTTTGACAGTCACATTGAGAGAGAAAATAGAAAGTAGAGATTATCCGGTTGAGACTTTTACCAAATACATTTATTTTTTTCCCTAGAATATTGTGCTTCCTAAGTCATTTTGAAAATAGGATTGTCCTCGTCGCCCTTGATTCAGGTATCCAACTGTTCCTTCCAAAGAAATTTAAAATTCAGTTAAGTTCAACTCAGCAAAGTTCACCTGGAGATGAAATAGTAATCCGTCAGAGAGATGTGATGGCTGTCATCGGTTCTATCATTGCCTGTTTTTCTTTCTCTCTTAAAAGAAACATAGCCATCACCCTGCACAGCTGCAAGAGGAAAGTCCTGTGAAGTGAAGAAATATGGACAGGCCCCAGATCATTGTCTATGTTCTACCTGGTGCTCTAAGGTTGACATAATCAGGACAGGTGTCATCCTAATGTGCTATTTTACACTGTTGTTTCCATGCCAAGATAGCTCTTTTCTTTCTATTCTTTTTTTTTTAATTTCTTATTTTGGGCTGGTTATAAGGATTGAATTCAGGGCTTGGGTGCTCTTCTACCTCTTTGTGCCACAGCCTCACTTCTAGTTTCCTTGTGGTAAATTGGAGGTAAAAGACTCATGGGCTTTCCTACTTGGGCTGGCTTTGAACCATGATATTCAGATCTCAGCCTCCTGAAGAGCTAGGACTATAGACTTGAACCACCAGTACCTAGCTTAAGATAGCTCTTTTAAAATGCTAATAGGAGTATAGAATTCCATTCTGTACATATACCACATTCTATGCTTCCATCAGAAAGAATGACACTGCCCCATTCATTAGGAAATGGGAAGATTTTTTTTTTTTTGGTCCGGTTATGAACTCTGGGCCTGGGTGCTGTCCCTCAGCTCTTCAGCTTCAAGGCTAGCACTCTACCACTTAAGCCACAGCATCACTTCCAGCTTTTTTCTTTTTGCTTTATGTGCTGAGGAATCGAACCCAGGGCCTCAGGCATGCAAGGCAAGCGCTCTACCACTGAGCCACCTTCCCAGCCCCAAGATTTTTTTTTTAACTCATTTAAGTGAAGCCAGGCAGACCCAAAGAAACTTAGGCTCCATGATTTCCCTCATTTGTAATAATTAGTATATATCTAGGCTAGTCCTAGCAGAGGATCACAATAGCTCATCAGCTAAGTACACATGATAATATAAAGTGATGTTAATCAAAATGAACTCCAAAACATGAAAACAAGAGGGTGTTTTTTGTTTTGGTTTTTGTTTTTTGTTTTGTTTTGTTTTTAGTGTACTCTTGGCTGTGAATTCTTTTTTTTTTTCCTTTGGTTCTTTTCCTTTGGCTTACCCCTGGTTGTCATTGTAATTGATTTCGGTACCTCTTGTCTTGTTAAGTTTATCTGAACTAGGGAAGGGAAGGGGAATCACAGAAATGGTGAGACAAAGGACAAAGGGGAACCAACGCAACAGTGATACTCACAAGACATTATGTAGGAGAACTGTACAACTTGGGGGAAGAGGAGTCAGGAGGGGAGGAGGGAAAGCAGGAGAAAATGAGGGAGAGGGTAACACTGTTCAACAAGAAATGTACTCACTACCTTACTTATGGAACGGTAACTCTCTTGCATATCACCTTTACAATGAAATAAAAACTAAAAAAAATGCTAATGGGGAAAGACAAAAAGAGAAATGAAAGGTTTCTTTAGGGGGCAGAGTGCTGGGGGTGGAACTCAGGGATTTTGCAGGTCTACAGCCGCATGAATGAGGCTGTCCAGAAAAGTAACTTCCTCCAGAGGAAAGACAGCAGCGTGGCTGGCTTTCTACATGCCTTCCAAGATTAATCCTGAGGAACCATGTGGATGCTCTTAGCAAATTCTGACCAATCAGAATCAGCCTTGGTCAAAGGCTGGTCCTGAAATCCCCGCCGCTATGTAAAAGGTCTAGAACATGTGAAAGGCCAGAAACCCAGCCAGAAGATACGCTGAATAGCATAGCTTTTACAGGCTTTGTATAGGCTTTTCCATTCATTTATCACATGAGCCCTTCCAGATATTAGTATGGGATTATTAGTCCCATTTTATAAATGAGGAAACTGAGGATTGATCACAGTACAACCACAAGCGGAAGAGACAGAACTCTGGATTTCTACCCTTAACCCTTTATCACAGTCATTTTCTTCTCCCAGCCCTTCCACTGGTCCACAACGAAGTCCCCACCCCCCCCCCCCCCCCCCCCCCCCCCCTCTCTCACACACACACACACACACACACACACTTCCATCCAATGACCTTAAGCTCCTCCTTCAAGTTCATTCTAAAATCTAACACTGTTTATAACCAATAATAACAAATAAGATCAGGGAAGTAAATAAGAATATATTCTGTGGTTCATGAAATAAGACAAAATGAATCAAGGAGATCAGGAAGAAAGGGGGGGAACCCCATATCCATTGGAAGAGTAGATCAGGCCTAACCCTTCTGGGCTTAAAGGCTGACTTCCGTGGTATTTGGGAATGAAGGCAAGTAAACGCATGGAATGTGGCTCCAGCACAGAGCATGACCCTCAGCCCAGCCCATCACCTGATACACCAAGACATCCACAACCGCATTCACACCCACCAAGGACTCTGCTACTTTCTGTGTCAGTTCTTTCAAAGGTAGTCTAGTAACATCATCCATCTGGCTGGCTTTTATTCATTTTAGGGAAATCAGATTCAGAGGATCTGAGCCACCAACTTAGAACTGAGAAAGGGAAAGAAAGTTATTGACTCCAACAATGGCAATTTCCTTATCTTAGGCTCTAGGGCCCCTTGAAGAATAACAAATTGCTTACAATGCTTCCTCTAACCAAATTCTCAGGCAGTAAGGTATTGATCAAATAGTCTATTTATGGGCAACCACTTCATGGAAAATCTACCTGGTGTTTCTCAAGGGTAAACATTTTCTCTTCCTTCCCTTTTCAGTCCTCAAGGCACAAATATGTGACACCAAGTCTGCACATAGATGGGTTTTGCTAATTAAAAGAACTAGCATACATCATGTAATACGCTGTCTTCATTTAAGTCAAAGACCCTTGATTTTAAAAAATATGTCTGCAAATTCACTATGATGCAATATAATTATGCAAATCTCAAACCCTATGTATTTAAGAGAGAGCATGATGGAAATATGGGTCAAATCATTAAATTTTCCATGCCACCAGACTTTCCATTTTACCTGAGTCCACTCTCTTAAATTATAAGAAAATAAGCTGAGTCCCAGGCTAAGGGGGAATGACTATCAACATAAAGAGATAGAGTAATAATATCTGATGTAACCAAGACTGCGTTGCTCCAGACTTCCTTCTAAGTGTTTTATAAGTAGCATGACTTTTCGGTCACACAAGTCTATGTAGTCAGCATTCTTAACAGCCCTACTCTTCAGATGTGAAGCAGAGGCCATGAGAGGCTAAGCAATCTGCCCAATGGCTTCTCTCCAGCAAACGGTAGAGTGAAGATTTAAACCCAAGTCTTAAGACTTGGCAGTCTATTTCATAATCATTGCTCTTGACTGAGAACCTGGACCATAGGGATCTACATGGCAGTGAACTTGGAGCTCTTGGGGTGAGTTGGTCAAACGTACTTACTTCTCAAGAAGTAAGTAAATCTAAATGATAATAAAAAGCCTTGATCCATTAAAAAGAACAAAGCGATATGTATGTAAACTGAACTTACATTGCCTGGTCTGGGTAGCACATTCCTGAAATCTCATACTTAGGAGGTTGAAGCTGAAGATCTCAAGTTCAAGGCCAACCCATCATCTCAAAAACAAATAAGCGAACAAAAAGTATGATTAGAACATTTAATTCCAAAATCAAGAGAATGATGTAGAAAGACTTGAAGGTGTTTTATTCTTACTATGAAAGATCTACAGATCATTTTTTAAAAAATTAAAATAAAAAGAAATATAGTAAAATACAAATAATCCCTCCCTATGTCTAACTCTCAGTACCAAAACACTATTACTTATATTGCTAGAGTTGTGTTTTTGTTTTGTTTTGTTTTGTTGCTTGTTTTATTTTGCTTTAATTTATTTTATGTGTATCTGTTTACAGAAATTTCCAATGCAGTTCTAAGCTCAGAAACATTTTTCTTTCCTTTCTTATTTTAAATATAGGAATGTGATCATACCATTTGTATTACTTTATCACTTGCTTGTTTTCTTGAGCTATATTGCACATTTTTCACCGCAGCATATCTCTTCTCCCTTTGTCCTATTTTTCTATCTTGTCTTTAAGACTTATAGTACTATGTTAAATCATGGTACCACAATCACCCTACTGATGAATGGATATGTAAGTCATTTCTAGCAGATGGGATGTATAACTATTCTTATAAACACTGTAGAGATGTACCCATATCTTAAGCAACCATGGAAATAAATTCACAGGGAGGAAATTTGTGTCAAAAGAGTAGTATGCCTTTTTCTTACTTCACACATAGAACACCAACCCTCCAAAATAAAAATCACAGCAATCTGTACTTCTACAGATAACCACAGTGTTTTTTACTCTGTCCAACAATGCTGGATGTATCTTTAGTCATTGATTGATAGCTGAGTGGCAAATGGAGAGTGGCAAGGGAGTGAACATTTTCATGATTGCCACATTTCATAGTTCTTCAGTCAAATGAAGGTGAACATCTGTATGCATGCTGATTGGACATTTACACTCTCTCTGAAATGATTTCTGAGTCTTACCCACATTTCTACTAGATTTCTTGTCTTGCAAATCTGCTATAAAAGTGCAAAATCAATCCTTTCTTACTAAAATATTCTGCAATATACATTCTCCACTGTATTCCTTATCTTGTGATGGTACTGGGGTAATTCTGAACAAAACATAAACACTTATCTAACCAAATAGCCCAGAAGTCAAAATGTCTCTTCTCAAAAAACAAAACAAAACTTGGCTATGAGCAGAGAGCAGAGACCAAGCCCCCAGAATTTTCTAAGCAGTCAGCTCATAAACAGGTTCTGTGGACTTGAAACAAAAAATGAACCGTGTAGACCTAACTTCTACTCAGGGACACACTTTTATCATAAGGTCAAATATGTGTCCAGAAGAATAATTGATAGAAACGGCTAAACGTGTGCCTTGCTCTCCAACTAATGTACTGGCAGTTTACCAGCTTGCTAGGACGCAAGCATTAACACGGTCAGCCATTTTGGTTTCTAGGTCATGGAAAGGTATTTTATCAACCCAATGGAAAGCATTTGTGTGCCACCTGAACCACCGGGGCTGGACGTGGTCTGGAGGTCACTGGAAGCAGTGGCACGGCCAGCTTTCTTCCTCCAGAACAGGACGGGCCCTCTCTAAGACCTGTCTCTCCTTTCAAACTTGACAGCTGGACGCTTGGCTTGAAGATAAAAGACCTGCAGAAAGCGAAGCCTTTAAAACTTGGCCATGTGGTCCTAATCTCAGGTTCCTAGGGAAGAGAGGAACCATATACAAAGACAGGTATCGGAAATGGCTAGCAACAAATTGCTTGTCAGCTCCGAGGTACCCAGCCATGTCTGAGGTACCGGGCCATGCCCAGTGGGCAGGACCTTGCAGCTGCAGAGGGCAGACCTCACAGCTACACAGGAGAAGCGGACACATACATTCATCCCAAGTTTTCTACTCTCAGGACAAGTGTCTTTAGGTCTTCTTGCACACAGGGCGGGGTGAGGAGGTGATAGGCAGGGACCAAAAGGAAAATAGAGATGGCTGGCATGTAAATGACCGTAAGGCTCAAAGAAAGGACCGGGAAAGTGAGGGGCACAGGTATGAATTTGAGAGTCAGTAGATTAAAATATTCGATTTCAGTCTTTAAAAAAAAATGCCTGGATAATCTTTAAGTTGTCAATTCTTTGGAAGTAAAAGGGGAGAAAAAAACATAATTCTTGCTCCTGTCAAAATCTTACAATGTTTTTATAAGTAGATTTTTGTTATTTTTAAGTCATTGTACAAAGGAACTAATCAGTTTATAAGCATAATGCACCTTCCTTGATGTTTTCTGAAGAAGATGACAGGTGGCCGGAGATATGGCTCATGGTAGAACACTTTCCTAGCAAGTGTGAGACTCTGAGTTCAAACGCAAGTACTGACAAAAAGGAAAAATAATCTGGTATATCACACGCCTCCAATGAGGAAACTACTACACAGAAAGGAAAAGTAACCTCCAAAGATACAAATAATGAAGTCAGTAATATCAAAGTCTCTTTAATTTCCTCCTGGCAGAGGACTCTCAGACATCAGGTTCAAAATAAAACAATAAAATACAAGGAAAGGGAGATTTTTAAATAAGTAGACAATTTTTTTTTGGTCTACCATAAGGCTTGAACTCGAGTCCTAGGCACTGTCCCTGAGCTTTTTCTACTCAAGGCTAGAGCTCTACCAGTTTGAGCCAAGTGTCACTTCCAGTTTTCTGGTGGTTGATTGGAGATAAGAGTCTCATGGACTTTTTTTGCCTGAGCTGGCTTAGAACCGTGATCCTCAGACCTCAGCCTCCTGAGTAGCTGGAATTGTAGGTATGAGCCACCCATGCCTAGCCACACAGAATTTTTAAACAAGGTATAACTTCAGAGTGAAATTTACAGATCTCGTGTACAAACTCAACTTCCTTTTTAGATTCAGTATCTAAACAGATACGTAGGCTGTGGAAATGAGCATGTGTACGAAGCATACCCAAGGCCCTGGGTTCAATATCCAACACCAAATAGAAATAGGTAAAATGGGTTCTCTTGGGCCGGGGGTGGGGTAGGAATTAGTGAGAGGGAAAGAGCTTCCCCAGAGGGTGAATATACTAAAGTATTTTACATGAAAAATGGAATCTGTTCATGGTTTTAAGAAGAAGGGAGAGGATGAGGGAGAGAGATGGGCTGTGATTTTGATGAGGGTACATTGCATGCACATATGGAAATATCACAGCAAAATTGCCCTTGTATGCTCTTGTATGCCCTATGTGTATATGTTTGCGGGGAAGGGGCCTGAACTCTGGGCCTGGGCGCTGTCCCTCAGCTCTTCAGTTCAAGGCTAGCGCTCTACCACTTGAACCACACCGCCACTCCCAGCTTTTTCTGCTTACATGGTGCTAAGGAATCAAACCCAGAGCCTCATGCATGCGAGGCTAACACTCTACCACTGAGCCACCTTCCTAGCCCCCCCAAAATATTTTTTTAATCTTAAAAAAATTTAAAAAGACAAAAGTAGCTACAGTTGAATGGCCTGGGTTCCATGCTCCCCGCGGCTGCCAGGACAGACTGGTTACAGATGCCCTTTCCCTCAGCATCTTGGCTGAGCAGCTGAGTGGGACCTAGCCCATTTCTGTCCAGGGTCCCCACAGCGCTGTGATGCCTAAGAGCCCTGGGATGTCACCACAGGACTCCATCCTGACCAGAAAGCTGTGAGGAGCACTCCATCAAAATGAATGTGTGTATGAGGTAAGCTCCAAATTTAATTTATTTTATGCTGATGAGGTTTAGTATGGATCTTGGAAAATAGGAAGCTCAGCTGTTTAGGATTTGCTTTGTTTGTTTTGCTATAATTAATGGTAGTGTCTTTCTGGAAAGAAAACAGCACGGAGAAGCAATGTAGGCAGAAATGATCCATTCAAAACTCTCTTTGGCCCTGAGTCTGAAATGAATGAGAATTCTTCAGTCTCCCAGAGATTAGAGAATGGGAGGGTAGAGGGGAAGGGCAGCTGGCTCTTCCTGGAGGTGGAGAGATGAAGAAAACATGAGACAAAAATGGGCCAGGTCCCACTCAGCTGCTCAGCCAGGCTGCTGAGACAAATATAAGAGACTAATCCCCAACTAACCAGCACAAAGCAAAAGTGGAGGTATGGCTCAAGTGACAGAAGGCTAGCCCTGAACAAAACAGGAGGCCCTCAAGTACAAGTCCCAGCACTGGCACAAAAAGAAAAAGGAAGGAGGGCTGGGAAGGTGGCTCAGTGGTAGAGCGCTTGCCTTGCATGCCTGAGGCCCTGGGTTCGATTCCTCAGCACCACATAAGCAAAAAGAAAAAAGCCAGAAGTGGTGCTGTGGCTCAAGTGGTAGAGCGCTAGCCTTGAGCTGAAGAGCTAAGGGACAATGCCCAGGCCCAGAGTTCAGGCCCCATGACCGGACCCAAAAAAAGAAAAAAAAAAGAAAGAAAAAGGAAGGAAAAAAAAGTCATTCTAAAACTGGTTGACATTCTCCAACTATTTTATTTCCTTTTACTACTACTCCTTCTGGTCAAGTGGCACAGGTTGCAATCACCAAGTAACTCTTGCTGTACATCCTATGCAAATCAATCTTGGAGGCAAGTTACAATGGGCAGGGGTAAGACAGGGAGGGATAGGTAGCAAGGCCAGCATTGGCAATTGCCTGGAGGATGGAAATGTGAGGCAAAGCAGGAAGCAGCAGCAGTCCACAGCAGACAGACAGGTAAGCTCTTAGAGATTGGCAAGCAGACAGGGAGGGCACCCAGTGCTGGAAGGGCTCTGTCTGAAAGCAGATTCCACACACAGAGGCCAGGATGTTGTCCTGGGGCTCAGAGAAGAAGGAAAGACAAGGGGACAGATGTTGAGCCTTAAAGGAACAGGCCAGAATAAAGAGGAAGAGAGAAGAGGTTACAGGAGTGGTAGATATAGGTAGGAAACAAGGACACAGGCAAATTTTGCTTGGTTTTATTAACTTGCTCAGCAGAGATGCTGTGGATGTGCATTATCGGATGAACTTATTTTGTCCCCTGCTTCCTCCTTCACAGTAATTTTTGAAGTCTTTCTTCCTCAATTCTAAACCACATGATACTGATCAACTTTTTATATGAGGGTCTGCTGGTCCCAGGGCTTGAATTCAGGGCCTGAGTGCAGTCCCTGGGCTTTTTTGCTCAAAGCTAGTGCTCTACCACTTGTGCCGCAATTCCACTTCAGGTTTTTTTGGTGGTTAAGTGGAGATAACAGTCTTCTGGACTTTTCTGCCTGAGCTGACTTCGAACTTCGGTCCTTAGATCTCAGCCTCTGGAGTTGCTAGAATTACAGGCATGATCCTGTAATCAGCACCTAGCTAAAGTTTTTTTTTTTCTTAAAATAAATAAAAAGAAGCAAAGAGGAGCTGAATGACTTCTCAACATTAGAGAACGGAATATAGTCAATTGAAAAAATGCCTCACACAGGGACATTCTATTTCTTTCTTTCTTTTCCTCTTTCTTTCCCTCTGTATCTTTCTTTTCCATTTATTTGCTTAGGTTTATTATTTTTAGCAAGTTGTACAAAGGGGTTTCAATTTATGGGCACAATACATCTTGACCTCCATCCTCCTCCTCCCGCCTATTCCAACCCCACCCATCCCTGCAAATCACCCATTCTCACACAGGTACAATGAGGACTATGGTTATATTTACAGGGACACTCCTAATTCACAGATGCTGAGCCACAGAGAGCCAGGAGTTAGCCCAAACCCACACGGGTTGCCTATCAGAACACCTCTGATCTCCAGTGAACCACAAAGCAAGACAGTTAGGAGCCTGCACCAGAGAACCGTAGAGGGTGTGAGCACTCTAACAGTCCAGAGGTGGTAGTGGTCAGGACCCAGCCTGGTGAATAAGATAACTCTGAAGTGAATGGGCCATATCACATGACCAGCCTCTTCTAGAACTAAAGGTCTACTAGCATTGTATGTCTTATGTGTGTATGTCTTAAAACTGAATGCTTTTATGTGTCAGATAGGACTGAATCTCTCCGCTCATGCAAATTAATGAGGTATTGTTCTAGGTTTTTATTCCCCTCTGTGTAAAATTAAAACTAAGTAAATAAACAGCACTTGAGAAACTCAATAAGGAAGCCATTTCCCACTGTTGATGTTTTACCCCAGTTGTTTCCTCGCTATGATTTTACTCTGCTACTCTGTCTTAATTTTTTGTTAGCTAAAATCAAGTTTATAAAACAAAATCTCAGCTTATTTCTCCCAAGATTTCACCAGATTGCTTCAACCCAAAAATATTTTCAAAAATATTCCCAAATTCTATGTCCTACCAAATTGGCAGCTCGGCTTAGATGCGCTTTCTGCATTGCTATGAAACTGCATCATGGGCAAACATCTGCTGTCCTTATTCATCTTTAATCTGTGTAAGAGAGCAAACATTTTAACTTAAAGATCATGTGAGTGTGTGTGTGTGTGTGTGTGCGTGTGTGCATGTGTGCATGTGTGGTGTGCCAGTACTGGGGCTTGAACCTGTGGCCTGGGAGCTGCCCCTTAGCTTCTACATTCAAGGCCGGCACCCTCACTTAAGCCACATCTCTACTTCCAGAGTTTTGGTGGTTACTTATTGGCTGGCTTTGAACCACGATCCTTAGGTCTCAGCCTCCTGAGTAGCTAGGATGACAGGCATGAGCCTCCACTCCCTAGCTAGCTTACTGACCTTCAAATAAGATTTGAACAATGAAAGTAGGAGATCCTGTAACACCCTCAGCCCATCCAGTGACAGCTAGTCATTCTATTTTTGAGCTTCTTTCAAAGTACTTTGAGTCATGCATCTACTCCACCGCCTTCCTTCAGATTCTCACACACAATCTCTGGCTTTCCTTGCCCACTCTGTTCCCATACCATGTTCCATCGTACCTCATTCTGTCTAACCTATGCTGACTATGAGGCCTCCTGGAGCCATAGACATGTTCAACTCCCCTTCTACTCCATTATTTTTTGAGACAGGGTCTTAATAGAAAGCCCAGGTGGCCTCAAACTAAGGATCCTCCTCCCTCAGCCACTCATGTACTGGGGTTACACGTGTACACCACCATTCCCTTACACGTGCTTGAGATTGCCTCCCTGTTCCGAATCTACCTCCCATTACTCCTTCTCAAACTGCTTCCTGAGTGACTCCTTCCATCTAGAAACCTCAGCTCTCCCAAAGTTCTGCCTGCTGGCTGGTGAACATAAAGTCATCCTCCAAGGACAAGATCCATCGTCTAATATCTTATGGAATAAACACAGGGTGTCCTATCACAATGTGATACATACCACGTCCAAACTGGAGCCCAACATCCTTTGTCTATCCCTCCATCCTTCCATTCCTCCTAACAGTGCCACCATGCAAGTGAGGAAAAAGGAAGCTTCTCTCTCCTTCTACATCCACATCCACACCCACGCACCTGGGGAATCCACTTCCAACATTGTTTTCTCAGGTAACTCTGCTCCGCAACACACCACGCCGCCATACCCATCTTACTACCTCCTGCCTTGACCATTATGCTTGAAACCCTTCCCACTCTCAGAATTCTCCAAACATAAATTCAGTTCTGACGTCGCCTTTGGCTTTCCAGTGCACATAATGACCACATTCAAACACTTTAGGAATGCTATCTAAAACTTTCCTGACTTGCTCTAACTTACCTTCACCTACCTAGAATTCCACTTGCCCCTTGCCACATCCAGTGAACATTCTATGTGTACACAGGTCTGTGATGACTCACTCACCTCCTCCATCCTCACTTCAATATTTCTGTATTTACTCTGAAGGCTAATCCACAAGTAGGCTTTTTGGCCTTTAAATGCACAACATAAACTGTCTTTTTCAGTGTACATAATTGGTATTTGTATACAGCATTCATGATTAATTTGAGGGTGATTCCGACCATGATGGTTAATTTCATGGGTCAACTTGACTGAGCCACAGGTTGCCCAGATATCTGACCATACGTTATGTCAAAGGTATGCCTGTGAGGGTGTTTCTGAGATTCACATTTGAATTGGTAAACTAGGTAATCAAGCTGACTGCTTCTTCTGAGTGAATGAGAGTCATCATCCTGTGTGATGAGGGCCTTACTAGAATGCAAAGCTATGTGAGAAAGAATTACTCTCTCTACCTGACACCTTCAAGTTGGGTCATCCATTTTCTCCCATTTCAGACCAGAAGGCATTGAAAGCCACATTGCCAGCTTTCCTGAGGCTGGACTTCTCATCCTTCATAAGCATATGAACCAATACCTCATCATAAATCTCTCTCTTCCACTCTCTCTTTCTTCCTTCCTTCCCCCTGTACACATGTGTGCACACATTCACACAGACACAACTTTCAATTTTGTCACATAAACACTTAGAAAATCTTAGTACACAGAGGTCCTAAAGCATTTCTCAGTTACAGGATCTTTATGTAGCTTCCAATGTTTTACTATTATAAATGCCACTGCAATGAACAATTTTTTTGCCCATGGCTGTCATTGTCTTTTTAATAATTGCTGTAGGATACATTCCCAGGAGTGGGACTGCTGAGTCAAGTGTGTGGAAATTTTATGGTTCATTACAATTGGTGCCAAATTGCTTTTCCAAGAGACTACAAATTCCATAACCACCACACTAGAGATCTAACAATTTCCCTAACATTGGCTTAAAGAGTTTAAAAACAAAACATATTATTCACTTAAAACATGTAAAATACTACCTCATTATTATTTTAATTTGCTTTCCTTTTTATTACAAGCAGGCTTAATTTCTTTCCAATGTGTTTCTTAGGCATATTGTCTTTTCATGTCCCCTGCCCATTTATCAACATGGCCTTTCTTCTGCATTGAGGAAAACATTGTTATAAAATTTAAAACTTAGTCATATTTGATGCAAATATTTTCTTGGACTGCTTTACTGTTTGCTTTGTGCTACATTACCATTTGCTTTTTGTAGAAACCTAATACATCTATAAGACACTGCTCATTTCTTCCTTCCTGGTATGCTAAACAGTCAAGATGAAAACAAGACCTCAGTGTGGACCATTGTTTTGAGTCTGGAATCAGAACAATGCACGTTCCTGCTGGGTTGCCCACAGTCAGCTATGTGGCCTCCTGAGGAGCTAGGACTACAGGTGTGAGCCACAGCTCCTGGTTTATGCATTGCATTCTTCACTTGTTCTCAGACTTCTGAGAGATGGGTAGGGGGGGAAAAAAGAAGCAAGTGGAGAAAGATACAAGAGTATTATCATTCTGTCTTTCTTTGTTGGCCAGTTTGTTTTGCTGTGGCAACTTTCAGAAACCCAGGGATATAGCCCCTGTGTAGAGGCCTTTCTTCCAAGGCCAGAGCTCCACTGGATCCTCAAGGACAGGAGCTATAAAAGCTTCCCGCCCATGCTATCCTTTGATGTCTCTGTGTCCTCCTGATTCTATCAACCCTGTCCCTGAGTCTGTCAATAATCTCTTCTCAAAGTCCCTTCAAAATTATTTTGTTAGTATGCCGTATGTTTTCAGCTGGGGTGCTGGTAAGAATCTTCCTCGTGCTTGCTTTAATTGATGAGCCAACTCTTCAAGGTGTAGTCAGTCTTCTCTTTTCAGATACTCTCCTTAGATTACAGTCATCCTTGGAGTCATCCGACCACAGGTGAAATTTCATAAAAAAAGCAAAACTTGAATCTGCTACAAGGCTCATACTACACTGAATCCCCATGAATGCTGTGGCCTGCGTGTGCATTCTACTGCAACCCCTTGCCGTATCGGTTATCTTTGTACTCTCTCAAGCACTTGCTGTGTGAGCCTTGCTCTCTTCTGCTCTGCATTCTCTAGAGATAAGTCTGAGATGCTTACCAACATGTGCAGACTTTTCTTTTTGTCATTGTTCATAAACCACACAACTACTTATATTATTATTATATATTAATATTATTTTTATATTAGGTATGATAAGCATTGTAGAGATGATTTAATATATACATGGAGATGTAGGTATGTTCTATGAAAATGTAAAAAGAAAAAAAAAACTTGAGTGTCCATGGAGTATCTATGGAAGTTCCTGCAACAGATCCCCAATAAATACTGGACAATAATTGTACATCATGTATAGTCTGACATTTAGATGGAAATGTTTATATTTCACATAGGTGTGTGACCAAGTCACCTCTCATTTTCCAACTTTCTAGAATTAGTTTAACAGTTACTCTCAGAGATATAAAATTCCCTGGTAGCAAATCTTATTACAATTTTTTCTGAATTATCACACGAGGCAAAGGATGCATGATGGGACTTAGATTGCATAGATATTCCAGAGTGAAAACTAAACTGTCTTGCTGTCCTATCTCCTGACAACAAGTGAGAAGACACTTCCCAAATCCATGGATGCCACCCAAGATGCTCCAGCGATGTTTCCTATTAGCACATATGAACTGTAGAGACTTGGCCATGTTCACTCCACCAGAACTCTGGCCAAAGAAGATTGCCAGAATGTTCACCAACACCCAAATGTACCAGGAAATCAGAGCTGGGAAGGCCTCACAACACAAACTTCTCTGGTCTCCTCAGATATTTTGTTCTCATGAAACAAGCCAAGAAAAGAATTAAATCCAAAGTAAACTCACACATTTCACAGGTTGGGACCAATTCATACATAGAAAAATGCAACACTGGGGCTGGGAAGGTGGCTCAGTGGTAGAGTGCTTTCCTTTGCATGCATGAGGCCCTCAGTTCAATTCCTCAGCACCACATCAGCAGAAAAAGCCGGAAGTTGGGGCTGAGGCTCAAGTGATAGAGCGCTAGCCTTGAGCTGAAGAGCTGAGGGACAGCGCCCAGGCCCAGAATTCAGGCCCCACGACCGACCAAAAGAAAAAGAAAAGAAAAATGCAACACTAAAGAGTAAAGAAGTAAATTGTACAAGTGACTCTTTAAGGACCACTCTGCCCCACTGTGACCTCCGTGCATTGAAATAGCACTACAAGAAAACATGGAGTATTTGTGCTTCTGTTAATCTGTTGTGTTGTCAAGCTGTATTTATTATCAAAGTATAACCTCCGGAGTAGAAATGATCTTTCAAAGAAATATGTACAGGGACAGAGACATTGATCTTCAGGTTGATTACGTAAAGCAGAAGCAAATAAATGCAAAAGTGAAACTATACAGGTAGAAATACAATTCTGAAATCTTCCTCTTTCTATAAATTCAATTTAACCACCAGAGGACTTGATCTCTCAGCTGCTAAATTTGCTCTCTGTGAATATATCAAGTAAGTGGTTAGATTTATGTGACTCAATGACTGCCATTCATCTTGCCTTACGTAAACATTTAAATCCATTAAACTTATACACAATTAAAAACTCACAATTAAAACTGTCCAATGTGGACAATGCAGATAACTGAATATTTTCATCATCACTGCAATGAGTCAAACTGCTTAGTCCTGTGCACATCTACATTTGACTGGCTGCACATCAGTAGCAGTAAGCCCTAATCGTTCAGATCCTGTTTTGGGCAGCAATCAGCCATTCCCCCTTCCTCTTCAGAAGTTGGTAATGCTGAAAATGAAGCTTGGTAGGCCTGAATATAATCCAGCTAGATGTAAACAGAACAGCAGGATATAAACAGAACTCTATTGCAGACCCTGCAAATTTATTTCCCTCACAGAAACATTGCACCTTGTCACTACTTCATCCTTGACCATAATATATAGCTAGAGGTTCAGCAGCTATCTGGCTACTAAAAGACAGAGAAAGCCAGGCACCGATAGCTTATGCCTGTTTTCCTAGCTACTCATGAGACTAAGATCTGAGAACCTTGGTTTGAAGGCAGATTGTGAGACTGTGTTTCCAATAAATCAGCAAAAAGCCACAAGTAGACATATGGCTTAAATGGTAGAGCACCAACCTTGAGGGGAAAAAGAGCAAGAGCTCAAGGCTCTGAGTTCAAGCCCTAGTACATGTGTGAGCACGTATGCACACACAGATGAGCGTGCACACATACACACACAAAGACAAATAGATAAGGATGGTGGATAACATCACAAATTTGACCAAATATGTCAAAGGAAGAAGGATTCTGCTATTCTGCTGGCATTATCAAGTCACTTGACCAACACAAAGCCAATGACTACTCCTCTCTACTTACCGTTACATAAGTATCCTTACTTATGTAAGCCATTATTAAAACAGTTTTTGTTAGATGTGTTCCTATCCGATTAATTCATAATGGGAAGCCTCTCTAAACTAATTATCCTCACACCAAATATAATGTAGATTATTAAAAACATGAAATCTACAGCAGAACGGCCAATAAGGATTTAAAACGAACAGTACTTCCATGTCAGCGGTCAGATGTATTTAAGCAGATACTATAACCACAAAGGAATTCTATCGATTAAATTTTACACTTGCTATTTAATATGTGCATACCTACTTTATCTTATAGATACTTACATTTACGTTTTAAAATATGTTGAGAAGTTTCAGATTAAATGATAGTATCCCAAAGAGTTTTAACAAATGCCTTTGTGTAAGTGCTCAGGTAAGTTTTATGATCTAAAATTATTCCTTCTAGGGGCTGGGAAGGTGGCTCAGTGGTAGAGCGCTTGCCTTGCATGCCTGAGGCCCTGGGTTCGATTCCTCAGCACCACATAAGCAAAAAGAAAAAAACCGGAAGTGGTGCTGTGGCTCAAGTGGTAGAGCACTAGCCTTGAGCCAAAGAGCTGAGGGACAGCGCCCATGCCCAGAGTTCAGGCCCCACAACCGGACCCAAAAAAAAAATTATTCCTTCTACACCTTTTGTATAAATACACATAACATCTATAAACATTCAAAATCATATGTGGATAAAGAATTCCGCAGGTTGGTTTTTTTTTCCATTTTAAACAAGTGTATCTATTAGAGCCATGCGATTACTTGCTTTCCTGAAATGATCTTAGAGATCAGTGGAAAGATCTCTGATCCACAGAAATAGCCTTTATTGGTGTCTGAAATCCCATCATAGGAAATACCTTTCCTGTAAGCAGAAAGAACTTTAAAGCCTGTGAAAAACACACTTCTCCTTAAGGACAGGGCATTTCCCATGGTGCTCTTCCACATTACCTGGTGTGAGAAATACACCTTGTCCCCCCCCCCAAAAAGACACATCAGGGGACAATGATGTAAAGTCTTACCAAAATGGGACAATGGAGACACAAGGTGATGAGGCCCCTTTTCAACCTAGCTCCAGTGCCAGGCAAGATAGCCTGGACCTGTCCCTAAGTCTATGTGTTCAGGAAAGCCTGCCTTCAATGTGGGAGCTGAGTACCCTTCGTAAGGAAGGGAAGGAACGGCCACCAAAAATGGCCCGCCTTCTCAGGCCAGAAAGCACGTGAGCCTGTTAACCTGGATACAGGACCTTCCAGTGTAGTTTTTTTTACCCCAATTTACAAGGATGGCATTCCATTATCTTAAAGAGAATGCTTAAAAGCCATGAATAATGAATACTGAGAAATAAATTACTATCTAATTTTTCTCAATCAAAATATTCCATCACACAAGGCCACTCCAATGAATTTATCCACAGGCTTTCCAATGTGTGTCTCTTACCTACCATGAGACCTCTACCACTTGTCTTCCTTTCCTGATGGAGGTGGGCTTCTTCCCCAAAATTTTCAAGTAACAAGCCCTTTTTTACTGTGAGTATCCGACATTATCATGTGCTGATTCTACAAAGACCCAATCTGAGCCTGGCTGAAAGCAGATGTTTTATTCAATAACTTTGACTCAGGTGACAGATTAAGTTTTATTTAGCTCTTTCTTATATTTACACATATGGTCCATATTAAGACCTTTATGAAGTCACAAAGCATGCTGGAACAAAGTTCTGCTAAGACTTGATGAAGTAAAACAATGGCCTGGTTTGATATTTTCTGACATTTTAATTCATTGCTTATACAACTCTGTAATTGCAATGCTGAACCTTGACTTGAGAAAGAATGGCAATCTTAAAGAGTCACTGTTTCTAATACATTATCAAGGAGATTTTCAATATATCCATGCATAAATTAAAGGCATTTGGAACTATAATTTGGTGCCAAAAGCAGAGAGAAGTCAGTGATATAACATGAGAGAGAGAGAGAGAGAGAGAAGCAAGAAAGAGAAGAAAGGAAGGAGGGAGCTAGGGTGAGAGGAAAAAAGAAGGAAGGAAGGAAGGAAAGAATGAAGGAGGAAGGAAGGAAGAGATGGAGGAAGGGAGGGAAGAAGGGAGGGAGGAAGGGAAGGAGGGAGGGAGGGAAGAAGAGAAGGAAGGAAGGCAGACAGGGAGCAATAAAGAACCTTGGCCAGCAAAGCAGAGACCACTAGAACTTCAAGTGCCGAACTTCCTTAGTAAAGTCCTGTGTTTTGCAATATGAACCCTTCTTGGCCCTTACCACACAGGGGATTACACACCACTCAGAGGCAAAGCTTGTTTATCTCTTTTACAATTGGAAGTTTTCTGTGAGTAACTTCTATAAGCCCCTTTGGTATAAAGCCCCTTAAGTCATTTAGTTTGTCAGCTCTAGGGTTTCATCGTTTGTTTCACAAGCTTGGACCCTAACAGGATTTAAATCAACAAGAAGAATTTACTGCTGCCTTTGGGGGTTTTTTACATTTGCTTGTAAAGTTTTATCTCAGTTACTGGGGATAAAGGAAAGTATTTTATGTTTCATTTTTTAAATATCAAATCCAAGTCTACTTTTCAAACCACAGAACACTTTAATTTCCAAAAGGATACATTTTCATATGTATTATTTTATAGAGGATATAATATTCATGCATGTTTGTGTATATATATTTATACAATATAAAATATACTGTATAATTATTTGAAGTGTATGATTTTTCCTCTTGACTTGTTCCTGTTTCTGTCATAATAAACATTGTTTATTAAACTGAAAGATCTCCTCAATAGCTCCTCATAAGACAGTCATGGAAATCAGTAACTCCTCCATTACCCTCTTAACAGTCAGGCCAGCCCAACAACAGAGAGACCACAACCAATGTAATGTAGTTACCGTTCATTAGGTGCCGAGGTCTCACCCCAGGCAAGGAGCCCAAGTACCAAGTGTCAGGAACAATGTATAAGACACAACTGCACCTCTGTCTGCCTAGAACCTGGAACAGAATGTCACCAACATCTCCACCAGCTCTCACAGTCTGCCAGTTCACCTACAAGACCTACTCTGAGCCGGAGATATCTGACTCAACTAGACGACACAGCCCCTCACCCAAATACCCAAGACCCAAACCTTCCTCTCCATCTTAAGGAATTCCTCCAAGCTCCAAATGTGGTTTTCGGTGGTCATTTTCATAATCGGATGGCCCTGTCTTCCATGGAATAGAGTGCAATGAGGGAATCCTGGGATATATCTTCACAGGACTATGCCTTATCAATGATCACACTAATAAATCACATAGAATATCTGTCATTTGCTTCACACCTGCCAAGTAGCAAGCATTTAACCTGTGCTCTCTCTAACCTTTCATTGACAGATGGAGGCAGTGGAACTGCCCAGCATCACTCCACTGATAAAGTAGCAGACACTGCAATGTGTCTGGAGCCACACACAGTACCACAGCAGAGCAGCACCCTCTGCTCTGTGCAGAAATACCCAAATTGGGATCCGTTCCTCTCAAGTTAGGGTTTTTACACCCATGTCTCCCTTCCACATGTGTGATGCCGTTTATAGACCCACTCCCTACATCTCTTTGATCTCTTTGTCCTGGTCCCTCTTTGCTGCTGTAGCAAAACACCATAGATCAAGCAATCTATAAAGGACAGGAAATTATTTCCTCACAGTACGAGATCGAGGTGGCAGCAGGTTCAGAGTATGGAGAGGGCTGCACAGTCTGGAATGGAGAAACATTATATCTTTCCATGGTATAAGGCCGAGGAGATGGTGAGCTAAACAGCATAGAGCTGCTTTGACAAACATCTTAATCCCATTCATCAGGAGAAGAGCCTTATGACCTGATCGACCACGAGGGGAGATTAGGTCATTACCCCCTAGTACTCTTAGGGTAGCCATTAAGTTTCAATACTTAAATTTTACGGAAACACGTTCAAACCATAGAAGGCCTGAACCATGTACAAATGTAGAGACAGAAACCAGAAAGTGTGTGTATGTGTGTGTGGTGTGTGTGCACGTGTGTACGCACATGCACATGTATGTGTAGCTGTGTCTGTATCTGTGTGTTACTGGGGATTGAACTCAGGGCCTTGTGATTGCTAGGCCTATACCATGTTTCCTAAGGCCTTTTGTTTATACCTTGGTTTTTGAGATAGAGTCTCACTAAACTAACTCTGCATAGCTGACCTAGAACTCCTCCTCATCTTCCCGCCTCTGTAGCATTACAGGCATATACCACCACACATAGCTAAGAAGATAACGTGCTTTTCTCTCATCCAACTTCATCTGTCTTCTCTTCACCAAAAACATATAAATTTGCATATGTATTTCCCCACATATGTGCGTGTATAACTCACACAGGAAAGATAAAAAGAAGCTGATAAAAATATATGAAATATGAAGTGCAAGAAAAGTGTGTGTGAAAAATGTTTCCTTGCAAACTAAAGCAATAGGAAAATCACTGAATTGAAATTTATGTCTCCTTTTCAGTATTATCTCATGGCTATGAAAACAAATATGTTTCCATTTATTTTTTTCTTCATGCCAGTCCTGGCACTTGAACTCGGGGCCTAGGTACTTTCCCTAAGCTTTTTTGCTCCAGGCTAGTGCTCTACCACTTGAGTGACAGCATCACTTAATTGGAGATGAGTCTCATAGTTTTCCTGCCTGAGCTGGCTTTGAACTGCAATCCTTAGATCTCCTGAGTGGCTAGAATTACAGGTGTGAGCCACTACCAGTGCTCAGCTGAAGTTCCATTCCTTAAAAAATCTAAGCTGTTAACTGTTCAGCTAGGAAGTACCAAGATGGTCTGATTATCGAGAAGGCTGAAGGGAGAAGGCAGCTAATTTCTTCATAAACCACAATTCCTTGGCTTAATTTTGTTGTAGAATTTTTTAAGTGGTTAGAATTGCCTTTAGGTTTTTGTAATGTGGTACGAATTATTCTAATTCGATCAGTCGCTCAAAGTTGGAATGAGATTTTGGATGTGTGCAGAGTGCGTGCCAAGTTGAGAATTACATAAGTCTTGTCATAGTAAACTTCCAGAGACTTACAGGCCAGAGGCTGCGCAATCTTTCTATCCCAAGGGCTTGGAACCCTGTATACTAGAGGGACAGGGACCGTGTGGGTATTGGGGTGAAAGAAATGAAAACCAACCTGAAGAAAGGATGTATGAAAATAGAGGGTCTGGAAGTTCAGGCAACTAAAAGCCAGAGTGCTAGTTTGGGGATAATTTCATAAATACAGTAAAATAAAAATAAAAGTTCTTCTGCCAAGTATATGTATGTCAGTGTCCACAGGACCACATTCCATCCGCAGCATTCACTGATGAGTAACTAAACTGCCATGTGTGGGAGGGTTCACAAAACTAACCTCTCTCTTGGATAGTGAAAACATACAAAAGAAATACCCAAACAATGCTTGGTACCTAAGAAATAACTTCCATACTGAAGGCCAACGATTACAAATGTTATAGAGAAAAAAAAAACCCACATATTGGCCAGAGCTTCTTGGACTGGAAACTAATTTTGGAAGTTGAAGAGAGGTAAGAGACACTGAGGCAAGTCAAGCAATCAGGGCAGAGAATACAAAAAGAACACAAAACCTGTTGGAAAGAAATATAACAGGAGACTAGCTGGCTTTCAAGTAGAGAATCCAAAATGGGACCAATGGATTTGTGGCTTGAAAGACAGGAAGAGCCAGTTCATTTTATAAGCAAATATACAGTGAATAGAAACAAAATTAAAAATGAATTCATAAAGAGTAATCCAGTAGCACTGTGAAAGGCACACCAGAAGCTGTGTTTGTCATTCCCTTCTGGATATGACTGACTCCAGCCAGCCAAACTTCCCTGCTTTTCTGGGCCCATGTGATTCAGTTGCGCCCCTCTGGGTAATCCAAGATAATCTATCCACGGTATGGTCAAAAATCTCTAATTGTGTCAGGCCCTTCTAGCTCCACCCTTACAATTCCTACTACTCAGGAAGTTCAGATATGAGGAGTACAGTTCAAGGCTAGCCTGAGCAGAAAAGTCCAAGAGATTTTATCTCCAATTAACCAGCAAAAAAATAAGTTGGACTGAGGGTATATCTCAAATGGTAGCGTGCCACATATGAGGAAAATGCCAAGTGTGACTGAAAGGCCTCTCATGGGAAGGCCAAGCCCGGGTATCTGCACATACATGCACACAGAAATCTCAATTATCTGCAGAGTTCCTTTGACCGAAGACTGCAGCGGGCTGAATCATGCAGTGTCCCCTCTAGATATCTACATCCCAATCCTGAAATCTTCAAGGGGGATATGGATTGAATTTGTTAATCAACTGACTTAAAAAACGAAGAGATTATCCTGGATTGTCTAGGTCAGCCCAGTGTAATGACAAGGATCCTTTAAATGTGGAAAAGAAAGAAAGAAGAATCAGCTTCAGAGTGATGGCATGAGAGAAAAACTGGAAAAAATAAAATATAGAGGATGAGGCCATAAGCCAATGAATGTGGGCAGCCTCTAGAAGCTGGGAATAGTAAAGAAGCAGGCTCCTCTGGAAGAAGAAACCCAAAGCTACAGGTACTTTGACTTGAGTCCAATGACTCCCAGTTTAGATATCTGACTACTAGATAGGATAGCAAAATCTATGAGGATAATAAACCACTAAGATAAACACAAAGGATAAATAAATGTTAGGACAATAAATCTGTGGTGTTTTAAGCCATTCCATTTTCAATAATTTGTTACAGCAGCAAGAGGAAACTAATACATGTAACATCTTAAGTTTCTGTATATAAAGAGGTATCCTTATGTCCTAAGTGATCATCTAGCCCTATCAGCTATTGCTAATGGATGGTCTGGACAAATAAAAGAATCAGCCAAGAAAAAAAAAAAGAGTAATAAGCATTTGCATTTGAAGCAAGGAGGCACAAGTCAAAAAGACTTCCACAGACAGAGTCAGTGGTATGACTCCCAGATATCAGAAGGAAGTGGTTGTCTGGGAGACATGGGAAGGGGGAAGGAGTGGAGGAGGAGGGAAGAGAGTTGGAGGGAAAAGAGGTAGAGAGAAGGATAGAGAGAAGGGAAAATAGTGGAGGGGAGATGGAAGGAAGTGGAGGAAAGGAAGAGAGTAGGAAGAGGGGAGGTAAAGACAAGAGAGGGAAGGATGAAGGATGGGCGGAGGAAGGAAGGACAGGAGGAAGATGGAAGGAAGGGTGGAGCAGCACCAACAGCAGACCGATGTTCTAAAACACATATGCCATGTTTTTCCTATTTGAAATTTGCTTGACGTCAATTTTCACTGATTTTTCCTGACTCTCAACATTGGGGGCCTAGTACAGATAGGTGTTCACCAACTACACTGACTAGAAAGCTAAGAGAAAGGTAAGCAAGTCTGATGTTTCACAACTTTGCCCTTGTCAAAGGACGTTGTGTCAAAGCCCATTGTCATGGTCACCAGTGGGGTATTTAGACCCCAGGCTGGGGCCTGACACATGAAGCTCTCCCTAAACTGTCATTCCTTCATCACTGGTGACTCCAAGTTCAGTTCTGTTTATCCTGGCCATCTAGTACACCATGCCTTGATTCAAGTCCTGAAATAAGCCAGTCATAAATGCTGTACTGAGCTCACACTCAGCGAAACAGACTCCGCTGCGTCTCTATTGACGCATTCCTCCTCAGAGCATCCTCTGCTCCTCTACCTGTGGTTGTGCAGTTCTCTGCACAATCCCATCCCATCCCAAATTTGACATCTGTGGCAAGAGGAATTTTGAGAAACGGAATCCTTTGCACTGGAGAAAAAGCAAAAGAAAACCAAGTTTAGGAAGCAAAAATCAATGCCAACTGCTACTCTTCCCCTTGGAGCTTCAAGTCTGCTGACCAAGACATCAGAGAAGTGGCTCCTGGGAAAACTCAGAAGAAAAGGGTACAGGAGAACCCACAGCAGCCAGGTCCGGGTTCTCAATGATGTTTATACTGGTTTTATTCCATCTGAACTTTGCTTAGCATGTTCCTACTATTGGGGCACTTCCTTCGGCAAAGACTAACCCTCATCCTTGAAATCATTTCTGGAACACTGGAGGGGTGGCACTGTTGCAGGAACTCACATAATGTCATTGTCCTGGAGGAAAGGAATGTGCTCATGGCGTGACACTGCAAATCTGTCAGCCACTGCCAAAGGCTGTGTGGAAGAGGAGAGATTACAATCACTCATGGAAAGTGACTCATTGGCACTCTGACGTGGAGCAAGAAGGGACAGGTCCTAAAGCCCTGTGGAAAGGGAACCTCAAATACAGAAGCAACACAGACCCATGCCCAGCTGGACTCAGACATAGGTCACAGTAACACTGGGGAAAATAGACGAAGAAATTTCTTCTCAGCCATTCCTCAGCTGAGCTGGAAATCAAAGCCTGCATGTTGGTGAAGATTCCTCAGAGATCTGTGGCTACACTCCACTCCACAAGAAGACCTGTTGAAGCCCAATGAGCATCCCAGCCTGCAAATGACTTATTACATTCATACGTGTATCCACACAGTCACTTTAGGTTTGAACATATAAGAAGGAAGCTCTGTTTTTAAATAGCAGAGGTCCTCCTAAGATCTTAAAGAAGAGCAGGAAATGGGCAGAAGAGGAGGGGACAAAGCATGAGGTCCCCTGATGCAGCAGCCACTCAGAGCTCCTATTAACTAATTCTGCTCTCCATTAACTAAGAAGAAATCTCCTTTGACTGAGAAGTCTCTTCTGTCTACAGGGAGTTCTCAGCTTCAGGAGAGAACTCCTGAGAGAGGAAGACGTCAGACCAACTGAGTAAATGCTTGCAAGTTGGTCTGGGGAAAAGTTGCCAGCATGTCACCTACACATCCACACAGGAGGAATGGCAGAAAGAAAGCAGAATTCTATCTAAAGGGCAAGCTATGACTGGCCCAAAGATTAGGAAGAAAAATGGTCTTCTTCAGCTAAGAATAGACCAGAAGGCTGAAATGGAAGAACACTGGTTTCAGAGGACATTACTAAGACACCACAAAGACAGTAAACTTCAGCCGCTAGCAAGTCAGTCTACCAGCTGTCTTTTATAAATACATTTTTATTTAAACACAGATACACTCATTTGGCTATGCTTTGGCTAGGGCTATTTTCACACTACAATTATCAAAAGAGTTTACCCCACAAAGTAAAATACTTACTGCCAGGCCCTTTATGTATAAATGTATGTGTGCACACACATGCACATGCACACACATACACGTGTATACAACAAACACAAGCACACATACAATGCTTACCCAAGAGTGTCCAGCTCACCTTCACATAAAGAAATTAAAATAAATAAAACTGCACAAGATCACATATGTAATTATGAAAACGGTCACTTTGAAATTCAGGGAGTCCTTTTTTGCACTCAAAGCCTAAAATAGGAACCATACCAAAATTTTACTCATTTTGTGAATATGTTAAAATAACATGCAATCACCAACACCTGTCAGAATGAGTAGTCAACACACACACACACACACACACACACACACACACACACACAAAGCAGTATAGTTCTGAACCTTCTTTGGTGGAGATAAAGTTAATGATGATCATATGAGCAAATTCACTTGCCATTTAAGTGCCCTCCAAACATTACCAGATTTTACCACACTAACTCAGCATCCTCTTGAGGGCACACGTTTTTGTTTTGTTTCTGTGCAAGAAGTAAAAATAACCTGTAGTAGTCTTCAAAGTACAATAGGAAAAAAGTTTTAAGTCTCACACAAGGGCAGAGCTATTCATTTGCTTCCAAATGGAAATGGTGTAAGAGAGAAAGAGGGAAATGAACACAGGTGGAGGGAGAATCAAGGAAGAGAGACCTTGATCATTCTAAACAGATTTTGTGCTTAAATCTGAAAGCAGCCCTAGCATAAGGAGCGAGAAGACAAGTGATATTTCTTAAGTAACCACACATTTTCATGTTCTCACTCCTAGGCTCTCCACATAAAAGACTCCTAATGCTTTGCTAAATTCTTGAGAATACTGGAAAAACTCGCAATTACTGGAGCTAACTATAGGAAGGAATTCTATGGAATTACTGACGCCGGGGTTAATTTATACTGACACTGGAGTTAATTTATACTGACTTACACATAATGAAATTAATCATTCCAATTTTAATTACTGTCCTTCTTTTAGTCTCCTCTAATAAGTAGAATCTGGATTGTGGGAGGAAATGGGACTAACATCTAACTAGTAACTTTGAAGGTTACTTTAAATTTACAGTTCTATGATCCCATTTTAAGGAGGTCTTTCTCTCCATTTAATACGGTGTGTCCTGTTTAAACACAAAGTTTTTGGTGGTTCAGAAAACAAAATATTTTGGAAGTAATATAAACTCCTCAATTATCGTGAATGGAATTTGAGAAGCTGTCTCTAATCATCCAATGAAGGTCTTGAGTTGGCGGTACGGGGGGGAGCATAATTCAGTAGGGTAAGAGCTTCATTCAAGCATTAATTGCTTTCAAAATTATCCAAGTCAATATTGTATTTGCTATTGAAAATGTCAAACCATATCATCACCCAGTTGATCTTGGAAAGCTTCAGAAAACACAAACCAGAGCCCAAAGACAAAAGGTCAGTTAAATTTATTACTTCCAGAATGAGATAAGCATTCTGAAGAAAAGGCATCATAAATATTTGTTTATACAGGAAATCAAGAATAGCATTCACTCTACTTGATCAAGGTAGCTTGGGATATTCATTTGAGAGAGAAGATAAGCCACAAACGAGTGAATAAGACTGGAGCTTATCTTTAAAGACATGAACTTTGGCTCCTCTTCCTATATATATATTTTTTAGAGAAGAATAATATGGGCTAGACTTAGGGGAGACAGACTTGACAGAAATTCAAGGTGGCTGTGGTATCAGTGTGAGTCCGTCCTGATCAGCATCATAAACCTGGCTCTATTTACTCTACAACTTGACCTCGCTCAACTTCTTCCCTGAGCTTCCTTCTTCAGTGGAAAATAGCAGTAACATTGGTACTTCCTTTGGTGAATAAAATTACTTGGTCCAAGAAAAAAATACTCAGTAAACGGGAGCCTCTAGTATTTCCTTAGCATTGTTACTAAGTCTTTTTTAAATGTTATTTAAGGTATTTAATTTGAAACTAGCTCAGCCAATGTGCTGCTACCACAGCAGAAAGAACTCTTAGACTCCATTTCCATGAGGTTGAGTAATCAACAGAAAGGAAAAACTGTTCCAAGTTTGTCTTGACTATAGCATAGTAGTTCTCAGAGTCTGTGAGTCCACAGGTCCTCCATGAGAGTACATTAGAATCCAGATTGCCAGGCCCTCTCTCAGACTTTCAGATTTCTCACACTGGTGGGAGGGAATAGGAATATGTTCCTCGAACATGCTTCCAACTGACTGATGCCAGAGTCCAGGGGACCTCCCATGAAAGAATCACTGCTAGAATACTTTCTTAGACGAGTTGAGAGGATAAGGGGACTAGATTCACAAGTTCCTAGGGAGAAAGATGCAAAGAGACTCATGTTCCCCATGTTTTTACCAGTCATGCCACAGTTCAACCTCATCTGTCCCTCAGTGCTAAGGGCACTGGAAGCCTGAGGGAAGCTCATGATGGGCCATGTGGAGAGCTCCAAGTCACCCTCAGAAGTCAATGGGTTGAAGTTCTAGGAAGTAATGACTGGATTGAAGAATAAAAATGAAAGCTGGCTCACTGGTCTAGAGGTATGATTCTCACTTTGGATGTGAGTGGTCCCAGGTTCAAATCCCGGACCAGTCCTGTGTTCCTTTGCTGGGTGCCAGTGGCTTGCCCCCGTAATCCTAGCTACTTAGAAGGATGAGATCTGAGGGTCGCAGTTCAAAGCCAGCCCAGGCAGGAAGTCTGTGAGACTCTTATCTCCACTAAACTACCAAATAAAGCCAGAAGTGGAGCTGTGGCTCAAGTAGTAGGCTCTAGCTTTGAGCTTTCAACAAAAGAAGCTCAGGGACAGGGCCCAGGCCCTGAGTTCAAGCCCCGGACCAGCACAAGAGAGAAAGGGGGGGTAAGGACAGTAAATAAATTTTAAAAAAAATTAAATTCCAATCCTATCAACCTCAGCAATCCACGTCATTCCATGGCCAGGAAATGTAAGTCACTAATCTATTACTGAACTAAATTCAGGAAGTTAAAATTCTCTTAATTTGATGGTGTAAATTATTTACAGTGTAACTCTGGACTATTTTTACCATTTGCTTTTTGTAGCATTCATTTGCAATGCTTTCTGTTTAAGCCACCCATAAAAGTAAACACAAATACTGGAAGAACAGAGACACCAAAGATAATGAGTTTATTGTAATGCAACTCGATCTATATGCCTGGCACTATCCTACTCATAAAATATGCATTGAAAACTCTAGGTGGGAATTCTATTTTCATCTATATCTAAACAATCTAATAAGAGAGCTCTGAACAATTTAGCCCTGCTGGAAAATATTTCACCTGGCAATAACCCAAAACCATCCAACTGTGAAAGTGTGTGATTAGAAGAAAGGAAAGGCTATGTAGGTAAAATTTCACATTTTCATTATTATTTCATATATATTGTATGTGTATATATATGTATATACTTGTACATGTGTATATGTATATTTATAACTTTTATACATAGTTTCTCAAAAGTACTTTTACCTGGAATATGATAAAGCTTAGCATGAAAAATAAATAACAACAGATTCCATTCTTGAAGTTTAGTATCATGAAGTAGTAAAAAAAATAATAATAATCCTGAGACATGCTATGAATATGTGATTTGTAGTATATACCACCACCACCAGGTAGTTGTTCACACCTGCAACCCTAGATCCTTGGGAGGCTGGGAATAAGAGGATTCTGGTATAAGGCCAGCCAGGAGAAGAAAAGTTCATCAGATCACTTTGTAACGCACAGCTGAGCATAGTGGTGTGTGCCTAGCACTTCTTGGTTCAGGCACATGCTCAGGCAGGAAGCAAGAGTCATCTTGAAAATAATAACCAGTGGTGGGGAAAAATCCAGGAACATTTTGTCCATCATTTGTTAAAATACTGTTTCCTTTCGGAGCTATCAGTGCATCCACATGTGTCTTTACACTTCTTCATGCATCCTGTGGTGGGACCAGCCTTGTGGTTTATTTTGTTCAATATTTTCTCCTATGTTACTCAACTGGATTCACTTCTATCGATCCATTTTCAAGTTTGCTGGCACTTGCTCCGTTTAGCAATTTACCATTAAAGAGATAAAGGAAATTTTTCCAGTTCAGAGATTTTGCTTTTTACATCTCTTTGTGTAGTTTCCTTTTCTCTGTTGGGATGGTCCATTGCTTCACTTCTTATGGTGGACATACTAATTCCTTGAATATATGTACAGCTGCTATAAAATGCTACTTATAGTCATTGCTATTCCAACAGCTGTACTTTCTTAGGATCTGCTTCTATTGACTCCTTTTTCTCTTGTCAATATACTTCATTTTCTTGCCAGGATTTTTTATTCTCTACTGACTGTGGTGCATGACACATTTTAAGACTCAAGGCTCCTATGTCATTATTTGCTAATGAGACTTGGTTTGTATTTGAAAGAGCAATTTCATTACTAATCACCTTAAACTAATGAAGGCTTAGGTTTTTTTATATATTTTAATGAAATACATCTGTTTCATCTGTGCCCTTGGTCCAAATGAAAAATTTATTTACCCAGAAATGACTGTTTATCAAGACACAGGAAGTCCAGGTGATATGAATGGAAAACAAAATGGAAAAAAAAATCTTCGTGGGAACACAACATTTCAGGATGTCTAATTCCTCCATTATAATCCTAAGAGATATCCATGGTATATTTTTTCCTTAAAAAAAAAAAAGTAGCACAAGATAGGCACCAGTTGCTCATGCCTATAATCCTTGCTACTCAGGAGGCTGAGATCTGAAGATCAGGATTCAAAGCCAGCCCAGGCAGGAAAATCCATGAGACTCTTATCTCCAATTAACCATCAGAAAACAGGAAGTAGAGCTGTGGATCAAGTAGTAGAGTGCTGGCCTTGAGCTGAAGAGCTCAGGGTCAGTGCCCAGGCCCTGAGTTCAAACTCCATGACCAACAACAAAAAAAAAGTAGCACAAACAGCACTCTGTAGATGAATTAAGGTTAAACCATTAAATGCCCTAATACACACACACACACACAAATCTTAACTACCAACTGAAAGACCAAAGAAGAAGCAAAATACCTTACAATTTATTTGTTGTAGTTGAAATAGAATCTTTTTGTTGTTCAGCTATTTTCCTATGGAAATTGTCCTTTTTTCAAGAATCACATATAACAATACACTTGTATGTAATACAGGAACTGATCTGATCCCATTTCCACTGCTTTTGGCTGATTTGTGAACCTCCATAAGCATCTGTTTCTTTCTATAAAACATCTGTAGCAAGTACCACAAGCACAATAGCAAGTACAGTATACCTAAAGACAGAGAGACCTGTGCCTTGAAACCAAGGGGTGGAAAAATATTTAATCCAACCATGAAACCATAGGTTTCCTGCCTGATTAGAGGCCCGCTGAAATAAAAACTCACTGCCCTCCTTGATTCTTCTTATTGCTGTTACATCCCCACATGTCAAAAACAGTCATGAAAAAAAAAAAAAAAACTAGTCATGAGCCCAGTGCTGTAATCCTAATTACTCAGGAGGCTGAGATACCAGGTTCAAAGGCAGGTTGGGCAAGAACTTCAATGAGACTCCAATTTCCAATCAACCACCAAAAAACTAGACATGGAGCTGCACCTCAAGTGATAAAGCACTAGCTTTGAGCAAGAAAAGAAAATATAGTTCTGGGACAGCTTCCAGGCTCTGAGTTCAAGCCCCCTATTTCAGCTAGGACTTCTCTGCCCTAGATGGTTTAAACCTCAGATCTTAGTCTCCCAAGTAGCTAGGACTACAGGCAGGAGTCACCACACCAGTGTGCCTTATTTCTACCTGTGTTCCATGTTATTTCGCTCTCTCATTTCCATTCTCTCCAGCACACTATGACCTGGACAAACCCGAGTCCACAGCTTGGCACAGATTCTTTCCTATGGTTACAGAAATTTTCTCCTACATGGAAAACAGCTCTCCATCCTTGGCTATCTTACACTCCTTCTTCTGTGAAAGGCTCCTGCCTGGTAGTGAGCTCCTGATCCCTCCTTTCTGAATTGTTTGGTTTGGTTTTATTACAGCACTAGTTCCTTTGTATGGCCATTTCACATTCATATGTCTACTGCATCTCCGGACTGTGGGTTTCCCAAAGAGCAAACACAGCGCACTGAGTGCAAAGCAGGCCCTTTTTTTTTAAATTTCTATAACTCACATCTTACCAACAAGCAACATTTAAATATTAAAGCCTTGAGGTTACAAAATAAGAATGGAAAAAAAAAATACTTGCCTACCAGCCAGGCTTACCACCGCACAAGGGAAATTATGGGATAAAACAAGAAACAAGGAAATGCAGGACTAATCTCAGCCATCTCTATCTGCATACCTCCCAGACCAAGAAAAATGAAAACCTTTTATTTTTTACAAGATCAAGGTCACATCCAACTGGTCAGTGCCCAGTTTAGTCACTCTCCACATTTTGTAGCTCATGCACTTTGGTTATTAAAAAAAAAAAAACTTCTTTTCTGGCTGTCTAATGTCAACAATATAAATAGCTACAACAACAACAACAACAAACCCTCACTTGATTTTTGGCAAGCTAAGATTAATATTGGATACTTTAATCACAAAATTCATGTTTGGCATGCAGCCTTGGCCGAAAGCCCCACAAGTACTTTTTTCTGAGACTAAACTATTCATTTCTAATACAAACATGAGAATAAAGTTTAAAAAAAAACAGCAATGAGTAAAGCAAATGTGTGATTCTTTAGTTCACCATCGGCAATGAGAGCCACCTCATTTGCCCACAAATGCAGGGACGTTTAGGGTGTCCAGAGAAGAGACAGAGAATCTGGGACACCTTGTCAAAGCATTCAGCATAATCAAAAGGAACCCCAGACTCAGTAGTCTTTGTCTGGTCAAACTTTTAAGCATCTTATTTTTTTTTCAAATTCAGAACAAAGCATCTCTGATTCTTATCTTCATTTAAACAACTCCAACCAGCTGTGCAACTCAGGACTGCAGATCACATCCTGCCTGTAGGGACAGCCCTGGAAGTGCACGAAAGTGCCATCTACATTAACAGACATCTCTGATCCTTTTGCCCAAAGTGCCAACTCTGCACACAGACTACCTCATCCAAAGACAGACACCTTCCTTCCAAACCCTTCATCACAACCCTTCCCCATCTGCATCACAAATACATAATCTCTTATGAGCAGACCTATCGTCCTCTCCCTCATTTCAGAATGTATTCTTATATTCACTACATAATGCATCTTCTACAAAGGCAAATAATCGTTTCTCTATAGTGTCTAATCTGCAAATGTAACTTCTCACTTCTAAAAAAAATGAAGCCATATACCCTATGCTTTCAGAACTCCATTCCTCATACTTTACTCTCTGGAGTTCCCAGACATGTACTTTGCTTCTGATGGTATTAGGCACAGCAACCGCCATGACTGACTGACCATTTTGGTGCTTAGAGAAACAGGAAGCCATCCTGGAAAAGCTCACAATTCCATAAGCAAATGGCAGGTACCAGTGACTCATGTTTGTAATCCTAGCTACTCAGGAGGCTCAGAGCTGAGGATCTCTGTTTGAAGCCAGCCATGGCAGGAAAGTCCATGGTGAGACTCTCATCTCCAATTAACCACCAAAAGAGCTAGACATGGCTCTGTGGCTCACACTAGCCTTGCTCACAAAAGCTCAGGGACAAACACCCAGATCCTGAGTCCAAGCCTAAGACTAGCACCATAAAGAAAAAGGAAAAAAAAAAACATGCCTCTAGGAGCCAGAGGGGATGATGACCTGGCTTTTCAGATCAAAAGTGGACTTGTAGATCTACCCCAGACCAAGTCTGCCACCACGGGGAAGCTCCATCTTCCTTATAATTAAGAGCTGTCCACACTAATGAGAGCACCTTCTCCTGGACAGCTCACCTGCTGTGCGAGCTCTTCTGCGGGGTTAAGTTTCTTGCGGCCACTTGTCTGTTCCCTTTGGAGCTCAGGACTTCGCACACTTGTCACATGGCCACGAGTCTGCTAGATGCAGGAACTATACTTCTCCCCACCCACCAGGCCACCAGGTCAAAAATGCAGCTGTCCACTCCCTCGGGGACTGCTCAGGGTCCTCGTTCCCAAGGGGGAAGGCTACTTGTTTGCATTTGCCTACCTTCCCTTTCATGACTTTTCATTAGCAACAGCAATAATCTTCAAGTCACAGAAGTGCTACCCACTTGAAACACAAGATTTTTTCCACATTTCTCTCTCTCTCTCTCTCTCTCTCACACACACACACACACACACACACACACAGTCTGTCCAATTCTTAACCATATCTATTATCTATAGATGCTACTGGCCAGTATTGGTGGTCTGGAGAAGGAAAGAAATCCTTTTAATTAGCTGACTGCTAACATAAACTTGAACATATTTTACAAAAAAAACCATGCCATTATACAATCCCATTGCACACTCAGATCTCTGTGAGGGAGACAGTATTAGCCTCAATTCATTAAGTGGGGAAATAGATTCAGAATGGAGTGTGTCTTCCTCACAAATGGAAATGACGCTTCCACAAAAATGTACTGAGAAGGAAAGAAGCAGGGAGGAAGGGAGGGAGGGAGGGAAGGAAGGAAGCAGGGAGGAAGGGAAAAAGGAGAGAGGAAAGGAAGGAAGGAAGGAAGGAAGGAAGGAAGGAAGGAAGGAAGGGAGGGAGGGAGGGAGGGAGGGAGGGAAAAAGGAGAGAAGGAAGGAAGGAAGGAAGGAAGGAAGGAAGGAAGGAAGGAAGGAAGGAAGGAGGGAGGGAGGGAAGGAGGGAAGGAAGGAAGGAAGGAAAAAAAGGAGGGAGGGAAGGGGGAGGAGGGAGGGAAAAGGAGGGAAAGAAGGAAGGAAGGAGAGAGGGAAGGAAGGAGGGAAGGAGGTAGGGAAGGAAGAAAGGGAGAAGGGAGGGAAGGGAGGGAGGGAGAGGAGGGAGGGAGAGGAGGGAGGGAGGGAAGAAAAGAAGGAAAGAAGGAAGGAAAGGAGGGGAAGGAAGGAGGGAGGGGGATAAAAAGAGAAAAGAAGGGGAGAGGAGGGAAGGAAAGGGGATAGAAGGGAAGAGGAGGGAGGGAAAGGAAGGGGAGGGAGGGAAGGGAAAATGTACAGTTCTCTTTCAAATCCACATTAGCCAGGGAACCAATACAGCGGGCAATACACACTTCCAACTACAGAACGTTCATCAGGGCATGGCACTGGAAGTGATGTGCGCAATGCAGCCTCTTGTGATACCTATGATGACCAGGGCCTGGCACTCTCCCAAGGCCGGTTCTCCAGTTCCTGTATTCCGCTCCCTAGACGCATGCACACACATAATTGAGGCGCTCAGCTTGCTTGCATACCAGTCTAACATACACAAACTGGAAATCAGTCGCTCTATTTCTGTAGACTGTGGGCACACACACCCATTTATTATCTGCAAAGTTGGCAGTACTGCGAACCGTGGTGGCAATAAATAGTTTCAAAGGATGAACGTTCCACCGAACAAATGAAAACATGAATGGATTCCCAAAAGTACAAAGGCTGATGAAATAAAACTCTCCCGGCAGTTTAAAACCAGTTCTAAACCCTTCGGCAGAGGTGGAATCATTCTGGCAATTGTGAAGAGTTAAAATTCCCCAGCTTCTACTGATGTCAAATGCTTACCTCTGCACATCCGGGCTCCTGCTGGGTCAGACCAGACAAACCTCCCAAGAAAGACAGCTCTCAAAAATCTCTTCAGAATCATTTAGCAATTTGCAAAACAAATGTTCACCATGACAGAGAGGCTCAGGGGGAGGTCCTGACCATGCAAACACCCAAAGCCAAGATCCACAGCCATCAATCCAAGGACAGAAACAGAATCCATGTCCGCCGGAAGAAAAATGTCTACTCTGAAAAGTGAGAGGGTAAACAAACGAACAACAAACTGAGAAAAGCCAGGGAAGGGGGACAGAGATGGAATATGGATTTTGACAGAACCCCAACAGTGATTTTTAGAAGGTACTATATTGTCGCTGAGGATTCACATAAGATGCAAATGAAAGAAAAGGAAAACTAATCATGATAAGGAAGACAGATGCTTAGTTTATGCTCCCACACATTAAGTGATGGAACCTAGTGGCCTTTTAGTTCTATTATTCTTAGCATATGATTACCACCCACCCTCCCGCCCCCACGCATGTAGGGGTCTACAAGAATCTCTCCCACTTTAGCCATCACATTCCTATTCCTGCCAGAACAAAGGAAGAAACAGGCAGAGAAGCAAGCCCGTCTCTATTCAGAAGGCTGATCTGAGGATTGTGGTTCAAAGCCAATCCAGGTAGGAAAGTCAGGGCCTGAGCACTATCTCTTAGCTTTTTTTTACTAAGGCTAGAGCTCTATCACTTGAGCCACAGCTCCACTTCCAGCTTTTTGGTGGTTAATTGGAGATAATATTCTCATGGACTTTCCTGTCCTGGCTGGCTTTCAACTATGATCTTGAGATCTGAGCCTCCTGAGTAGCTAGGATTACAGGCATAAGCCACCAGCACCTTACTGAAAACAACTTTTAAACTTTAACAGCTGATAAAGATCCTTCTATTTTTTTTTGTTTGTTTGTCATTGGATTTGAACTCAGGGCCTGGGAGCTGTCTCTGAACCTTTTCACTCAAGGCTAGTGCTCTATCACTTTGAGCCACAGCCTCACATCTAGTTTTCTAGTGGTTAATTGGAGAAAAGAGTCTCCTGGACTTTGCTGCCTGGGCTGGCTATGAACTGTGCTTCTCAGATCTCAGCCTCCTGATTAGCTAGAATTACAGGCGTGAGCCACTGGCACCTGACTCAAAGGTTCTTCTTTACCAACACCAGCCACAAAAGTGGAGGAGAAACAGTTCCACATAACCACTAACATCCAGCGCATTTGGCTTTGTGGCATGCAGTCTTCTCTAATCCAGTGTACAAAGAACTGCAGGAGGGTTGCGGGAAAGGACAAGAGATATAAATGAAAGGACATTTTCCCAAATAAGAAATTTCCCAAACAGCATCTGTCCAAACAAACATAAAACTTATAAACTTTCTCAGCCCTTTCATGTAATTATTTTTAATCACAAAACAGCCCTCCCCATCCTATGACTTTCTGGTAGTTCTCGACACAGGACACTGGACAAAAAAATACTTTTATTTAAAGTTGGGCTGGTGAAACGTCTGATACTAAATCAGACCGGGCATCAACTAAGCCTACCAGTCAGAAAGTTCTGGTGTATCATTCTTACTGTACCACAGTACAGAGAAAGCACAAAGGTTCTAAGATAAATAAGAAAACCCCCAGGCTCTTGAGATACTGCACCTTCCACACCTGCTGTTATTGTACAGTTCACCACCTCTGGTAGAGTTTGGTGAGTTTGCCACCCATTTCCTCCCAGTGTTGTTAATAACAGAAACTCTGACTCCATCTGGACTTAAAATGCATCAAGTCAAGGCTCCAGTGTCTCACACCTGTTATCCTAGCTACTCAGAAGGCTGAGATCTGAGGATCACAGTTCAAAGCCAGCCCAGGCAGAAAAGTCCATGAGACTCTTATTTCCGATCAACAACCGGAAGTGGCGCTGTGGCTCATGTAGCAGAATGCTTGCCTGGAGCTGAAGAGCTGAGGGACAGTGCCCAGGCCCAGAGTTCAAGTCTCATGACCAACAAAGACACACAAAAAAATAATAATTTCTTCCAGAATATATGAGTATATGGCTTCATACACCATTCTTACCTGAGAGATGCCGCCATCATCTACTTGAGGAAAATCTGTCCTTCTGTACCAATGGCTCACACCTATAAGCCCGACTATTCAGGAGACTAAGATATGAAGATTGCAGTTCAAATCTTACAGGGCAGGAAAGTCCATGAGACCCTTACCTCCAATTAACTACCAAAGAAGCCAGAAGTGGAGCTGTGGCCCAGAGTGGTAGAGCAAGAACCTTGAGCCAAATGCTCAGCTAGCACCCAGCACCTGAGTTCCAGGTCCACCCCCCCAAAAAAATTTTATTCTGGAAAGTCTCATCTTGACCGCCACATCAGCACAGCATGGAAGTGTCTTTCTTTTGTTTATTATTATTGTCAAGGTGATGTACAGAGTGGTTTCAGTGACATAAGTAAGATAAGGATTACATTTCTTGTCAACCTTGTTACCCATTCCCTCCTCCTACTCTCATACTAACATTTAACTGGCTATACCTTCCTGAGCTCAAGAACCCCCTTGACCAGACTCTTCAACCAAAAACTGAAGGTCAATAAACAGCTATTGAATGAGAAGCCTATTGGGAACAGATACAAAAAGAAGCAGCGTGTAAAATGTCACCCAAAGTGAGAATGGTTAACCCCTGCAAATCAGCTTTAATCCCAATCATGGAGCCTCAATCGCCTAGTATCACAATTCTTTCTAAGTTCAGAATGTTGTTCCATACATAGCATTTTACTGATGATTGAACCAATATATGTACAAAGTCTAAAGGTAACTACAAATCAACAATGACTTCCAACAGCTATTTCTTACAATGAAACACATTGTATTTGAAAAGCAGTTGACATATCGCAATGGGTATTTGGGGTTTTGTTTTTGTATTTTTGGTCTACAGGAAATGGATATGACACAGAAGGTTAACAGATGTTCTATTATAATTCCATGGCCCACTCAAGTTCCCTGATCCATTAGCTAAAACTTAATCATTAGTATTAACAATTATTGCTTTACTTCCAGAATAATTATTACTATTAATAATTCTTAATAATTGTTAGTTATTGATGATTAAGAATCATCACAAACCTCCAGCGCTCTCACACAGCCACAGCTTTGCCTTCTGATATAGACAAGCTTACTCTAGTTTTACATTTTTGAAGCAGAATTCTGCTATTTAGAATGTTATATTTTTCTTTGAATGTTAACATTTATGAAAATGCTGTTACATAAAAATTCCCCTGAGTTTTAGATGCACAAAGAAGTGCCAGAGACGAATAATAATCGCTCTGTCTTACCAATGGGCATTAATGGCTTAAATCAAAATTGAATTTCCTATTTAGGAACCAGTGATTGAAATTACAAAGATAAAAAGCTTCAGTTCCCTAACTACAACTCCCATCTACCAAGTGCCGAGACAGATTTTCACTGCATATTAAAAGAAGTCAACAATATATCTGTCCCAGCTCTTAGATCAATATGAATCTCTCCTCTCATCTCCCCTTTCCTTCCTTCCTCTCTCCTCCACTCCCCTTCTTTTCCTCTTCCCTTCTTCCTCTCCCTGCCCTTCCTTTCTCTAAATTTCCCTTCCAGCTCCCTTCCCTTTTCTTCCCCTCTCTCTTCTCTTCTCTCCCCTTCCTTCTCTCCTCTCTCTCTCCCTCCTTCCTTCTCTCTCCAGAGAGTGTCTCTATGCCCAAGGAATGCTGTCAAGAACTCCATCCCCAGGTTATACCCCTGTCCCCTTCATCTATAATCCAAACAATGAATTTTGATGGCACCTAATGTAAACATAATACCCTCCTAAACAGAAGCCAAAGACAAAGAGAAGAAAAATATAAGCAAAATAAGCAGTGGTTTTGAAGCAAGAACAAAAGTTGTTTTGCTTGTTTGTACCTCCAGCACACCAAGAGCTAGAGCTGTCAGAAACAGAAGATGGGCAAAGAGAGCTAGTGACTGCCCCACCACCCAGAAAAGCTACAAAAGCCGCTGCAAAGTCTCCGCAGTTAGCCTGAGAGTTCAAAGAAATTCAGGAAGGAATGGTAAAAACTTTCCCTCAAAAGAAAGGCAGATAAGAGAAGAAAAAGAGGAGGAGGAGGAAGAGGAGAAAGAAAATTGAAGGAGGAGGAGAATGAGGAAAAGAAGGAAGAGGAGGAAGAAGAGAAGAAAAAGGATGAGAAAGAGAATGAGAAGGAGAAACAACAGGAGGAGAAAGAGGAAGAAAGGAGATGGGAAGGAGGAAAAAGAGTAGGAAGAAGAGGAGGGAAGGGGAAAAGGGAAAGGAAGAGGGGAGAAAAAGGAGGAAAGGAGAAGGGAAGGAGACATAGGAGAGGAAGAGAGGAGAAGGAAAAGGAGGGAAAGAAAAAAAGGAGGAGAAAGAAAAGGAGAAGAAAGAAGAAGAGGGAAGAATAAAAGGAGGAGGAACAAGAGGAGAGGAAGTAAAGGAGGGACAGACAAAAGGAAGAGGAAGAGGAAAGGAGAAGGAGGAAGACAGGAGAAGGGAAAGGAGGAAACAAGAAAAGAAGAAGAGAAGGAAGAAGAGGAGAGAAGGGGAAAAGAAAAAGGGGGAGGAAGAGGAGGAAAGAAGGGAAGGAGAAAAAGGAGAGGAAGAAAGAAGGAAGAGGAGGGAAGGAGAAAAGGAGGAGGAAGAGAGAAAAAGTGCAGGAGAAAAAAGAGAAAAGGAGGAAAGGAGAAAAGGAAAGGAAGAAAAGGGAAGGCAGAGGGAAGGAGAAAATAAGAAAGTTTAGGAGGAAGGAGAAAGAAGAAGGAGGAGGAGGGCTGAAGAAGGAGGAAGAGGAGAAAAAAGGAGAAGATGGAAGAGGAGGAGAAGGATGGAAGGAGAGGAGGAAGAGGGGGAGGATGACACAGAGACGGACCCAAATTGCAGCTCAACTGCTGAAATGCCATGTTTATCTGGCCAGGACTCCCCGCAAGCTTTCTCTGAGTGCTTGTCTTGTTCCTGGGTACGCTGCCAGCATGCGTGCCTTCCAGTGGAAAGCTCACCGGGAGCTCAGGGGTCAGCCTCTTTCAGCAACAGCATCAAATTCTATCATGAAGAGAATGGCCAGGTTTCTGAACCAAGAAATGGAGACCAGCCCTGAGCCTGTGCTAGCTGCCATCAACGCGGCAGAGAGATGCAAACATCCATTAGTAGACTCAACTCTCTATTCTTCACTCTCAAGACGGCCTCGCTTCCAGAAAACCACCACATTGTGCCACTCTGTCTATTAATGTCCTAAAACAGATACTAGCTTTCCTCTTCGCTTGAACACTTAATATAATTTACCCAAGAGTGTTCCCACCAGGGCAATATTCATTTGAATTTGCTTTCCTTGTATGTTTCTCCAGATGTGCACTTTTGCAATGAATGTCACGCCTTTCCTACAAAGCACCATGCTTCTAGAGCACAGACAACAGGGTGGGCAGGCAGCAGTGCCAAACTAACCAATGCCAGATGAGCCTTCCTAGATCCAGAGAACTTTGTTTGGGAGATTTCCGCTTTGTGTTAAATCAAAGTAGCAGAACAGGTCTGGAAGACTGGGAAACTACATTCTCTCTGCCGAAGGTCAGGATGGCCGAAGACAGAGTTATTTAACTGTCTGGGCTGAAGAATCTGCACTGTCCTAGAGTGAACTTAGGGAGCTATTCACATTTTTAACTAAGAGCTAGACATGTTTCTCAAGAAATGACACTCAGACATCCTGAGACCATGTCTTTTTGGCGATTTTCTCAAAACAGCTGTGTGCATCTTTTACACTATTTCCATTCCAGATCCAGAAACAAGAGCCATTCATTTCCTAATGTGTACCAAAAGCACTTCATTTGTTTTTGGAGGCAGCAAAAGCATCATTATTTAAGATGACACTCTCTGCATGTCCAGGGCAGAGATTTGGCAGGAAGGTGACAACGATATCATCCAAAGTATAAAAAGCTTAAGATTTACAGCGGATGCCAGGAGCAGGGCCACACCCTGATAAACAGAGACAAATATCTGTCTCCAAATGGGCTGGAAGCCATGACTATGGTATAAATAGTTATCTTCCCAAAGCCCCTAAACGGAGTAAGGGTATAGACCCCAGAGGAAGTCCATGGGTAATTCTTTTTTTTTTTTTTGCATCTTCCCTCTTTGCCCAGGAAGGCATTTATGTACATTCTACAATGAGTGTGCAAGTCCCTTTGTGCATCCGTGAGTTTCTGATATCTTAGCGCTTTTACAAATGGCTCCTTCACTATAAATACATATCAATATATGTGTATTTGACATTTTGACATGCATACATCTATATATGTATATATATGTGTGTATATATATATATATACATACACACACACACACACACACACACACATATTGGATCAAGGGGAAAGTGCCAAGGATCAGTGTCACACATAGAAAAATGGCTGGGCATAGTAGCCCATGTTTATCATCTCAACTACATGGGGGGGGGGGTGAAGGCAGGAGGATCAGCAGTTCAAAACCAGCCCAGTCAAAGTTAGCAAGACCAGCTCAAAAAAAAAATTCAAACAATACAATTTTTTTTAAAAAACAAGCTAGGGTAGAGTACTTGCCAAGTATGTATGAAACCATGGGTTCAAACCCCAGTACCAACAAAGACAAAAGACAAAGGGGAGAGGAAGGGAGGGGAGGGGAGTGAAAGGGGGAGGGCAGGAGATGGTGGAGAGGACCAAAAGGGGGAGGGAAAGGGAGGAGAGGGAGGCAGTGAGGGGAAGAGGAGGGAGGAGGAAGGAAAGGGAAGGGAGAGGGAGAAGGGGAAGGGAGGGGAGGGGGAGAGGAGGATAGAGGGAGCAGGAAGAAAGCATCCTTGCCGTAGAACTATGGACTGCCTTCAGAAATGGGAAACTGTCTGCTCTGGCTCTTTTGGTGTCACTATGTCCAGGATTCCTTGGGCAGACACCCCTTGCCCAGACTGAACAGTCTCCCTGCTGGAGCAGGCAAATCAAGATGCTATGACCAGAAGCTGGAAAGTGAAGCCGAGCAGTGAAAACCACCCGTGTCCACTCCTACTCCCACATAAGCACTCCGCATTCTGTTGCACTGTTGGTCTTTGCAGGTTTGTGGGGACAACCAAGACCACAACTACTGGTATTACCTAATAGTAGGATGAGGTCCTGGATGACAAAGCACGGGAAGTGTTCCAGGGCCTTCAAGAAGGAGTTGGGGAGGGAGGAATGGACAGACATTCATGGAGTAGGGAGCAAAGGCCAAGTAACTCAGCACACAGCACTCAGATTTCAAAGTTTCAGGCCCACCTATTACCTTATTTATAACTTTAGTCTGAGTTTCCAAATATAGTTAAATGCCTCTTTACATGATAACACTGAGGTTTGAGTGATTTAATTGGGGTCTTGTTTTAATAACATTTTTATGTTTTATTTAAAAAATACTTTAAAGCATGTGAATTTTCCCCCTTACTAGCCAAAAGCCAATCTTTTTGTATTTTTTATTTATCTTTCGTTTTACAAAGGAGTTGGGATTCAACAGCTTATGAACGTAATGCAACTTGATCAACGTCCCCCCCTTATAGAATTCTTACCCCCCTTCCCATCCCTTTCTTCCCTTATGTTTCTTAATTTTCTATTTCATACATTACATTCTTGACTGCATCCCCCTTCTTCTCCTCTTCATCTGTCTACCCCTTACCCCTTTACCCCACCCCACCCCACCCCTGCAGGTATACCCATTTCCTGGTGCTTATTTTACTGGGCTTTGCCTTTGCCTTTCTAAGGAGTTTGTGTTCTACCTTGAGTCTACCAGGACTTTTGTTTTCTGGGGGCATCAGATCACTCCCTCTTTTCACCACTGAAGTAATGAACTTGTGCAGTAGAAGATGTTGCAGATGAATTTTGGGTTTTAAAAGGTGTTACAGGAAAAACAGATTAGGTGAGATAAGACAAGTATGTAGATAGATGACAAGATTGATAGACGGTAGGTAGATAGGTAGACAGACAGAAAGACAGACAGATAGATCGACCGACCACCCAACCAACATCCAAGTCATCACATATTTTGCAATAATTTTGGAATAATTAATAAAATGTACTGGAAGGAACCAAATAAAGGGACAATAGACAACTGTTTCACACCCACAATTAGACCACCTCATCCATCGGATGGTAGGAACAAGGTCAGGACACAAATCATCTATGTATGTTTTCAGGAGAGAAAAAGATGCACCGAGTAGAAGGCCTAACTCCCTATCATATAGCTCAAGCAACTAGGTAAGTTAATTTCTTTTTTTTTAATTTTTATTTTTATTTTTTTATTGTGAAAATACTGTACAGAGGGGTTACAATTACATGAGCAAGATAATGAGTACATTTCTTATCAAGCATTATAGCCTCCTCCTTTGTTTCTCCTTCCCATCCCTTCCCATCCTTCCCCCGCCCCCCCCCACCCAATCCTCCCCAGGACCCCCCACCTCCCCACCCCTGCACCAAAGTTGTAATTTGTGGAGGGAAGGGGAAAAACAAATCGCTTAAATAGGGATACAGGTGGACCCATTGCAACAATGAGATGTACAAGTCGTTATGTCGAAAATGAAATTTACAACCTAGGTAAGTTAATTTCAAGTATAGCACTTTGTTTAATTTCAAGTATAGCACTTTGTTTATTAAAAATAGTCCAAATCCATAACTCTACAGGAAATGGGCAGTGGTGATACCCACCAAGGGAAGTGGCCCAGGGGCACATTTGCTTCCAGAATGGGCAAAACTTTCTACAAAGTTCTTCTGGATATTGTTGGATGGGAATAGGGGATTTCATGAATACAAAGTTATTGGCACCACTGCAGATTTCTTCCACTGGAAGTTTTCTGAAACAGCATTGAAAGGGTTGTTCATAGGCTGACGATCTGTAAGGAAAAATGTTGAAATCCACTAAATTGAAAACTATCCTCCAGCCCTCCAAGCTTCCTCAGTTTCTGGAAGCAATCTATTCCAGTGTTTGGTAACGCTGGCAAAGGAGCCAGGACCAGAACAATGAGAAGTTCAAGTCACCTGGCCTGAGCAATGTGGGAAACACTGATGTGCATCGAGTTAAAAGTAGAAGCAGCCACCACGACTGTAAGGTAGCGCTCCCCTGGGAAATAAGATGACAGCCACACCCTCAGTTTGCATCGGGAGTAGGGCCAACCACATTGTCCCTATTCTAATCATGGAAATTCTAACACAAAGTTCCCCAAAGAGGAGAGATCAGAGGAGCAGGCTTCCATGTGCCCAACAGTCTGCTACCAGAGCTAGACAAGTAGCCTTGGTCTTCATCTTGGTCTTTAAAAGCCCTGAGGCGGAGGCTCTGGTCCTGCTTCTAACACCAATGACCTTGGGATTTGATTGTCATGGTGGACAGTGAAGAAGCAGAACTCAATCAGGATTCCCACGGGGACCCAGCAGGCTGGGACACTTCACAAAAGACACCAAGGCACACTGGAGATCCCAGTCACGGCCCCCAGTAGGGCACTCCATGCTCGGTGGTCACTAGAGGAAAATCCAGACCTCCTGTGGGCTGACCTTCCCATTTTTAAGAGAATTAGAAAGTCCAGCTTTTCTTATAAATTCCTCTAATTTTCAAATCCTGGAAACCAATTTGTAAAGTTTTTATATCCATGAAAGGAGCCAAAAGAAATATTTCGACCAGCTAGAGCCAAACCTCAGGCCCACACTTTGTCAACTTAAAGGAGCTCATGTTCTGCACTCAAGTGCCCTGGACTGTGGAATGCTGTGTCTTAAAGGGCTGGCACCATCTTCTCCCATCGTGTGGGAAGCTGTGGACTACTGGCCTCTTAAAGGCTATGAGAAGTCCTGCACCTGGGCTCACTTTGTTTCCCCTAAGTGAACTTGGCTGAAATTCCAGATCCTTGCAGCAAGACTCATGTGAGCAACTGGTTGGCCTCTTGGCTCTGTAGAACCCACTTTGGGAAACACAAAATCTGGATTATCCACTTGGTCCTATGAGTCTCTGCTTCTCTATCTTGTTTTCTCTTGGATCTGAAGTAGGAAAACAAATATCTACTGACGCACAGTAATAGGGAATCCTAGACAGCAGGCTAAGCTCTGAGTCATCCGTGTACTTCCATCCACGTTCACAACAACCAGGAACTCAATTTCCTTATCCCCATTTTGAAGTTGAGAAAAGACACATAGGAAAACACAGAACCTAAGCCTGGAGCCAATCCCTAAAAAAAAAAAAATGAAAAGCCAAGATGTGTATCCACAGCACCTGATTAAAACCTCCACCATTTTCCCACAGTCCATCATCTGTATAGATTCCAGAAGGTCAGACCTGGAGTCTAAAGAAACAGCTCTTCATCTCCCATTTCCCCCCACAGCTGCCCACCTCCTGTGGCTTTGGATCTGCTTTTGTTTTCACTCCATTTCCAGGATCTTCGTGTGAAAGACACCACTGTTCCAATAGAGACAGATAACGCACAAAGCATTTGGCACCTAAGCCGACATAAAGCATGGAATGATTTTGCTGTATATAATAATATACTTAGTACATAAAAGCTAACGTGTGTGCACACACATGTGTGCATGCATGCACATGCACACACATGCTTGTGTGACAGTCCTAGCACTTTAATTCAGAGCCTGAGCACTGTCTCTGAGCTTTTTTTGCTCAAGGCTAGCACTCTACAACTTGAGCTACAGCTCTACTTCTGACTTTTTTGTGGTTCATAGGAGATAAATGTCTCATGGACATTCCTGCTGGGGCTAGCATTGAACCACGACCCTCTGATCTCAGAACAGCTAGGATCACAGGTGAGATACTAGAAAGCTAACTTTAACAAGCCACATGTATGCTAAGGCCCATTCCAAGTGCTAGGAAAGTTCTTTGCTTCCATTTCTTCCTCCATAACCTACCTGGCTTGGTTTGCTTCCCTCTTCCTGTCTTTCTTGCCCTCCACTGTGCCTCACTTTGACCTATGTCATTTCTTTGCTTTACCCCAAGGTGAATCTAGTTAGGAATGGTATCTACCCTTGACATATCACTAGAAATACCATGGAACAGGGATTTTCCACAAGACTCTTGCTTTGTACCTGTTATTCCAGTGAATTATTAAGTATCATTATCAGAGCAACAAAGCCCAACCTGGATCACATACCAAAAGGTCCCTTTAGGCTATATTCCTTGCCCTTGACTTTGAAAGAAACTGAGATCGATCTCAAATTTTTCCTTCTGGGAACCATTTTTAAATAATTGGACTTAAGTCATTGAAGTGCATTACTGAGGGTTAATGGTCATTGGTAAAGTTGTTCCCACCCTGTCTGTGTATTTTAGTTGCTACATTCTAGGAGAAAGAATTATTTCACGAGGAATCCAGGTACTGCATCTGCTAGGCACATTACTTCAATCTCAAGGTAAAATCTAGATACACTAATGATTTCTCTGATGGACCACTTCAGTGCTTTCTGTCATGGGAGGGAGAACAGCAAGTCGGTGGCCCTGCAGACACAAGAACAGCAGTCCTGGAGATTTTCACTCCAACAACAGTATGCCTCGAGTCTACCGCCGGGCTGGAGCCAGCCACTGAGAAACACAGCTCCAGGAGACTGAGCCAGCTGGAAAAAGCAATGTGTGACAAAGAGATGAGAAACACATGAACAAGAAAAAGGGCGATGGAGACTGAGCAAAGATCAACAAAGCTCCCACTCATCGGTCTGGATTTCTTTTCCTGTTCAACCACTGATTTCACTGTTAAGATCCTTGAGCAAATGAAAATTTATTTTTAATATCATTTAAGGACCAAAAAGAAATATTTCAAATGGAGAGAACCATATTAAAAAAACATTAGAGTTCATTGTTTACATTCTAGGTTACAATTTTAATTTCCAGGTAGAAGAAAGGAAAGCTACAGAGAATTCTCAGGATGGGACACACCCAGAGAATGTATTTCTAGGTCTTTCAGCTCCTGGCACTGTACTTAGCATATAGTACTCCACATGCAGACCTTTAAAAGCTTTAGAGAGGAACAGTTCATATATAACAAAATATACAACTTGATAATGTTTCAACAAAGGTTTAAACTCAAGAAACCATCACCAGAATCCAGATGTTACACATACCCATCCCAAACGTCCTCCAGTCCTTTTTCAAATACATTCTTTGCATCGCATCCTCAGGAAACCACTGTTACGTGTTCACCCCCATGATCCTCCCATGGGCAGAATATAAGTTACAGGTCCTCTACATCCACATCAACATCGGCTAGGTCCAAGCCTTTTTAATTTCAGCTCTTCCAATGGTTATGTAGTGATAGCTCATTATGGCTTGATTTATACCTCCTTAACGCATAGCAATACTAACCATCCCTTTTGTGCTTAGTTGCCACCCACATATCTTCTCTGTTCAAATCGTTTTCTCATTTTTGATGGAACTGCTCATCTTTTTAAGTTCTAACAGTGTCTTTATATTCCTGGATCAAAGTCCTTGATTAGAGACACCATTTCCATGTATTTTCTACCAGACTGGATCTTATCTTTCCATTTTCCTTTAAAGAGCAAAGCCTTGTAATTTTGATGATCTTCGATTTTCTTCTTTAGTTACTGTGCTTTTGTCATTGTTCTAGGAAATTTCTGTCCTATTCAAAGAAACTTTTGGATGTATACAGCACTCTTTGTCTCGATTATAGTCATTCTTACATAAATTTCGCTTATAATCCTAGCTACTTCAAAGGCTGAGAATGCTTTTGCAATTAGAAACCAGTATGGGCAGAAAGGTTTGTGAGGTCATTTCCCACCTCCTAGCTTCATGCAGTGGTGCATATCTGTCACACTAGCTATATGGGAAGCTGCAAGCAAGAGGAGCTGGTTTCAGTCCTGCCTGGGTAGAAAAGTGCGTAAGACTCCATCTCCATGGAATAAACTGGGAGTAATGTCACATATCTGTCATCCAAGCTGCAATGGGAAGCCTAAAACAAGCAGATTCTCATCCAGGTTGGCCTGAAAACAAGATCCTATCTCAAAATAACCCTCACCCAAAAGGGCTGAAGGGTGGCTCAGTGGCAGAATACCTGCCTAGCAAGCATGAGGTCCTGAGTTCAAACTCTAATTCAGCCTAAAGGAAGGGAGGGAGGGAGGAAGGGAGGAAACAAAAGCCAAAATCACAATGATTTTTTGCTACTTTTGTCTATAGGCTTTACTAAGATTAAGTTTAATTGTATGATCCATTTTCAGTTAACTTTTGCCTGTGGTATGAATCAAAGTTGAAGTACTAATGATCCTTAATCTATGATGAAATGTATCCCAATACACCTATCATAAATGTAAAGCAAACCACAAATTAAGGTGGTGCATATTCTCCTACCATCCTAGGAGGCAGAGGCAGGAGAGTCCCAAGGCCAGCCCCAGGGAAAAGCATGAGGCTCTTCCTGAAAAATACTAAAACCTAAAAGCCCTCAGGGTGTGGTTCAAGGCAGAGCTCCTGCCTAGCAAGCACAAAACACTGTGTTCACGCCCCAATACCACCAATACAAAGAAACGGGTTCAATATACCTGACCCTCCAGACTTCATGGCTTAGCTTCAACTGCTTTCTACATTCTAAAAGATTTATTGGCCTGTAGATAGACAAATCACCTAACAAAAAGCCCACAGGTAAGAAAGTATTGAATGCCTTATGGTATTTATGGAATGCTGCATTGTAAAACACCGAATAGTTGTATGAATAAGCTTCTGTATGATTGTTAAATTGAAAAATCAGTACATTGAACCATCAATCAGTCTTTTTTGTGGTTTTTTGTTGTTTGGGATGTGGATATCCAATTGTTCCAGTGCCATTTGTTGAAAACACTACTGTTCTTTCTCCAGTTTCTGGGGTCTAAATGTTATGTCCCTTCCAAAACTTGCATGTTGACATCGTACCCCTCACAGTGATAATATTAAGAGATGAAGCCTTTGGGAATGTGATTAGATCACTGGAAGCCTTCATAGATGGATGTAGCAATCTTATACTACAGGCATCAGTTCAACCCACACACATACCATATAAGATCACAACAAAAAAAGCATCATTTTTCTGAGCCAGGAAATGGGCCTTTACCAGTCAGTAAACCTTCTAGGAATGTGATCTTGGACTTCTAGCTTCCAATAGTACTAAAATTATTTCCACCAGGCACTGGTGGCTCACGTCTTTAATCCTAGTTACTCAGGAAGCTGAGATCTAAGGATTACATTTTGAAGCCAGCCCAGGCAGAAAAGTCCTTGTGAGACTCTTATCTCCAGTTAACCACTCAAAAATTGGAAGTAGAGCAGTAGCTCAATGTGATAGAACACTAAACTTGAGCAAAAGAGCACAGGACAGTGCTCAAGCCCTAAGTTCAAGCTCTGCAACCAACAAAATAAATTAATTACTTAGTTAATATGCTGATTAATTTCTGTGGTCAATAAGCCACCCAGTCTACCAAATTTTAACAAGCAGTCTAAGACACCAGTGAATTATCTACCTTGTATATCTGATGGAAAAACTCACATAAACTTCAGACCAAGAAGCAGGATTCCCAATAAAGAGGCCTTTATTGACAGCTGCTAAAGTTTATATCAGGAATATGCATTGACTCAGCCCATCTAATATTGGATGCTCAGTTTAAAGAGGTATGAGGATATGTTCAAATTCTTATAACAGTGCTATTTCCAAGAGAGAAACAAAAGAACATGGACAGAACCCAAACACTCCATCATGAGAAATGATTATAAATAAATTGCAGTCACATTCTACCACAAAATTCTATGCAGGAGAAAAGGAGTGAATTAGAGCTATATGTGCTGAATAGAGAAACACAGTAAAGTTGAAAGCTGTAACTGTAGGGTGGTTAAACTAATGGAATGCACACAAAGCAGCATAAATACATGTTGAGGTATCTGTTTATATTTGCAAAGGCCTAGAAATCATTGTGGAGAAATGGCTACCACATCCATTCATATTCCCTCAAACATAGGATCAGAAATGGGTAAGGCACACGATGTAAACCGTCCAATTCATTACCATAGGCAGACATTATTTTGTAAATTTTAGAGAGATGAAATATAAAATAGTCACCAAGGTGTGCAGAAGATGTGACATTCCACTAGGAAAAAAGGTTTCATTGCTTCCCTCTCTCTTTCTCTCTTTTAATGATTACCCCAAGAGGAGGAAAGATTTTTATGTATGGCAGTCTCCCAAAAGGGAATTCTATACTAAGCATTAGGGATTTATTCCTGACTACCCACAGGAAAAAAAAATCCTATGTTGAAATCCCTGCCAGCTATGGTAGAAGAGACCTGTAATCCCAGCACTCAGAAGGCTGAGGCAGGAAGATCCCAAGTTCAAGTCCAGCCTAGGCCACAAAGAAACCCTGTCTCTAGACAGGAGGGAGAAAGGAAAGGGAGACAAGGGAAGGAGAGAGGAGGGAAAGAGAAAGGAGAGGGCAGGGGAGGAGATGGAAAGGGAAGGAAGTCCTAATTCTCAGAATGAGACCTCATTTAAACAGGGTGATTAGACGTAATAGACAACACGAGATCATTCTGTAGGAAGGCTAACCCTTGACTCAATATAGCTGGTTTTTGTAGGAAACCAGACACAGAGACACCCATGGGCTTACCAGAGATCCCCAGTGACCAACCAGAGCTAGAGGGTGGTTTAAACAGGGTCCCCGCACAGCCTGAAAAGGAACCACCCCTGCGCACACCTTGATCTTAGACTTCCAGCCCCCAGAACTGGAAGACCAGACATTTCTATCATTTCTATACTATTATGTAGCCTAAGAAAATGAATGAACGTCCTGGATCGTCTAGAGCTAAAATCCAATAGCAACACAGCCTCCCCTAATGACATCATGCCGACGTCCCACAGCCCACAGCTCTGTCCCTCAAGAGCAAGCTGAACGGACTCAGGCAGTGGACAGCAGTGTGTGTGTTCTCGGTCCCACCTCTGAGGTGGCTTTAAGCCAAGATGACACTCACAGAGAGCAAAAGCTGGTCCCTCCCGGACACACAGGCACCCAGGTGTGTCCTATGCTCTGCTCACCGTCAGAACACCAACTACAGAGGAACTACCATGGACAAGCGCTGGCCATAAAAGGACCCGGATGGGTCTGGTGATGAAGAAGGGGCGACAGCACTGAATCCTCCCTCCCGCTCACTCTCCACTCCTCTCCCCTCCCGTTCCCATACACGCCAGGCACACTGACTTCAGAAGAAAATGAAAAGCCAGTGGTTTAAAACTGAACGCGTCCCTCTAAGAAATGGAAGCTGAGGAGCAGCAGCTGGTCAGGAAGGGAGGCATATTCTCACCTCTCTCTCTCTTAGGGCTGAAATCTTTGTGGCCAGCCCTCATGCCTGCTACTTCTAGAAGCTTCCACAAGTCTTCTGACACCTCATGATGTTTAGTTTTGTCATAAAAGTGAGTTCCCAAACAGGAGTAGGTTCTTCATCCAAAGATGGACCCAAGTACCAGATGAAAAGAGCAAAAACAAAATATCAAGCAACATACAACCATCCAAGCCCACCTCCCGGTAGCTCTCCTGGAGATCAATTTGGAAATCTAGCTGGTTGGGAAGAGGCAAAATGCAGACGTTGCTGCCCTGGCCCGCTGACCTTCTTTTGAGGACCAGTTTGTAAATCCTAGCCTTCTCTTCAGTGTGTTTTACAGGGATGAGTTTCAGTGAGATCTACCTTCAAGCACACCCAGGACCTCGCTCAGCCCTGAGCATCATGACCAGCATTAATTGACTAGACCCTGTCTTCACTAATACACCACCTGCCACACCAGGTTTACTGTCTTGTCCTCGAAGACTGACCAGAGGAGAGGAAGGAGGAAGAAGCCATCAAGCATTTCTCTTTTTTTTTCCTGTTTCCATTGTTTTGTAATGACGTGCACAGTAGATAATAGAAGAACCCACCACACAGATTCAACGATTCATGCCATGTAGGGAAGCTGGGGATGGCCAGACCACTAGAAAGGAAAGCGGAACCGTCCGAGGGCGGCTTGCTTCATTAAGGCTCAGCTTCCTAGGGCCATTGACGTAGACTTAACTGCTTAAAATGGGAGACATTGACATCCTCACAATCTTGAGGTTAAATTTCCAAAATGAAGATGTGGACAGGATCATTCTTCCTGAAGACTCCAAAAAAGAATCCTGCCTGGGCTCCTTCAGCTCCCAGTGGCTTCAGGAATCCCTGGCATCCTTGTGGTCTTTCCTGCCACCATCTCCACATAGCCTTCTTCTATGTCTCCTCGGGGTCCTCAAATCTCTCGTTTGGAGGAAACCAGCCACTGGTCTACGGCATGCCTCGTTTCCCCCTCTATGACTCCATTTTAACTACACTACATCTGCACGTTTATTTCTAAAGAGGCCATGTTGTGAGTCTTCACTATACCTTTTGGGATGCTACAGTTCAACCCACAGTAATGAGTCATGGAGGCCTGGTTAGCACATCAATTTTGGTCTCTTAGTAGCTAAGCCCAGATTAAAAATAAAATAAAATAAAAGTTTCAACCAGTATAGCATATAGGTTTAAAGAAGTAGAATAAGGTATTTTCTAACTTAATTTTTTATTAAAAAACATTGGTTTAACAGATACGTATGGATCCAATTTTTATTTTTCATCTTATCAATCCAGCTTCTTTAGCACATTGGGTTGTAGTCTTATTGTTGGTTGCTTTCTAATCACAATATGGCTGTTACAATTCCAGACATCACAACCAGGCTCAGGACAAAAGACAATAGAGAAAAGCAAGGAAGGGCTATGTCCTCCAGAAGTTTCATTTGTTATTCCCAAAGAAGAGCCATCCCTACCAGACAACCTCTCACATTCCAGTGGTTAAACACTGGTCTCTTACAACCCTCAGACACTCGTGATGAGACGAACATCAATGATCTAGACCACCCTTCCTGAAACCAGGCAACGCTCTGCCCTTCCATCGAATGAGGGCTGTGAAGCAAAGGAAGAGGCTACAGGGCTGAGGGACAGCTATGGGGCTCAAGCAAAAATACCTACATTCTCCAGGAATCCATCACATCAATTTATAACAATGTCCTTTGAAATTTTCTCAGGGACTAAATGTACTTTCTACATAAAGAAATGATCTGCTAAATGATCCAAAGATATTGTGCTCAGGAGTGAAGACTCTGTACTAGTGAGCTGGTTGTACATCCCAGACCTTCCTCCAAGCCATGCTGGGAGGACAAGTAAGTGCCAAGAACTTAGTAAGTATTCAATTAAAGTTGCCTACTGCCAAGCTCAGTGGCTAACACCTGTAATCCTAGCTACTCAAGAGGCTCAGATCTGAGGATCATCATTGGAAGCCTGGGCAGAAAAGTTTGTGAAATTCTCTTTTCCAATAAGAAAGAAAGAAAGAGGGAGAGAGAGAGGGAAGGAGGGAGGGAGGGAGGGAGGGAGGGAGGGAGGGAAGAAGGAAGGAAGAAAGAAAGGAAGGAAGGAGAAAGAGAGAAAGAAAAAAAAGAAAGAGGGAAGGAAAGAATGAAAGAAGAGGGAGGGGGAAGGAGGGAGGGAAGGAAGGAAAGAAGGGAAAGAACGAAAGAGGGAAGGAAGGAGGAAGGAAGAAAGAAGGAAGGAAGGAAGGAAGGAAAAAGAGAAAAGAAAATCTAGAAGTGGAGCTATGGCTCAAGTAGTAAAGCACTAACCTTGAACACAAAAGCTTAGCAGCACCTAAATCCAACCCTAGGACTAGCACACAAAAAGAAGTTAGTAGCTTTGATTATGATTAATAATAATAATAATGTGGCTATAGGCTTGCACCAAAGAGTCACTGGTATTTCTTTTCTTCATACGTGAAAGCAAACCTGGCAGGAAAAGTAAATACTATCTCCCCCCCCACCCACCCCCGCTCCCCCGGTGAGTAGACGCTCCCTGTGAGCGCTGTTGGGGTATAAGCAAATGTTGTCTCCTGGCACTCTTGGCGGCCACGGCCCTTTCTCCTTCACCACTCTGTGGATCCACCTCCCCGAGGGGATTTGGAGACAACGTGACCATCCAGTTGTGAATAACCAAGAGCCACTGTGCCCTGTGGCTTTCAAGATGACTTGATGAACCCAAAATTCTCCTGGGGCCATGGCCTCTTAGCCCCAAGGGCTGCACCGACTTCCGAACACGTGACTTCCCTGAGGACATCTAGGACACAGGAAGGCTCCTCCTCATTCTGGAGTTGGACGCCACAGCCCAGAGGAAGCCGAGGACCTGCTAAGTCTCTCAATGCAGGTCCAATGCCAGGATGGGTCTCAAACCCAAGAAGGCAGGTGACGAGGGTCTGAGTGGTCCTCCGAGCCCCAGCCCACCTCCCAGTCCCCCACCCCCACCCCAAGTCACCATCAAAGCTGCCTGAGACTGACAAAGCTGCTGGCTGGGCCCCCATTGTGAAGATAACCATTCAGTGGCTCACACTGTCCTGGGAAACCAGCGTCCAAAGAGCTCCCCCAGGTGAGAGATGAGGTCTGGGTGTACACACGTGGACCCATGACACCAAAGTGTCAAGGATCCTCTTCATGGGCAGAAACAGTGAGAGCAAAAACACCTGGGTAGGAAGAGCAGCTTGAAACCAGGAGCCTGGGACAGGTCTGAGTCCTCTAAGTCCTGGCAGTGTCCAGTAGAGGGAGTCCTCGCTGCCATGCACTCCCGCAGAGGCCTTGGGGAACAGAGCTCAGGTGGGCAGGCACAGTGCCCTCTTCCCAAAGTGGCCAGCCTGATCTGCATGCTCCTGTTTAAGGAGTTCCTACTGTATACCAGTAGTTCTGCACAGCAGATGCTTTCTGCTTTAGAGACTTGGGAAAGTAAAGCCAAGGAGTTAAGTGAACAGAAACATTGCCTCTAAGCAATGTAAGCCAAGGCCATTTACAAAGAAGTATTTGCTTTGACCCTGACCAGGAGACAACCTGGCTAATAAGGTCCTCACTGGAATCTACCTTATCACAGGCTTCCAACAGAAGACAGCAGGCCGGCTGGGGTCTTCCAGTGTGGGATACCTGGACCTCACATAGCATCCACGTGACACACACACATACACACACACACACACACACACACACGAGCTTCCTGACACACACAAGGATTGAAAGGTGTCAAAAGCACAAAGCAAATTTGCCTCTTACCCTTCATGCCTTCCTTTTCTCCAGACTCAGCAAATACACTGTGATGCTTGATCCCCAACTAGAAGCTAAATTGGGCTCCAACTCGTTTTCTAGCTAACACCAAATGATAGCAAAGCTAATTCCATGAGACTATCGGGAAGTCTTTGGACAAACATCCCAACTATTTCTTCTCACTCTGCTTGCATAAAGCCTCCGTTTACATGCATGCCCAGGAGAACCGAGACGCACACAGCAGCCATTGACTGTTTCTGGACTCGTTTTATTTGCTGACCACTAACGAGCTTGGGGACCGTTGCTATTCTTGGGGTGAAATACTCCTGTGGAAGGCAGCCTGATCTCTAGAAGCTTCGGGCTGTACGGGTGACTCTTGCCAGCTCATTTACGGGACAGAAGGCAGTCAGTGTGCGGGAAGAGAAGAAATCACTAATCTGGAACATCAAACAAAAAGGCACACATTGCCTAACACGCCGAGATAACCCTGTACAGTCAACACGAATCTCAGCCTTTAAGCAATGGGTAACCCACGGTTCAGGAGCATTCTTTTTTCCCTAACGCTAGCATTTCGCAAATCACTTGGTAGAGATTTTGTTGGCTAACTTGGAGCAGGAGTCAATGAGGTAATACAGCATTTTACTTCTGAGCGAGGCTAAGGCCTCAACGATGTCTAACTCCAACTTTTCTTTATGCACCATGAGGCCCCATGTTCTATGCTTTCTCCAGCCCCTAAGAGATGGAAGGAACAGCACAACCAGGCATCAATTTGGTGAGAAAAGTATGCCTCTGTAAGGGGAGGGGCTGCTGCTTTCTAAACAACTCCTCTGTAACTCTCTAACCTTACCGCCCCTACGTTTTGTCTGAACTGAGGGTGTCAGCATAGGTCATCCAACTTGGCTACCCGCTTTCGAGTTTGCCAGTGCAGATAAACACCGTATGTTCCATTTGAGGAGTTGCAAGGGTCCTGGGGAGTTGCAGATTACATCTGACACCGCAACTTATTGCTTCCAAAGACGTGGGCAATCCCACATGGGCCCGGGGCCTTGAATCCACCCAGGGAGCTGAGCTGCGGCCACAGGAAGTCGAGCTGCGGCCACAGGAAGTGCTCCAGCTGCCTCTTGACACCCACAAGCAGCCATTGTTCCTATCCTGTTGACGCATAGCATCAGCCTCCACACTTCGTACTTTGTCCCATTCTTGTACACAACAGTGCAGTAAGGCAGGAAAGGAAGCTCGAACCCAAATACTGGCTCCCTGTATTTCTCCATTTCAATTCTCTGGCCTCTAGCTTTTTTATCTATAAAATGAGCGTGGGAAGGGGGGTGTTTATGGAAGCTAAATGAGCTAGATGATTCAAATGAAACTCCTCAATATGGTGCCCACCCCATCCCAGACCCACCATACACAGAATGCTTCATAAAAGCAAGCTGATGACATCTCCTTACCTCACCTCTGTTCTTGTTGTCATGGGGTCTGCCTTGAAAAGTGTCCAAATTGGTCTATGTTTGCTCTGTGCTTGATGAGTGAGGTCTAATGGTCTTCCCCTGATATGTGAGAGGGTTCTTCAGTTCAGAGGAACAGGGAAACTAGTATAATGATAGAGAAATAAACCTACAACACTGCACACTGTCAGGCACGAAAAGGTAGGGCAAACACCAGACAGTACTGGAGAAAGAGGACCCACGTTCCTCAAGTAACACGTAGTCAGGTACCGTTGACCTTTGTAGCTGCCAAAAGTCTCATAAGAAGCCAGATGAAAGGTCTTCCATTGGGGGTTTTCTTTCTCAGCATCCAGATTCCACTCTCTTAAAAGAGAGTGGAATGGCATGGAAGAGACACTGAACCAAAACAGAGAGGGGAAAAAGGAAGCAGGTGTGGTTGGGGAGGCGCCAGTTCTGGCCCAGAAACCAAAATCTACCTTCATGGATGAGAAGTCCTGTATTTTGTTTAGCAACCATTGAGAAACTATAAACTCAGGAAAGGCGGCCAAGTGACTAAATTGGAAATATTGCCCTAGGAGAAGATGATGATATACATAGACTCCCTGATTAGAATTTGCTCCAACTTCTTTCTCATGCATTCCTGCAATCAAGTTCTGCTCGGCCCTTTGAATAAATACATCACTAAGGATGGGTTGGCCTCCCTTGTTCTGAACTCAGTCTTATTTCACCTTTCTCCTGTTCTCCAGCCTTCCTTGCCCTCCAGAAAAAGTATCCAGTTTCTCTCTGAAGACTTTTACTCTGAGGAAAAAACTTTTCCCATGTTCCTTAGGGTGAAGTCAATAGCCTCATCTAATGCATCCATTCAACACCATAATTAAGCCAAGGTTGGGCCTCTGTGACTAAACCCCTATAATCCTAGCTACTCAAGAGGCTGAGATCCACAGGATCACAGTTTGAGGCCAGCCTGAAAAGTCCACAAAATTTCATCTCCAAAATAATCAGCAAAAAGCTACGCTGGAGGTAGAATGCCAGCTTAGCAGTGACTGAGCAAGAGTGAGGTCTTGAGTTTGAATCCTAGTACTGGTAAATAAAAACCAATAATAGTAAGTCAATGAGGAAATTCAGGAACATTTTTAAATCTCAAGGGCAGATGGAATCACATGGCTATTTTAAAAAGCCAGTATCTCTTTCAACTGAAAAAGTCCCCCTTGCTTGTCTGAAAAGAGTCTGTTTCAGATCTGCTTCTTTAAAAATTGAGAGCTCGCTTGAGTCCTTGAAACACACACACACACACACACACACACACACACACACACACACACACACATACACACAGAGCTAGCTGTACAGAGAAGGTAAGAGGGAAGCACTCATATTTACATTGTAAAAAGTTGGGGTGGTGATTGAAGTCTTCGCATCACTTCAGAGTCTGTTCTATTTTTAACAGCAGACGCACCCAAGCAAGAGCTCCACTGGGACAAGATGCAGCCGAAGTTTTAGCATTCAAGAGAGCAGATGAAGTAGCCACAGTTTGTGTGACTGAATGAGAAATGACCCGGCTCAGCCCTTGCGTGGGCCAACAGGTCTCTTCTCCTACACTGGATTTGGGTCAAAGAATTAAACATTCAATCAGAAAACACTAACACTTGTTTGCTTGGTTTTTTTTGGGGGGGGCAGAGGTAAAATAAGTGTGTGATGATAATGATAACCCAATTTGATCAAAGAACTCCTGAGTCCAGGAAGGATCATCGATCTGTTCACTGAAGAGACAACGATCGGAGGGGAATGTTGCCCAGTTCTCAGTGAAGTCAGGCGCCCTCCATCCAGCCTCACAGCGCTCGCATGGGCATTGCCTAATAGGAACTAATAACTCAGTTAAGTAAGGATGCGTCCCTTCCCTAGTTTGCTTCTAGGTACTTGTACAATAGTCCCTTGGGCCTACCAGAAAACTCTGGGAAAGCTGCCTTGTAGCATTCCCTTCTTCCTCATGCATCTTATTAGAATGTGGGTACTGAAAATGGATGAGGAAAACAAAATGAGTACATTGGGGTGAGGAGATAAGGAGGGGCTTAGACGTCCCTGGACAGAAGAGCTTTGCCTTCCTCTGGCCCCTCAATGCCCCCCCACTGGCTGCTGCACATCTGTACACACCTGGATGGGGAAAAGCATTCTCCTCCTCAGAAATGGAAGAGAACATTTCTTTATGATGGCACCTTGAGAGCCAAAGGGAGAAGAAAAAAGCATCCCAGACAGCAAACAGAGATCATGACACAAAAACAAAACAAAACCCCCGCAAGGAATGTAAATGAAATGTTATTACAACAGCTCACTCTTACCACCTCAAGCTCCACAGTTCCCTCCCCAGCAGCACAAAGGAAAAACACAAGCGGGATGCTTTCAAGAAGAATCCAGAAACTACTGAGGAATCGTGATTAGGAAAAGCTACCCCCCTCCTCCCACCCCTCATTTTGGGTCACCTTTTATCCTTTCAAGGTTTGAGATGGATTTTTGAAAAAGAAACTGGTTGGCTTGGATTTAAATTGGGGTGTAAGAGGTGGACTCCCCGACCCTGCTCTCTGGGTTTGGGTTAGGACCTTGTAACTGTGACCCAACCTTGCTCAGTGATAAGTTCAGTTTGCCAGAACTTTCGCAAGCCTGAGACCCAGGCTCTTTCAACATGGCACCTAGAAATGGAACAGAGTCATGGCACACATAAATCATCCGCCAGGCTCACACCAAAATGCACATGTGCATGTTTGCCAGAGGGGGCCAGGAGTCGTTCTGAGTCAAGAAATGATCTCCAGAGGAGACTGAGCCAGGCGGCCGCCTGCCAAGAGTCACGTGCAGAGAGGCACAGGCTTTGCTAAGTGAAACAGGCTGCGAGGCAGAGCTTCCCAGCCCGGAATCCATCCACAGGCCCCGCGGAGCTCCTGGTCACCGGGCCACCTATCCACCTCAAGGCACGGGGACTCCATCTCTGGAAGGAAGGCCTTCCCAGAGCTACCCTCTGTGCTTGGGAGGGGACCACCACCCCCCTCCCTGGGATCAAATCCAGGCCTTGAACTGAAAGAGGACTCCAAAGGCATCACCAATCCTATCTGTGGGCCACTGCCAAACCACCTCGTGCCCATCAAGGTGGACTTGCTGTTGGTGTGCTCTTCCTAACACACAAATAGGCTTGGAAGAGGGCTGCTCACCTACCTCTATCTATTCCCAAAGCTAATTGTGCGCTTTCCTTCTTTTTTTTTTCCCTTTCTGTTTGAGACCCCCCAAAGCCTGGAGGGGGCCATGTAGAAACCTGGAGCAGCAGCTCCACACACTGCCCCCTACTGGCTGATCCTCAGAATGAGTGCTGGGAGGCAAAGTTGGCTTCAGCACTGGGCTTGGATGATTGACTCAGGCTTAGACTGTTCATTGAGAAACTTCCTGAGCCAGCCAGGGTCCCTGCCCCCCCTCCCCCGCCCTGCTGTCCTAAGTCCTTTCGGATGGGGTGGGGAGGGGGACTCAGCCTCTATGGGTCTTCCAATTCTTTCCCTCCTTCCTTCCTTCCTTCCTTCCTTCCTTCCTTCCTTCCTTCCTTTCTTTCTTTTTCTTTCTTTCTTCCACTTAAACACGTCTTCAAAGTTTTGATTCTCTAGGACTGGCAAAAGTTGAACTGCAGCCGTGTTGGTGGAGAAGCAGCTTCTGGCTCTCTCTGGCTGTGAGCAAAGGCAAAGACACTGAACCTCCCTGGACCCAACTGGTCACTAAACAAACCTGGGGGGGGGGGAAAGACCTCCCTTTCTGCCACTTTCGGCCAGCCCCACCCCACCTCCCTTTCCCAGCTCCCTCACCTGAATGAACAAACTTTTCACGGGCTGACCCAGGACCTAAGTCGTCCTGGGCGGCACTGAACTCAGGAATCTCTGGAGGAGATGGGATGCAGGGGCGATGAAGGGAGAGCGCCAAGGAAGAAGGAAGGGGAAGAGAAAATAAGTAGCATGCTATGCCCAAGCCAAACCAAGCTCCAGAGTTCCAAGTCATCTTGGCAACATGGGTGCTTTCTGACACAGATCCTTTCTTTCTGTCTTTCCTAGAGACCAAAAAGGGAAAAGAAAAAAAGAAAAACGTGGGGATGGGAGGCAGATTCAAAACTCCTAACCCCAGAGCGGCCAGCTTGTGTGTCCGTGCTCAGAGGTCCCTCGGTGACCCCCGACACGCACACAGCACCTCCAAACCCAAAGGCGGTGCGTCTGGTCGACTCCATCCTCCCGTCCGCCGACCCGGGGACCGGGGCTAAAGCCCGCCGCACCGCAGCCCGTCGCCGCCGCCGCTGCGATCTTCCACGATGGTGTCTGGACCCACAGCTCCTCCGCCCGACCCGGGGGTAGCCGGGCACCTCCTCCTCCAGGCGGGCCCCCCGGCCTCCCCCGCGCACCCCTTACCTGCAAGCGCTCGGTGGCCGGCTGCCACATCTTCCAGCCTCGGGGTGGGGTGGGGGTTCCGCGGAGCGGAGGTGGCCGGCAGCGGAGGGCGGCTGCGCCCTCGCTCTCACGCCGGGGGTCG
>NW_012267217.1:60977672-61024965 GCF_000151885.1 Dipodomys ordii
GGCGCGTGGGGGGGCGCGGGGACCTGCACGCGGGGCCGGCATGCACTGGCCACAGGGGTCTGGGAGAGGAGAGATCAGGACTGGCTGGCGTGTCAGGAGACCCTTTGGGGTGGAGTGGGGGGCCTTCCTAAAGAATAACAACAACAACAATAACAATAATAATAACAAGCGCAGTCTTGGGGACCCAGATTTCCACTCAGCAGGGATCCCTAGAGAGCTGATGCTACTCCATTCCCAGCAAGTGCGCTGGGGAGAGACCTTCATTCATTCATTCATTCATTCATCTCCCCGCTTAGGTTAACTGAGCAGCTGTTTCGCCCCTGCTCTGGGCTGGGCTCCTGAGGTACAGTGGCGCCCCGTGGAGACTGAGCGTTTCCTACTCGCTCTCTTTTGAGGTGGGGAGCGCGGGGCGGTGAGGATGGTCGGGCCCGTGGGTGATGCCCGTGCACCCTGCGGGGTGCCCCCCCCAGCCTTCCTCTAGCCCCGATCCCCCCGCGGACCTCCATCCTCGGATCCGCCTGGTGCTGAGAAGGGCTCTGAGAAGCCGAAGGGGAGCCAGGCTGGCATTGACCAGGCCCGAAGAGCACCCCGAGCTAGTGTGGAACCCCCCCCCCAAAAAAACAGCTGGCTTTCCCGGACTAGCCCTGCTGCTGCCCGGTCCCCTAGACGGCTCGCCCTGTGGATGAGATCCATGCGTCCTGAAGTTGGGGGTCACCTTCCAGGCCAAGGTCTTCCAAGCCACACAGAAGGGAGTCACCGCTGCTATGCCCCCCCAGCGCTCCGGCGGCCCCAGAGCGGAGGCGGGACGGCTGGGCTCGGCCTCCCGGGCCATCTGGCCGCCCGGGCCTCCCTGCGCTCATGGGGTCCTAGCAGGCCCCTTGTTCTGGTCCCCGGGAGGCACAGCCTGAACCCGACGGGCAGCTGCGTGTCAGAGGCCTGGCTGATGTGCTATCTGTAGTGGATAAAGGCTTCCTACACCGTTCTCTACAGGTAGGACATTCCTGATCACAATAAAGGGTCTTACACACACACGCACACACACACACACACACACACACACACACACACACACACACCCTCAACTAGAAAGACATGCACTTCCCTACCAAAAAGAAAACAAAAATCTGTGTGTATGACCCCCTCCGGCAACTGTCAGAGGAAGGGGAGCTGCAGGGTCGGCTTTGAACCACCCTGGGCTGCAGAGAGAGTGATTTGGTTTAAAGAACAGCGCGGGACCAGACACCGGCCGAAACTCCACACGGCAATGGAGCATTTAATCCTGCCTGCTCACCTCCGAGGTAATTAATTGTTATGACTCAGGAATACAGCTTTTAGTTCAGAGCGCGGTGCTATTTAAAGAGAATGGGGAGCTGGGGCTCTGGGGAGATTGCTTTCCATTGTGCAAACGGAGTTGCCAAGTAGAGAAGGTGTTTAAATTCACGCGGCACCTGTATGCCAGGAAAGCGGGAAACCAGGTGGGCGATGGGGCCCGGGCACAGGTGGAGGCGGTCCCCAAACCCACCCACAGGTTTTGCTCCCAGACTTGGAAGACCCTGCGGAAGAGGGTGGGTGAAGCAGAGCCATCTACCGGCTAGAAGTGAGACCTGCAGCTGGACCTCTCCCCGCTCTGCTCTGCGACACTGAGAAGTTCTCTCTGGAGATGCTGAAAATGTCCCTGGAAGGGAGGAAACAGGTTTATTCTGAACAGGGAACCATTCTTGGAACAGGCGGGAAGGGTTTCCGGTGCCATGAGAACCTGCCTGATTTCATGTGCTTACTCTTATAATTAGCTAAGCAAGTCTTATCTTGCAAATAAATGCCACACCAAGGAAAATGACAAAGGAGGGAGGAGGGGAAGGAACAGCAAGGCTCAGATGAGTTATAAACACAGTATTTAGCCCAGAGAAATAATTAGGACCTCCCTAAAAGTTTTGTTAAGCTACATCTGAGCTAATGTATGCTTTTGAGTCCTACCTGTTCAAATTAGGGTAACCTAATTTGATCCAACATAACACAGAAATAAAAAATGTTAAAATATTAAATGAAAACATTATAACATAAGAAAATATTAGAGGGGGTGATGATGAAGTTGTAGCTGAAAATGCCTATAATTATAGAGTTTTACTAGGCCAAAATATGAACCATTTTAATACCTGTATAAACGATGCATACATCTCAGTAGATATTGGAAGGGCAGTCAAATAATGGAAAGACTTAGACTGAATCTTGGTATTCTGTATCTCTGATAATTCATCTGTAAATAAAACGGTAATGATATCTACTTATTATAGAGAAGTGAATTCATTCATTTTTGTGCTGAGAAATATCAGAAAACATTCATTTGTATCCCATTAGGTTTCTCCTCCTTTTTCATTATTGAAATAATCAAAGCCTCACAAAGTAGTCAGTAATTCCTGGGATTAAGTCGTTTCCATTGCAGATATTTTCAGGTTTTCATGATTTGTCTTGGTTTCTCAAATAAAAGTAACAGGCTATATTACTATAATAAATAATATACTTTTCACTTATGATTCTAATTTATGAAGATAAGAAGACAAGGGAAGACTATATTATTTTTATTGAATTTATCAAAATGAACACTAGAAATCCCTTCTGGTGGTATCATTAACTTTATTTCAAAAATCACTCAAATACTTGTAAATTAACAAAATGAAAATAGTCAGAAAATATAAGCTATTTAAACCTCCCTGTGGTGACACGCATACTGGCTTTTGTCCTCATGAAGTGTCAGGTGTTTATTGGGAGAGTAGGATGATCTTGTCTTTCCTTTAAAAGGAAACCTTCAGCCGGGTGCTGGTGGCTCACACTATAATCCTAGCTACTCAGGAGGCTGAGATCTGAGGAACATGGTTCAAAGCCAGCCTGGACAGAAAAGTTTGTGAGACTCTTTTCTCCAATAAACTGTTCAGAAAAAGCTAGAAGTAGCCAACGTCTCAAGTGGTAGAGCCATACACACAAAGAGGCTCAGGGACAACACACAGGCTCTGAGTACAAGCTTCAAGACTGGCATAAATAAATAAATAAGGAAACCTTCACTGTTCACCTTTGCAACCTTGGTTTCAAAGTAAATAGTAGAGCTGAATGCTTGTGGTTCATGCCTGTAATCCTAGCTACTTATAGGCTGAGTTCTGAGAAATTGTGGTTTTCAAAGCCAGCCTGGGCAGGAAAGTCCATGAGACCTTTATCTCCAATGAATCAGCAGAAAAGTTAGGAGTGGAGCTGTGATGCTGGTGATAAGTGTCAGGCTTGAACAAAGAAGCGAAAGAGCCTAGGCCCTGAGTTCAAGCCCCAGGACTGGCATAAAAATAAAATGTACATGATGCAGGACTGGTTACAATGCATGCACTGACCCCTGACTGAGCTCCAGACTGCCTTGTTCCCACACTAGCCTTAGGTGGCAAATCATTTGCAAAATGACCATAAACTCTCTCACTTCAGAGAGCCTGGCCACTTTGCACAGTAAGTTGTGTGTTTCTCCCATCAGGAGTTGGGATCTGTCCACATTCCTTTAGGCTGTGTTGGGCGTGTGACACTATAGGATGTGCACACTTCGGGGGGAAAAAACCACCTGGAAGTTCTGCTCTCACCCTTTTGAAACTCAGAAGCATCCCATAAAGAAGGCCAGACTGGCATCTGTGATGAGAAGAATGTGGGAAAGCCCACTATTGGAAGGAGGCCCCCACCACCAGAGAAACTGCAGCCAGACCGATGACAAGCGCATCTGCGAATACACAGCTCAAGCCAGTGAGAAGACAACAGCCATCTATGCTACTCCAGGTGTGATGAGCAGAGGGACCGCCCAGTGAGCCCAACCCAAATTGTGACACATAATCAAGCACAAAACATGGAGCTTTTCAGCGCTTCTGGCGGGGGGCTAGAGGGGCGGGGGGTTAGAGGATGATGGATAACAAATGGAGAAAAGCTCCCTGGAACGAAGCACCACTTCTGCCATTTTCCCACTTTACTGCTCCTCCATCTGAGCTGTTCTTGCAGGAAAACCCATCTCTTTTTGCTTTTATTTTTTTCTCCCTTCTTACTTCCATCATGAAAGCCAAGAATGACTTCTTCTGAAAGGTCTAGAAAGTATGTTGGGCGTCACACCAAATGGGAGAAGAGCTTCACCAGCTATGCACCAGACAAGGGCCTCATATCTAAAACATACTTAAAGCTCAAAAAATTAACCACCCCAAAATAAATCCTCAAAGAAATCACAACCCAATTAATAAATGAGCTAAAGACTTAAAAAGGGACTTCTTCGAAGAAGAAGTGAGAATGCCCAATAGACACGTGAAGAACTGGTCAACATCTCTGGCCACAAAAGAAATGCTTATAATGGCCATTATCAAGAAACTGATAGTAACAAATGCTGACAGGATATGGTCCAAAGGGAATATTACTACACTGTTGGAAGGAATGTAAACTTGTTCATCCTATACATAGAGCTCCCCTATGACCCAACAATTCCACTCCTGGACATTTATCCAATTGACCACCAACAAAGCCACACCAAAGCTACCAGCACAATCATGTTCACTGAAGCATTATTCACCATAGACAAGATATGACTCAACCCAGATGCCCCTCAGTGGCAAGAAAATGTGGTATATATACACAATGGAATTCTGTGCTTCCATCAGAAAGAAGACACTGTACCATTCATAAGGAAATGGAAAAAGTTGGAAAAAATTAGGTTAAGCAAAGTAAGCCTGGCCCAGTGACACATAGATTGTATGGTTTTCTTCATTGGTAGTAATTAAAATGTACCTATAAATCTACAAGTAAACACACTGGATGGTAAAAGAAAGAAATACACTGGGATATGATAAGTACACAAGTCTGTGGGCATTCACACAGAGTGAGACCAGAGGAGGATATTCTCTGGAGATGATCACAAAGGTGCAATCGCTATGTGCATCTGATCATGTAAAACAATATTTATGGAGATGAACTCCAGGAAATAGAAACAAATCATTAAGGCTGTAGAAGGTAACAACCAAGCCGTGTTCATAACAGCACCCAGGACAGTGCCACCAGAGCAGTTCATTGTCACACAGGAGTTCATTGTCTCGGGCCATGAGTTCCAAGCTCGTGCTGAGCCATGTCCTGCAGCTGAGTCCTTCCTCCCAGGCCTAGTCCTTCCCTCAAATTGCCATCTTCCCAGGGGAGCCTAAGGGTCTGTTCCCTTGATGCATCTCACTAGCAGAGGGTGGGGGTACAAAGAGCACCACAGAATTAACTCAGGAGAGAGACCAGTAACAGAGCCATGGCTTGGAAAAATCTACTCATTGTTGGAAATTCAAGAACACACTGTTAAATGTCCTATATCTCAAGGGGTAAAAAAAAATCACAAAGGAAAATTTAGAATATCTTCTTTAAATAACAATAAACACCAAGTGACCAAAACTGCAACAAACCAGCATATCAAAAGGAAAATGCAACTTGTATTTTGAAAAGAAAAGAGAATCAATTATCTAAGCTTCTCCCTTAAGAATCTAGGGGAAGCCAGGTGCCCGTGGCTCACGCCTGTAATCCTAGCTACTCAGGAGGCTGAGATCTGAGGATCGTGGTTCAAAGCCAGCCTGGGCAAGAAAGTCCATGAGACTCTTATCTGTAATTAACCACAGAAAACCGGAAGTGGTGCTGTGGCTCAAGTGGTAGAGCGCTAGCCTTGAGCTGAAGAGCTGAGGGACAGCACCTAGGCCCAGAGTTCAAGACCCACAACTGGAAAAAAAAAATCTAGGGGGAAAACAATAGTAGGCTGCCTGTGACTCTGACATTGCTGCCTGGAATAAGAAATGTCACAACCATTTCAGAACATAGTTTGGCAATTTCTTACCAAGTTGAACATCCGCTTATCATAGGACCAGAAATTCCACTCTTAGATATTTACCCAAGATAAATGAGAACATAGGTCCACCCCAAAACACAGGTATTTATAGCACTTTTGTTCATCCCAAGGGTGAATCAAGAAGTAAATGGTTAGACATATCTTCTTATAGCAGAGTCCATCTCAGCAGCAAAAGGGAAGAAACCACTAGCATATTGTATAGATAGCATGGATAAGGCTTTAACAATATTATATTGACCAAAAGAAGTGCAATAGGAACACCTGTGAATTATATCAGTAAACTGTTAACAGGCAAAGTCATCGGTGACAGAAAGATGTTGTTTCAGAGTTGGGCGCAGGTATGGAGTGGAGCACAGGGGGTTGAATGTAATTGGCTGTGAGGAATGCTTCTGGGGTAATGAGATGCACCCCTTTCTTGCCTCAGGTGATAATGAGTCCAGCCTCATGGAACTGCACCCTTGAGACACTTGCACTTAATTCCATGCAAATTGTTGCTTAAATGAGTTTATTTTCTTGAAGCCTTTTAAACAATGTTAGCGATGTAAACAATGTAAGTGCCCCATCTCCTCTGATTGCAGTCAGCCAGAGAGAGCCAGGGACACCCCTGAGGCCCAGTGGTTGACCTCCACCATGCAGCAGGTGCACCTGTGGATGGGGAAGGAGACACTCCAGAACTCCCACACCCAGCTTTAAAAGTAAAGAGGTGAAAATTTAATTCTTTAAGTAAAGAGGTGACTGCAGTAACCATGGCCAGAGAAGAACAATGTCACAACTGATTGGGTCATCTGACCAACCCAAGTCTCCGGCTGAGGCTGAGTGGAATCCAGACGAGGTAGTAAAGGAAGTAGATGGTGAGTATGGATTGACTTTGACTCCAGCTGCCTTGATGGAAGCACACTTGACCCCAACAACCTTCCTCTTGTGAGCTAATTCAGGAAAGGTGATCCATCAGAAGCCCAAAGGTGCTATTCCCTGAGTGAACCCGGAATCTGAAAGATGTAGATCTGAGCTGGCAAAGGGCGGACTGTGGTAGAGTGAGTCACACAGAGACCGCGCCATGTTCCGTTAGCCAATGTCCCATCATGGATGAGTCCCCTAACCCCTGCTCCGTTCCAGGGCCGTGCCCTCAGCCAAAGCAAGCTGACTGGCCCAGAGTGGCACCTTTTCCTGAGGGCAGTCACCATTTAATGAGGAATTGGTTCCAGTCACAAGGGTCTCTCTCAGTGGCACAGGCGGACTAGCCAACGTTAAACAACACAGCGTGTTATCTAGAAGACCATAAATGTTTCTGGACAGGCAGAGAAAATCACTCTTAGCATCTTGGCATGCTTCTCGCAAAGCCTTTGGGTAAGTAAACAGAAAAATAACTCAGAAATATAAATATAGTTTACATTATTTTAAGCAGCCATGCATTGCTTAAAGACAGGAGAGTGTGGGGAGAAGCTCATTGTTAACTGGCTCTGTCCTGGAATGCAGATGGTCAGGGTGGATCAGTCAAAGGGCCTCCTGAGTCAATCAAATACATGGAGATGTAACTCTTCAGCCAGCTTAGCAAGATTATTTTACAATGAGCATTCTTATATAGTAGTACACTACAAAATAATTAAAAGTGCAATTTGGTAAACATATGTAAACTACGAACAGTCATTTATTACTGCTGTTCTTATTACTATTATGAACCATAAGGGATTATACAGGCTGTACTTTTATGTGGCTATCAGCACAGTGATTTACATCTGCTTTGCCACAAGCACAGGAATAATGAATGATGTAGGACAACACAACTGTCATTTGCCCACTTACCCTTACGGGAGTCACTGTGCTGTATGCATCACTGAGCATGCTTCATTATGCCATGCATGCTACACATTCTGTCCTGAGCCCTGTCTTTTCCTCTTTATTGCAATAGGGTCTGCTTGCATGAACACTTTTCTGTGGAGTGCCACCGAGAGTGAGTGGGTATGCGGTCCACGGAGCTCACCTGAAGGTCCTGCTCTGGACACCACAGTTTATGTTTGGACACCTTGTCCATGGACCGACACAGATCCACTGTTTAAACTTCCAAAGACATCTTCCCAATATTTTTCTTTTTGCCTGTCTTTACAAAACATTCCATTTTTATTTCTAAAACCTAATTCAGATCCTATGTGAAAGAAAAGAAAGGAGGGAGGGAAAGAGGAAAGGAAGAGAGGAGAGAGAAAAGGAGGAGAGACAAAGGAAAGGAGGGAGGGCAGAAAGGAGAGGGAAAAGGAGGGAGGAAAAAGGAAGGAAGGAAGGAAGGAAGGAAGGAAGGAAGGAAGGAAGGAAGGAAGGAAGGAAGAGGAAAGGAGGGAGGGCAGAAAGGAGAGGGAAAAGGAGGGAGGAAAAAGGAAGGAAGGAAGGAAGGAAGGAAGGAAGGAAGGAAGGAAGGAAGGAAGGAAGGAAGGAAGGAAGGAAGCACTCCAAACAGTTTCAGCTGATCCCAGAGCATAGCCTGCTCTGGCTGTTGAGCGATGTAGGTGTTGTGCTGTTCATCAGTAACAGACATGCAAAATGAAGGGGTGCACTGAAGATCTCTTCTTCCTTTAAACCCCTCAAGTGTCTCTCCTTCCCCTAGTTCAAGGATTCCAACCCTTTATTATACATTGTAAAATCAGTTTCATGAGTCATGATCGTCATGGGTACTATATAAAATAAAATTATTAGATAGAAAAAAAGAACAGAAAATTCAAGTGTGCCTCGCACTCTAAAGGTGAATAATGCTTATCAACATGTTTTGGCTGTGTATGCATGAGCGTGTGTGTGTGTGTATGTACTATGTCATGCCATGCATTCTTATATTTTTATAAAATGTTCTCCAACATCCTTTTCCCTATAGTATAAACTGTTGATGAAAATATCACTTTGAAAAACTGTTTAGGCTGTCAAATCCCCAATATATGTTCCCAAATTCCCTGCTACACACACACACACACACACACACACACACACACACACACTGCTATCACCATCACTACAACCACCCCCATCATCATCTCTACCATTATCTCTCTCTCTCTCTCTCTCTCTCTCTCTCTCTCTCTCTTTCCCCCCCGGCTTTCTTCTATCTATGCTTTTTTATTAATATGTGGGAATATGTCTATAGAAAGAGATATAAAAATTAATTCTAAAGTCAAGGAAAATAAAACATCCAAAGAAGGGAATCTGCCAAATGTTATGGACTTCTCTCGAGACAATGTGCTGAAGGTGATTTCTTAATTGTGCCCTTCACTGGTGCAATTATCACACTTTCATAAAAGATAATGCTCAGACGCCAAAGCCAGACAGATCTGGGCTCAATTAGAATTCTGAAAGCTCACCAGAAACGAAGGCTGCAGACTCAGTCCTGTAATGGCTGTAAATAAACACAGCATTCTATGCTTTTCGAAAAGTGTGAATATTTTTATGTAAGAACACATTCTCAGAAGTGGGACTGTGGCTCAAAGTAGTAGAGCACTAATGGTGAGCAAAAAGAGCTCAGGGACAAAAAAAATCACATTCTCTTCCCCTGACAACACATGAAACCTTGACCCTATCAAACTGGGACAATCACATACCAGAGCACCTCTTGCTTCTCCTGGGCCAGCTGGAGAATGGACAGTGTCCTCAGCCACATAGCACTGGATCTGGGTCTACTTGCTAACCCATCTTGTAAGAAAATGATCAATGTAGAGAGAAATAAAAAATGGAAACATTTATTTATTTACAGCATTAGCCAAAACTTGGAAGACAGAAATTCTCAGTCTGTTTCTAACTTGCCCATAGGAGTGCCACAACATATAGAGAAGATTAACCCAAGCCTGGAAATACGTGTCTGCAGCCCATCTCTCTCCTGGTCTGGGCAGAATGGTATTTGTGGGTAGCCATCCTCACTCCCAGCATGGAATTTTTCTGGAAAAATCCTAACTCCCTAGGGCTATCACAACAAGGAGTCAACATTTTCTCATTCTTTCTCTCTCTCTCTCTCTTTACATTTTATTATCTTTAATAAAACATGAAACAAGCCATGTATAACAATGCATCTTGATTAACCTCGCCCCTTTCAGCCTTCTCCCCATCCCTTCCTTCCCACCCCTTCCTTCATTTTTCTTAATTTTATAAAATATACATTTAATTCTTCACTGCATTCCACACACACCCCCACACACACTTCTCCTTTTGCTATGTTTTCAATGCAACGAAAACCCATATACTAAGAAATCAACTTTACACTGAGTTGAAAGGCATGGTGGCAAGGTTCCAATGGTTTTACTCTCAGGTGAGTTATTGAGCTTTTAAGTATTAAACTTCGTGGCTAATATTTATCATCTTTACAATTTCTGAAATCTCTATTATTACCATAACCCAAAGGCTCATTAACAATGGCAAGGATATATTCTTACCTTGCTTTTCCCCTACAACCTATTTCTTCTAAATTCATAGGCTTCTTAAATGTCATCACCATTTTGGAAATGTAAATCCAAAAGCTTAAGGATTTTTTTAAGCTTAAGGATTTTTAAGTACCCACTAGGATCACAATGTATGTTGAGTCGAGGATGGGGTACCAGCCCCAAACCTGCACTCACTCACTGACTTTGAGAAAGTCACTTCAGCGCTCTTGTTCCCAATTTCCTCATCTGAAATAAATGGTTGGATTAGTTTACCTCTTTTCTAGCTTTAAATTTTTATTATTCTATCCACTGGCTAATGATCCCATTAGAAAGATGTAATGTGGTACATCAATAACACTAATGGAATTATTTCAGACCTCTGACTTTCCATTTTTTTCACCACCTCTCTGGGCTATTTTTAGAACAGGAGTAACTGCATCATGATCTGACCTTTGGGAATCTCTGACACTCAGTGTGGCAGAGAAGAGCCAGAAAGAATGGAGAAAATGAGTGTATAAATACACAAAGGGATTTTCCTCACCCATTGATCTTAGGAAAATGAACCCTAAGATATGTATTCAAATTTTTTTTCATGCGACTGTTTCTAACACATTATAAGATTATTTCTTTGTTGCTTTGTATGTCTCTCCCCCATGGTATAACCCCTGCTTTCACTGTGTTTGATGTAGGTATAATTTGTGGAGGGGAAGGGGAAAAACAAATCGTTTAAATAGGGATACAGGTGGACCCATTGCAACAATGAGATGTACAAGTCGTTATGTCGAAAATGAACTTTACAACTTTGGTGGGGGCAGGGAGGAGGATTGAGTGGGGGGGGGAAGGGATGGGAAGGGGAAACAAAGGAGGAGGCCACAATGCTTGATAAGAAATGTACTCATTATCTTGCCCATGTAATTGTAACCCCTCTGTAAAGTATTTTCACAATAAAAAAATAAAATAAAATAAAAAAGAATGATAGTGTGCCATTCATAAAGAAATGGAAAGACTTGGATAAACATTATGTTAAGTGAAGTAAGTCAGGCCCAGACAGACAAAGGATCCATGTTTTCTCTTATATGTGGGAGCTAGATTTGGCTTACAAACTCACAAGTAAATACATGGGGTGGTATGCAGGTGTCTACAAGTGTATTAACTGCAATACAGTAGATTCAAAGGAGATCTTGAATAGTGTATTTCTTAGAAAGTCAAACCCAAAGTTCAGCAAAATAAAACACAGAAGTGGATACTTGAAAGGGGTGGGGTGGGATCAAGGGGAAAAGGATAGAGGAATGAAGAGAAAACAAGAGGGAAAATGCATATAAGAATCGAATGAATATCCTACAACATTAATGAGAGTATGAGAAGGGGTAGGTAGGGGAGGGATGAGTGGGAATGTGGAAAGGGGTGACCTGGATCCGCATCCATTGTATTGATAAACTGCCTTGATAACTGGCAACTCCTTTGTATAACTACTTGTAATAGTTTTTAAAAGTTTAAAAAACAAAGAAAAATGTTTTAAAATGAAGACAGATTTCTAGTCCTCTAAGAATGCCAACAAAAGAAATGTTTTATTACTAATATGCTGGTGTGCCATTATTTGCATCTACCATGTTGGCCTGAGGCAGAGGAGAGGCTGAAACAGGGAATGGCTGCCGGTCACATGATACCTCTTCAGTTGCTAAGGTCGTTGGTTCAGATGCCAGAGCATCCCTTTCAAGAAGTTTCTCTACAACCAGCTGGTGTCAAATTTGAACACCAGTGGGATCTAAATGATCTCAACTTTAACAGAATTCCCCTGATCATTTTCATTAATGCCTTCATTTTAAAGTGTTCTGTACTGTTTTCCAAAGGATTTTATTACCCTTTACCTTCATTGAAACTCAACATTCATCCACTTCTCTACCAGCTGTGATTCAAATGAAGAATGAATGGTCTCTAGAAACAGTAGCTTTATGCTGGGCTCCACTAGCTCACGCCTATAATCCTAACTATTCAGGAGGCTGAGATCTCAGGATCTTAGTTTGAAGCCAGCCAGAGAAGGAAAATCTATGAGATTCTTTTTTTTTATTTTGTTTTCTTTTAAAGATGCTGTACAGAGAGGTTACAGTTACATCAGTAAGGTAATGAGTATATTTCTTGTGGAGCATTGTCACCCCCTCCTTTGTTTTTCTCCTACTATCCTTTCCCTCCCGTACCTCTCCCCACTCCTCCCCCCCCTACACCCAAAGTTATAAAGTTCGTTTCCAACATAGTGTCTTGTGGGTATCATTGTTGCAATGGGTCATCCTGTGTCTTCGTTTCAGCAATTTGTTATTCCCCTTCCCCTCCCCAAATTAGATAAATGTATATGCAAGATGCAAGGTACAACAATCGAATACAGTGACAACAGGGATATACTATGGGAGGAAGAACATACAAAAGAAACAAAAAAATCACATAGTATGTTAAAAATAACAACAAAGAAAAACCTCTTGTGTCCATATTTTGGGGTTCATTTTGCTTAGCATCATCTTATATGGTCATATGTACGTAGGTTTTGAGGTTTTCTGCTCATCTGATAAGATTATCCTAGATGTATACTAGTTATTGTAAAAAAAAAAAAGGGAAACCATGGGACCTAAATTTCTTTGGGTCTAGCTTACTTCACTTATGATTTTTTTCCAATTCTTTCCATTTCCTAACATTAGGTCAGTGTCATTCTTTCTGATGGCAGCTTAGAATTCATATATATATATATATAATATTTTTGATCCATTCATTTACTGAGGGGCATCTAGGTTGCTTCCATATCTTAGCTATGGTAAATAATGCTGTGATAAACATAATTGTGCTGGTAGCTTTAGTATGGCCTCCTTTGTGTTCATTGGGTAAATGCCCAGAAGTGGAATTGCTGGGTCATAGGAGAGCTCTATGTTTAGTCTTTTGAGGAACCTCCATACTGCTTGCTTTCCAGAATGGCTGAACAAGTTTACACTCCCACCAACAGTGCAGTAGCATTCTCTTTTGGCCACATCCCCTCCAACATCTGTTAATTATAGCCATTCTAACTGGGGGGGGGGGAGGGGGGAGGGAATCAGCCTCCCCTCCCCCTCCCCGTCTTTACAAAAGTGGCCTCTTTTGCCCTTGGGGAGGGAAATGGAATTCCAATGTTGTTTTGATTTACATTTCTTTTATGGTTAGAGAAGTTGAGCATTTCTTCATGTGTTTGTCGGTCATTCCTATTTCCTCTTCAGAGAAGTCTCTCTTTAAGTCTTTAGCCCACTTATTAATGGGGGAGTTTTTTCTTTGAGGATTTGTTTTTGGGGATTTAATTTTTTGAGTTCTAAGTATGTTTTAGTATGAGGCCCATCCCAAAATTAAAAAAGAAACATTAGATATGAGGCCTTTGTCTGTTGTATGGCTAGTGAAGATCTTCTAATCCGTGGGCTTTCTATTGATCTTACTAGCTACGTCCTTTGCCATGCAGAAGCTCTGCAGTTTCATGCAATCCCATTTGTCCAACCTTTCTTTGATTTGTTGTGTTTCTGGATCTTTAGTAAGAAAATTTCGGCCTGTGCCAAAGAACCCTAGAGTTTCTCCTACTCCTTCCTGCAATGTTTTCAGGGTGTCTGCTTTTATTTTGAGGTCTTTGATCCATTTGGAGTTAATTCTGCTGCAGGGTGACCTATAAGGATCTAACTTTAGTTTTCTACAGGTATTTAACCAATTTTTCCAGCACCATTTATTTAAGGTTGCCTTTCTTCCATTCTAGTTTTTTTGGCTCCCTTATTGAAGATTAGATAGCCATAGGTCTGAGAGTTCATTTCTGGGTCTTCAGTTCTATTCCATTAGTCCTCAGGTCTGTTCTTGTGCCAGTACCAAGCTATTTTGATTACTATGGCTTTGTAGTAGGGTTTGAAATTTGTTATTGATATTCCTCCAGCACTGTTCTTTCTGCTAAGGATTATTTTTGCTATTTAGGGGTCTTTTGTTGTTCCACATGAATTTTTGGATTGTTTCTTCTATTTCATTATAGAATGAGGTTGGGATATTGATGGTATTGCATTGAACTTGTAGATAGCCTTAGGCAGTATTGCCATTTTCACAATGTCAATCCTACAATCCAGGTGCATGGGAGGTTTTTCCACTTCCTCAGTTCTGCTTTAATTACTTTTTTCAGGTTTTTAAAGTTTTCATCATAGAAGTCTTTCACTTCTTTAGTTAACTCCTGGGTATTTTATTTTTTATGGGGCTATTACCAAAGGAGTTTCCTGATTTCAGTCGCGCTCTTCTTTTTATTGGCATACAGAAAAGCCATTGATTTCTGAGGGTTAATTTTATACCCTGCTACTTTGCCAAAGTTTCAGATCAGCTCAAGTAAATTGAGAGTGGAGTCCATGGGTTTTGTTTTTGGGTTTTCGGTTTTTTTTTTGTTTTTTGTTTTTGTTTTTGTCGGTAGTGGGGCCTGAAGTTTGGGCCTGGGAATTGTCCCTCAGCTCTTCAGCTCAAGGCTAGCACTCTACCACTTGAGCCACAGCACCACTTTTGTCTTTTTCTGCTTATGTGGTGCTGAGGAATCAAACCCAGGGCATCATGCATACAAGGCAAGCATTCTACAACTGAGCCACCTTCCCAGCCCTCCACGGGGTTCTTTAATACAAGATCATATCATCTACAAAGAGGGAGATTTTTACTTCATCTTTCCCTATTTGGATCCCCTAATTTATGTTTGCATCTTGTCTTATTGCCCTAGCTAGGCATTCTACTACTAAATTGAAGAGGAGTGGAGAGAGCAGACAACCTTGTCTCATTCCTGAATTTAGAGGAAATGGCCTTAGCTTTTCACCTTTAAGTATAATTCTGGCTATAGGTTTTTCATACACAGTCTTTATTATATTGAAGAATGTCTACGAGATTCCTATTTCCAAAAAAAAAAAAAAGAAATCTGGAAATAGAGTTGTGGGTCAAATAACAGAGCACTAATCTTGCACCAAAAAAAAGCTTAGGGACAGTACCCAGGCCCTGAGTTCAAACCTAAGGACCAGCACCAATAACATAACAACAAAAAGTAACATTTTTAGGCCAAAAAATTGTTAGGATCATTCAGAATTCTTATCCATCCTCATGGTACGATAATTTACTACAAAATGTTTAAATTACCAGAATGTTATTCATTATGTGCACAATGAATAAAGCATTTGAAATTAGGATAGTTAGCATACATCTAATAACCTCTAAAATATCAAAGAAAATAGTGACAGTGTGATTCTGTGTTCAAATCCCAATAGCAATGGTTACCTAGTCCCAAGCCTTTACCTTACACCTAACAGCTCCTGGAATCTTTGCAAAAGACAGTCACTAGTCTCATTTTATAAAAGAAGAAATGGAAACACAGAAATGTAAAATAATATCCACTAAACTACCAGGGGAAAAAAAACAGAGATAGGATATAACTGGGCGTGTCTACCTCTAACAGCATGTCTAGCTCTACCAGAGTCTAGCTCTTAGGCTTGAGGAGCTTGGGCACTAAAAGAGTCCTGACTAGCCTTTTATACAACCTTCACTTTAGATGGCTGATAGAAGACATCCTTTAATCCAGCCCAATCTGAAATATTAACTGATGTGTCCAACTTATTTGGCTAGTTTGTGGTCTCCCAGGATCAGACCTCTAGAGTTTGAAGCAGATATTTGAACAAATAGGAAGCAGGTTTGTGAAGCAGTAGAATATACCAGGCAGGCACTGAGCTACACACACCTCAACAACTCGAGGCTTATTTTCTTGACTTTATGAAAGGATATTGTAATACCATCAGATTATATACAGATGAACCCAGAATTAAATTAAATTAAATCAAGCTCACCAACAGACACATGCAGATGTTCTATATCTCTGGCATATCCAACATTCCGAGGTCTCCATTACCACTTAGAATTCATCCTCATGGCTGCACACAGTGCCCTCTCACTGGCTCACCATGAGAACTCTACCCCACAGCACACTGCCTATACTCTCAGGTCTTCCTTTGAAATCTAGGGTGGAAGACTCCACAACTTTTGCACTTTGCATGCCTGCAACATCAGCATCAAGTCTGCCTTACCACAGACAGGAAAGAGGGTGAGAAGGAAAGAGGGGCTAGGTTTAACCTCCAATAGCACACTTCACTGATCTACCCCCTCCAATTAGGCCCCATTGCCTGGAGATTCCAGACCACAAGTGGACCAAATGTCCAACACAAAAGCTTGTGGGGACATTTTGTAGTCAAACCATAACAACTTGACCTAAAATATACATATCTATAAATTGATTGATCAATAGATAGATAGATAGATAGATAGATAGATAGATAGATAGATAGATAGATAGATAGAATCTCTACTTGGAATTTTGGGAAACCCTATGGTATGTTTGTAACTTGCATTTTTCTAATTTTAAAGGCCTATAATTTTTATCCCATTCATGATAGACTACAAATTTGGTGTTTAGAGTTGTACTTTCAGCTTGATATTTATTAGATAGTAAAATGACATTTGACTAGTGAAGAAAACCCTGGGAAATAAAAGGCAGGGAGAGAAGCCTAGTCGTAGCAAATACAAAAATATATTAAAGCCTCATAGCAATAACTCATTAAGTAGACAAAAACTCCAATAGAATAAAACATCAGATATACATAGAAGTTTGGAATAGGATAGTAAACAACAGACTTTTTAAATTAATATTAAGATAATTACATGCTTATGTGATAAAAGGGTTTAAAAATAACTAAACTTATTCTTTTCCCAGTAGATCAGGATAAATGTAAGATACACTGGCAATTTAATCATAGAAACCATGAAATTCAAAAATATAAAAAATACAGTTGATAAAAAATAGGTAATTTTCCACTATAAGAAAATTCTCTTATGCTCAAATTTCTAGAATAAAGGAAGATTTTTAAACTTAAATCAGATAGACTCAAAAGTCTAGTTTTTACCCTTTTAAGAAGCATATATGGAAATGCAAATCACTGCACTGTTTCCTTTATTGAGATAGTCTTGTTAGAAATCAAAGTGTGCTGAACTAATTGGAACTCTTAGAGATGTGATTTGTTTACAAACTGTATCTTGCAGAGTTGAAATAAGTAGTTCTCAGAAAAATAGCCTTTGCTCCTCCAATCATACAGAGTAGCATAATTACAGAATGATTTGATGTAATCACATTTATCAATTCTTTCTTTGATTTACTATGATTCTGGATCTTTATTCAGAACGTTCCTGTCGGTGCCAAAGAGTCAGAATGTTTCTCCCACTCCTTCCTGAATAGTTTCAGGGGTTCAGGTCTCACATTGAAGTCTGTGATCCATTTTGCATTGATGCTGGCACAAGGTGATCGATGGGGATCCAGTTTCAGTTTTCTGCATGTGGATATCCAGTTTTCCCAGCACCATTTGTCAGAGGCTGTTTTCCTTCCAGCTTATTTTTTTATCTCTTTCATCAAATATTAGATGATGGTAGCTGTGTGGCTTTATTTCTGGGTCTTCTGTTACATTGGCCCTCGGACCTGTTTTTGTGCCAGTAACAACTTTTTTCATTATGTAGCTCTGTAGTAGAGTCTAGAGTTTGGAATTGTTACACCGCCAACACTACTTTTTCCTGCCCAGGATTGCTTTTGCAGTTCGAGAGCTTTTGTGGTTCTGTATAAATTTTTGGATTCCAGGAGCATGAGCACAGAAGGTCTTTCCACTTCATTCCAGAACACTTGCAACATGAATATTCATAATACAGTATTCAAATCGGAGCTGATAATCACACTGAGAAAGAGTTCCTCCAAAGAGTCAACTTGCGTCACATTTATTTTTTAATGAAACAAGTGACAGATATCCATGGCTTTTAAATTTTGTGCATAACATAATCTAGTTAATATAGGGGAAAAGTAATAAGTTCTGACTTGATCAGATGCCAAAGACCATCTCTGAGGCATCTGGGTAGAAGGATAGGCTGACCCTCTGCTTTCATTTCTCCACAGATCCTCTAAAGGACATGTGATAGGGAAGAATACTGATTTCCTCCACCACAGATGAAGAAGATAGTTTTCCTCTGCCTTTCAAAAATATTCTCCACTGATTTGTCAATGAAAAGATGACATTGACTGACCTCAACTTTCCTAAATTGCATACCATAATTATTTTGAAAAGTGAACTTCCTCTCCTGACTTAAAAAGAAAATCAACAAAATATAAAGCTCCACCCTGACCAAACTTCCCTTGTATATCTAACACAAGGCTGAAATGTGACTCTAGCAGGGGGACGGCGGCATAGTCACAATAAATTGACTGGACAGGCAGAATCACTATTTCATTTTTTATTGGCTGAGTCAAAAGAGAAATGTTGCTGGGAATAAGTGGCTTCTCAGAAGGCTGAGACCTAAGGATCTCTGTTGAAAGCTAGCCCAGGCAAGAAAGTCCATGAGACTCTTATCTCCAATTGAAAAGATAGAAGTAGAGATGTGGCTCAAGTAGGTAAAGCACTAATTCTGAGAGAGAACAAAAACCTCAGGGACAATGCCCAAACCCTGAGTTCAAGCTCCAGGGCTAGCACACACACACACACACACACACACACACACACACACAGGACAGGAGCTAGAAAGTTATCCTTCTTAGTAAATTTCTTTGCATGCTACTGTGTTTACAAAATTCCATTCCATGGGTCCTGGAGGTAACATTTGTTCTAATTTTTACATTTTCCTATTTCACATTTTTCATTTCATGCTATAGACTTTGAAGCTTATTTCAAGCAAATGACTTCAAAAACAAATTCCCAATATATTTTGTTTGTGCTTCTTCTGTGTTTTTGTCCAAAAGGTCAGTGTCTTACATGTGTTACTGTCTCACGTCAGACACCAGACATGGGTCTACTGCATTCCATTTGCCAGAATGAGCTGAAATTTACATGAGCTCCCTTCTTGCTGAAATGCAGGCTGTCTGTGTTATTTCCTTTGATTCAAATGACAGCCATTTGCTTCCCTTAATAAGCATATTTTTCCTTTTCAATGTTTTCTTTCACTACACTGGAGGAGATCTTAGTTAGAGGAATCTGAAAACTGAGTTGAGGCTGCTTTTTACCCAGGCAAACAGACTCTGGTTTCTCTGCCGAGTCTCCTCCATGTTTGATGATCCTTCGTCTTCATAAGGAAGCAGTGGCACTCACTCACCAACAGCCATGACAAGCATGTCCAAGTGACATGGGAACAAGCTCAGAAAAGGTGTTCAAAAAGTCACCGTGATGAGTCTTTCAAAGAGAACACCCTGCTAGGTTTACAGCCAACACTGTGCCTTCCTTCCACTGTCATCTCTAACACATGATCACAAGTCTACACAACCAGTGATGTTACAATCACCTGTCCTGTTGAGCGGGAAAGTAAAAAGATTACGATGTGCTTTGATTCAAATTGGCAAATGGGAAAAGGCAGACCCAGGGATAGAATCTGGAGCACACACATTGCTCATGTGAAAATTATTAGGGAAGACATATTTCCAACCCCCTCAACAAAGAGTGTGAAGAACTGAGAAGGATTAGCCAAGTCTCAGACAAAGAGCAACTACACTACTGGTTCCCTATCAATACAAGGAAGGGAGTATGAAATTTCTTCCCAAAAGTTTTCTCCAAAGGTCATTTTTGTGAGGGATTTCACTTGAGGGAGGAATAGTTGTTTGAAAATAGTTTGCCTCTCAAAGTATTGCTTACCAAACAACAAGCCAATTTTTGCTTTTTCCTGTCCTATTCAGAGCAGTTATATAACTGCTAATGAGGGCTTCCAATCAGCAAGCAATGAACACGATTGAAACATTAAGCTAATGAAGTACTTGCCAATGGCAGATACGCTTATTTGGGTTAGAATGTATTTGTGTTATCATAGCAAGATGGTATTGTTTCTGTTCTTAGAAAATTGGCTTGTGGTCTCGTTTTGATTACTCTCTGGTCAGGTCATGAAGTCAGAACATCTTCCTCATTGATGACTTTTGAAATTCTATCATTCTTCAATTTTTGTCAGACTGAACAAAGTAAGCAAAATAAATGAAGACTTGAATAAAAGCATCACAGTAGAGGATGGTTGTAAAAAGCAATGTGGACAGAATGAAAAGCTTTATTAATTCTTTTCCATTGATAATTAGTCTTTGACTTTTGTATGAATTTCAATGTGGGAAATAACAGTTTGCCTCAGAGATGCATCCATTTTCTTTTATAAGCCAAAGAACAGTTTAGAGAGAAACTTCCACTTCTAGACTCATACCCTTCACCAATCCTTGATGTCCTAGTCAACAAAAAATAGGGGGGACAACAATGGAATACTACTCAGCAATAAGGAAGTGTGAAATTACGATACTGGAAAATGAGTGGACGTAGAAATCATGTTGAGATATGCCAAACTCAGAAAGACAAATACCACATGTTTTTCCTCATATGCAGAATCTAAGCCTAATATAATGATATGACATGAGTATAAAAGGGACTGTAATAGAGAGATAGGAGAGGGTGAAGGGGTGTATATGATCAAAGTGGATATGTGTGTGTGTGTGTGTGTGTGTGTGTGTGTGTATGAAAACAGCATATATGAAACCCAATTAAAAAGAGTGAGAGAAATAGGGATATTAAAATAGCAATGAAGTTGGGAGGCTGACAACTTTTTGGAATATGGTTTCAGGTCAGCCCAGGTCAAGTTTAAGAGACTTCTTCTCAATAAACACATGCCTGTTATATGTGGTATCAGAAACTAACATAGGTGGCTCATGTACAGTCGCCCATTCATGTGCAGTCACATCCTCAGGCAGAAAGAAAAACCTCATCTCAAAAATAATGAGCAAAAATCAGGGCTGGAGGCATGACTCAGTGGTAAGAGTACCTGCTTAACAAGAGTGAGGCCCTAAGTTTAAACTCTAATAGTGACAGGAAAAATAAAGGAGACAGAGAGAGAGAGAGTCAGAAACAGAGAGAGAACGAGAGAGAGAGAGAAGAGGAAGGGAGGAAGGCAGGGAGGGGAGGAGGGAAGGAGGGATGGGGAAGGAGGGAGAAAGAAGGAAGCAAGCAAGCAAGGGTTTCTCCCCCTTAGCAAACTTTCACCCAACAAAAATCAAAACAGTAATAGGAAATAGGGAGTGACATAGCATTTCACACTTCTCTGGACTTATAAAGAAGAGATATCAGGTTTAATTGGACTTAAATTTTTTCACCAGATAAATTCAGTAATTAAATGACTTCCAGGATCAGGATCAGAGAACAAGAATGGGAACTTCTTTTCCTGAAGTTCAGCTCCTGAACACATCCTTGGACACCATTTCCAGGACCAACAGCCAAGTCTTTCCAGCTTTCCCCAAACTGCTCTGTATTTAAAGTTCAACTAGACTTTTCCTGGTACATCCCTACCATCCTCAAACTTCATTCCATTCCCCAGTAGCATGCTGGTCATGGAGCCATACTGCTTAGATCAGAGAAGAGGGTTTTCTATCCAATGGCATCTCATTACTTTCTCTCCTGGCCATCTGCTCTAAATCTCCAACCCCATGAAACTCCCAGACACAATATACTCATTACCAGAATTCAGCTATGAAGCTAGTGTGTCCACTTACAACTTCCTCAAGAGACAGAGGACTCTGAGTGCTGTAGCTGTCTCACACTGTTGTATATCATACAACTGTATTTCTTCTTTGAGTATTGGTGCTTTCAAGCATGAAGCAATATCACACTGAAGAATGAGGTGTTAAGCTATCTCATTGGTTGGTGTTTTCATAATAGGAATGGTCATTTTGCTGTGGCTATGTATGGCTCATTTCCTAGTGGACTACTTTCTATTTGGACCCCAACTCTCTAAATATTGGGAGTACCTGCAAGGAGAGCCAAATGAGACCTGGCTCCAGACCCAAAGAAGCCTGAGATATTCTCATAGGAGCATACGGTCTCATCTGTAAACTTCAGGAAGACAAAATACAGCCCCCATTGTCTTTAGTAGTGGGTTCGTTCTTCATCTCTGTAACAAAATACCTGAGCAGAACAATTCAAGAAAGCAAAACTTGATTTTTGGCTTCCAGTTTCAGGAGTTTCTGTCCATCAGGGTGGCAAAGACATGGTAGAGAAGAGTAGCTCACATCATGGTGGCCAGGAAACAGAGAGAGAATTGCCAGTACCAGAACACTTCCTTACTGTTTTTCTTTTATTCCACATGGGCTCACAGTCTGTGATATGGTGCCAGCCACATTCAGAGTGGGTTTACTCCCCTTTAGTTAATCCTTTCTGGAAATACTGGCACATATACAAAGGTACTCCCCAGTACTCAATCCAATCAAGTTGACAGTCAAGATTAACCATGACAGAAGGGTTTCCTCATTCTAAACCAAAAGCTTGCTTTATTGTAGAACACATGCATCCATGCTTCAGCCTCTACTGCCTCCCAGAAGCTCTGCATTCTCATCTGCTGGGAAATTCTACTAAAACCCAAACAGTGAAGAGCAGCTTTCCAGAATGTCTGAAAGCTCAGCACTCCATGTCTGTCTCACACAGCTGCTTCACTTGGCACCCAAGCAATGCTGGTGCCTCTTTTTTTAATGCTATCAAGATGTTCCCTGTATCTGATAATGATTATTAATAATAATATTTACATGAACAAGCCCTTCATTGGGCCAAACAATCTCAAAGTGTTAAAGAGACATCCTCCACAAATCCAGGGTCAAATATACCAGAGCGAAGTATCCAGAATGGTCGCTAAGAGCTGCCAGATCATACCTGGTAGAGACAGCAGAGCAGGAGGAACATTTTCTGTCCATAAGACAGTATGAATGGGCCAGCTGCAAGCTGGAAAAGAGCATGAAAGGGATGCACACTAATTAAAGCATGCAAAACAGAAACAGTGATGCCCAAGTGTAGCTCTTCTATAATAAACAAGCTCCTGGTGGCTGTCACTTTTTTCCTTCATAGGAAAATTACATTCAGAATTTCCTTTGGGGAATGAGATTGACCTCCATAAAGACAGATGAAGGAAATGGTGACTCAGAGTGTTTCACCCTTGGGATGGACAGTAATCTACCCTAATCTACCCTAGTTTGGTAGACAAGTCTCTTCCTAGAACTAGAATCATTCAGGAATAATGAAAATGCAAGTTAGCTGAAGCTGATGAATTTCAGAAGCAACGCTTTCAATATTTATTTAGTTCACATACCAAGACTCTTTGAAACTGCTCTTTACTTCTTCTTTCCTCGTCTGCTTTGGTGTTGTTATTGCTATAGCTTTGTTTCATTTTGTTGTTATTATTATTTAATCTCGAGATCTCCCACATCTTCCCTATCATTGTGTCTGTATGTGTGTGCATGTGTGTGTTTAGTTTAGCCAGAGTTCATATTTGTTGCTTGCATCAAAAAGCTCTACCTAATATTTAGAAAATACTAAACATTCAGGAGATGTTTTATTATTACATCAGCTTTGCACGTCCCTACCTGTTATTATTTTTGACTTGTCAACCAAATCTATTGACAAAAATTTTAACAATTTTACACAAAAACTCTGCATATAATTAATATACAATTTAATGACTTTATGTCATAATCTATGACATAAACCTATTACCTCCCAAGATTTTCTCTTATTCTTTTATCTATGGTCAGTATTTTTTTATAATAAGAATACAATGTAAGCTCTACTCTCTCAACAAAATTTTAAGTATAAAATAGATTTTTAAGTATAGGCACATTATTGTACAATAGATCTCAGGAATCTGAGATTTGAGGATCAAGGTTTAAAGCCAGCCCAAGTAAGAAAGTCCATAACACTCTTCTTTCCAATTAACCAGCTTTACCAGTCAGAACGGGTAGAGCTGTGGTAAATCACCAGCCATGAGCAAAAAACTCTTAGTGAGAGCTTAAGGACCTGAGTTCAAGCCCTAGTCCCAACACACACACACACACACACACACACACACACACACACACACACACACACACACAGTATCAAAACTTTGTACCCTTTGATTGATCTCTCACCATTTATCCTTCTACACATCCCCAGGCAAGGGTAACAACCTTTCTACTCCGTTCTATGATTTTGATGACTTTAGATTCATCTAGATTAATCTGGTAAATGGTTTCATGTCTGGCTCCTTTAATTTAGAACAACTCCTTCTAGATTAATCAATATTGTTTCAAAGGGTAGGATTATGATGCATATACATGCCACATTTTTCAATTCATGCATCTGTTGATAAGAAGTCATGTTGCTTTTGTGTCTTGGTTACTATGGATTATGCTATAGTAAACAATATGTCATTAAGATCCTGATTTCAAATCCTTTGGCTACATCTCAAAAGTGGAATTGCCAGTTCATGTGGTAGTTCTTTATTTTTAGTTTTTCTGAGGAACTTCCATATTGTGTTAAAAGTGTTCCCTCTTTTTTCTATCTCTGGAAAGATTGCCATTAATTACTCTTAAATGTTTGGTAGAATTGACCTGAAAAATAATTTATCCTTTATTCTTAAATAGGATTTTGGGCACTGATTCAATCTCCTTATTTTTTGTTGGTGGAAATATAAATGAGTGCAATATAATTGTAATGATTTATATATGATACAGACTTCATTCATTGTGTCTTTTGGTAACTCATGAATAGCTTCCTAGAAGGTGGCTCTAAGGACAGGGAACAGCGGCAGTACCTCAGTTCTGTAGTTTTCCAATACTCATCAACTTCCTTACACTCAGGCAATGTTCACTGTTTGCCTCTGTACACAAATATTCATTACTATAACCCGGATGGTCTGGAAATGGGATGGTAGCAGGGGAAGAGACAATCAAACTCATGAGTTTTTACCTCTTAGCATATGTTATTAAGAATACAGTCACCTGTCTTTCTGCTTTTTATTTAAATGTAATTTGGCCACCACCAGGCTCACAGCATGTCTTTGTTTAGGTATGCAGTTGTGCATTGTCTTCTAACCCTGAAATTACTTTACCATGCTAAGAAAACCTCTTAGAAGTTCTGAGAATGATGGAGACACAGACATTACGGCTTTTCTTTTTACGTTAACATCAGCTTTTTGAGGGGCAAAATGAAAGTCACTGCCGAGGACAGCTTCTTAGTTGTCAAACCAGGACCACACACACCCAGGCCTCCCAGCTGAGACTTCGACTGAAGTCTTAGCTTTGGCTAAAGCCAATGTCAATAAACTGATTCTTCAGGAACTTCTACTTAGTGATGCTGTAGTGTGACGAGGCAAAATCAGAAGATGGACAAGATGGTTCTTGATCAATTAACGAGGCGAAGAGGAAGCCTGACAAATCATCAATCCACAGATAACACACTCCATTCTAATGATTCCTCTTTGTGGGACCTCGCTCAGTAGAGAAGAGTTTTGCCAAAAGGCTTTCACTAAAGAAAACAAACAAATTAAATAAATGGAAATTCCTTCAAGAACAAAAATTTGCAGAACTTCAAAATATTTTTGCAACAGTTACCCTTAAGAATCATGAGCACAGCAGCACTATGAATTCCAACTTGGGAAGTGAAGGAGAGAACTGGATTTTTTCCTTTACCAAAAAAAGGAATAGGCAGATTACTGGTATGTGCTGTTAGGCTTTTCCTTCCCTTCAATTATTTTTTTTTTATCCTAGAGCTTCCTGTCCCACTGTGACTGGTAGACAGGTGCAATGGAGTTCAGAACTGAGTGGAAGCAGTAATGAATGAAGCCTGGTACATCTCCTGGCTGAGCCAACAGACATTTCCAATGGTCAAGCTAGAGATCCTTGGCTGCCCATACTATAAAGCAGATAAAGTAGGATTAATAAGAAGTCTGAAGGTGAAAGGTCATGGATCTTTTCTCCTATCATTTATCCCATCAAAGATGAAAGAAAACCATACACAGTCCTCTCCCTGGTGCATGTTTTTGACATGACTTAATGTAAGCCAACCACAAGGCATGGAGCACAGTCTTCCTCATGAAAGACTCCATATTATCCCTGGAAGTCTTTTCTACAGAAGATGTCATATCGTATAGCAAAGACTTGATGAGTATGGGTTGAATGAGCGAAGCACAATTACAATGGATCACCGAGTGACAGGCTAATTGCACTTTTAATAAAATGATAAAATAGCATCCACATGGACTAGAAAATCAGGCACAGATATCAAAGAGCCAAACTCAAAAATACCTTCTTTCTAATAAGAACATCTGTGCCCAGAGGGAAAAGGAGGGTACTTAGCTTAACTATGATGTAGCTATGGCACCTCTCTTCTACCTCATTCTATGCTTGTTGGGGTTCTGAGAGGAAAGAAAGATGAGATGAACAGCAAAGAGAAGTAGAAAGCAAAAAGGAAAGGAAAGAAACATAGCCAGAGAAATTCGGTGTTCAGAGGGGTAACACTGAAAGGGTTTTAAATGTTCAAGGTCTGTGTTCTACATATTAAAGGCATTGAAAGACTAGTGTGATTTGATTCTTGCTTTGGGCCTTTCGGCATGAGTGTACCTTCATAGGAAGGACCAGATCCCAGAGACATCTGCTGCACAGTGCCTTATGCTGCTGGTCTGTCCCAAATCCACTCCTCCCTTCCTCCTTGCCCAAAGCTACCTGACTCAGTTTGGGTCCCTGTGGCTTGGGTCCAGCTCAGAATGGAATGTGCGCCTTAGGCCCAGACATCACTTCCTTCCATTTTCTGAGCCTCTCTGCATGGACAGTAGGCAAAGGTCATCCAGGGGGAATAGTATTAAGACTTGCTCTGGGAACTTTACAGGCAAGGACTTAAAGCCAAGATGACTCCAGGAGAAGCCTCCTCCTCCCTAACAGCAGGTCACATGATTCCTGCTTCCAGAAATAGAGAGCAAACAACACAGAGAATTAGCTTGTTCATCAAACTACATTCAGTTATGTGTCACACGCATACTCTAACCCCTTAGAAGGGATGTGCTTATGGCAAAGGTCTGATCTACCTTCCTCCCTTGGTCTAGCATGATCTCTTTTAGCAAAATACGCGGTTCCTCTGAGATGCTTACAAGTTTCCAGAACACTCATCCATGTGGATATTACCTCTGCCTTAGGGTGAGCCCTGGCCAACACCTGTCTTCTCCAGAGCCCGGTGACGGAGGCCCTCAAATCTATCACTAGTATTCTGTGGATTGGATTTTCTTTTTGTTTTTATCAGGTTGGTGTTTTGGGTTTTTTTTTTTTTTTGATGATTTGAGCTCAAGGCTTTGATCTGATTGGCAAGCACTCTGCTGCTTGAGTCATGTTTCTAGTCCTTTGTGCTCTGGTTATTTTTGAGATAGAGTCTCATTTCTTTGCTCAGATTGGCCTGGATTGCAATCCTCCTATTTGTGTTTTCCAGTAGGGCTGAGATGACAGCGGGCCCATCTTTGACTACTGAGATGGAGACTTAGAAACCTTCTGTGCCTGGGCTGACCTGGAACTTGGATCCTCCCAATTTCACCCCTCCAGGTAGCTAGGACGACAAGTGCATGCCCACATGACCAGCTATTGGTTGAGATGGGGGTATTGGAAGCTTTTTGTTCATGCTAGCCTCCAATCACAAGCTTCCTAACTTTTGCCTCCTGAGTTGCTGGAAATATAGCCATGAGTCACTAGCACTCTGCCACTAGCTTTTATTCGCAAGTACTTTTATAAGTGTCTTTTATAGAGCAGAGTGACTAAGTCACTCTAATTTCAACTGCTCTTCCATGACACCAGTTCATACATGACTGAAGGCATCACTAAGTCCAGCAACAAAATGTGATGGTCATGGCTTACGTACATATAAGAAAATATGAAATATGATCTCTGAGTCTACAAAGAAAGGAATGGAAGGATAAGGCAGGGGGGAGGTAAGGAAAGTAGCAGAAGAGACGGGAAGCAGTGGGCATGAGTGTGGAAGGACTGTCTTCCGTCACACAGCAGGCTTTCCATAGGACTCTGTTTCTCCCTGTACTGGCTTTCATTCTCCCTGCCACCAGTGACTACACACGCTCACCTCCTGCCCTCATCTAGCCCTTCATCATGTTTTTGTCCCTCATGGGGCTTGAACTCTGGGCCTGGACACTATCCCTCAGCTCTTAAGCTCAAGGCGAGTGTTCTATCACTTGAGCCACAGTGCCACTTCCGGTTTTCTGGTGGTTAAGTAGAGATAAGAATTTCACAGACTTTCCTGCCCAGGCTGGCTTTGAACCACAATCCTCCTCAGAGCTCAACCTCCTGAGTAGCTAGGTGCGAGCCACCGGTGCCTGGCTCCCTTCATCATTTTTTTATCTTGTCTAATCATTTTTCCCTTGCTCAAATGTTCAAGCGATCCCACCTTCCTCCCCTTCTTCCCACTTGGTCTTTAGAAATTAGGCTCTTTCTCTCTTTTCCCTGCTCAAAGCTGCATTCTCCAACATCATTACGTCTGTTATTACTGCTCTTCATACATCCACTTCCGGGGGGTGGCTTCAACCTCAAACTACCTGGACACCTTGATACCTGGACACCTAATCTACAATTACAGCCAGCCTCTGAGAGGAAAGAGCTTGAGGTACATTCAAATACTGAATCCGACTTCAAAGTTACATACTCTAAACAAACACTCAAACAGAACCCAAGTCATGGTCAATCATTGATCACGTGCCAGCACAGGAGGTTCATGGATGACAACCAACATGCAGCTCCAAATGCTGGATCAGCAGAACGTTCCAGACTATAGCCCCAAAGAGAGTCCAGGGCTAAGGAACCCAAGATAAGAAGAAGAGACTCAGCTATTATGGGCACTGGATATGAGTAAGGAGTGAACAACAAACTTCAGTACTCATCACGGAGCCTGATGAAAAATGCCAAGTAAAGATTTCATTTAAAGATTCCTACCTAAAGCCAGGAAATTTGAAGAGCATACTGCTGCCGCTAAGGAGCTGAAGTCTGTAGCCATTGGGAAGAGGCTGAGAGGTCAGAAATTTGGGCAGGTCATTAATAGCCTGCCTCTCTGGAATTCTAAGTATAGAATATTACATTTGTCCTCATTAAATTTTACCTTGTGGGTTTCTGCCTGGTGTTCTGGGTGTCCAAGTCATTTTGTATCTTAATTCTTGCCTCTGTCACACCAGCTCTTCTAGCTACCCAGCCTGTATCATGTGTGAGCTTTAATGAGGCTTTCCACGGTTCTTGGCCAAGCCATCGATACAACACTGGAACCAACCAAGGACAGAGTCACATGGAGCCACCCTTCCCCATTTCCTTCAGTTCCCATCAACACTTCTTTGTGAAGTGATTGTTCAACCAACCACGGTGTCACCTGGTCCTCTCAACACACAGCTAATATTTCATGATTGTGTCTACCAAGCTCTCATGTGTCTTTGGCAACGGCCCTGCTGAAATCAAGGCAGGATTTTCCTTCCCATCTTTCCTGTTCCACCAATTGAGGAATGCAATAAAAAGAAGAGAATGATTATGAGGCCTGGCAGAACTTTTTCTCATGAGTCATTGCTTCCTCTCTCGGTGCTCATAAGCCATCTGCTTAATATTCTATTTTAGAAGCTTTCCCTGGACTGAAATCTGTTTTGCCAACGTGTAGTTTGCAGAAATCCTCTTCTCAAAACGAGAAAAGCATTTGCTCATCACTAATCTCCTGGCTCTGCTTTCTTTTCTCCAGAGTCACGAGGGCTAATGATTCTTGAAAGGAACTTTGAACTCAGAGACACGTTTACTCTCTTTACCTAGGACAAAATGAAGTCTTCTGACATTCCTACATGCTCTTAATAATTCTACAGGAGAGTACTATCTTAGTATTCCATACTAGAGCTATGTCTTAATAGTTCGACACGACAGCAATTGGTTAATAGTTCATACTGCAGTGATTTCATCTTTTCTTTCCATCCACCATCGGATGATGGTGGAAATGGAGAGCAAACCAGTTTCGTCGCTGTCCTTCATCAGGGAGACAATAGAAGTGAACACGTCTTTTGTCATTAGTAGGATCTCCTCATCTGTCCCGATCAACTGAACATTGTGCATTGGACTTGGCACGAGCATCCTTTATCCTTATGCCTTTACTCACAGCAGCTCATTCTAAGCTTTAGGCTCCTGTTTCATCTGTTTTTAACTCTGGTTTCATACCAAGTCTTCACAAGTAGCCACAAAAATCCATGGACTCCATCTCTTCCAAATGCCACAAATCCCCCATTAGACATCTCTCCCTCCCTTAAACAATACAACATTACAGGCCTAATGCCTAGCATATCTTTCTTAATCCTCTTGGGTATTGTACCACTCAAAGGCAGTACTAGACAGGGCAGGAATCTGTTAGGTTTATTTGCACGGGAGTGTGACAAGAAGCAGTAATGTACCATGTTCTATTCTTTGGTAGGCAGGAATGTCTGTGGTGGTGTCTTCAACTTCTTCCAAATTTCTATCCCAAACCCATTTCCAAAGTGGAAACTCGCAGGATTTTTCCCTACTTGCTACATGCTATATTTGCAGGTGAATCTGTGCATGGCAAACTGTTAGCATAAGAAGAGAATACTATTCCCAGGACAAAAAGAATGGACTCTGGCAAAGTCTATTATTTAATTGAGAAATCTACTCTCTTGTTCTGACTCAAACTGAGTTCTTGGCTCACTTGTATGTTGTGATTTTAAGAGGAGGATTTTTTAGCTTTTAAAAATTATTTTTAAGTAACTGTAGAAAGGGGTTTCAATCCAACATGTCAGTGCATGGGAACAATGCACACTGGCCAGGGTCCCCCGGCAGCGTTCTGTCTCAGACCTCCCCACCACACACAGCAGAGAAGAGAATCTTGACAACTATCTCTCTCTATCCAATCTGTATCTTCATATACCTCACCAACCACATATTTTCTATTTAATATTATATACACAATACCAAATACATTTATTTAATTAAACATAGTTAATTAGATATCTTCTAAAATAATTGATAGAATACCCTAACACATATATAAACACAGCACTTTAGCTTTTCATGTTACTGGGTTTTGGTTTTTTTTTTTAAATAAGGTCTTGCTATGTAAGTCAAGCTGGCCACCTGTCTCAGCCTCTCTAAGGCTGAGATTAAAGGTGTGAGCCACCAAACCAGCTCAATTTAGATAAAAAAAAATCTTTCAACCAAATAAATCTGATGTCTTAAACATTTATTCTATATACCTTTCAGTTTGGAAGATTTTTCTACAATACTGTCTTGCAAGTAATTAGAAGATCTAAGAGAATCTATTTTCTAGAATGTTCTTTTTTAAAACAAATAAACATTTTTTCTAAAAGTTATTCTGATATCTAAATGTAAGGAGTTGTCTTTGCATGTACTTCTTGCAAGCCAAAATCATGAATGTTGGAAAATTAATATATTTTATCTAGTTTATCAGTGGGGTTCCTCTCAAACTTTCTTGGTCTGTTATACATATTTTGAGCTTGTGAGCACTTGCACCCACATAATCTCAATTTCCAGAGTGGGGGGGGGTCTCCTATTGATTGTTTTCTTTTCTTCTGGAAAAACCTGACTAGTATAGATTTTGATACAGCCATTGTTCTAGATCCTTGGTAAAAAGAAATTGTTTCTATTGGTATTAGAAAAATTCTTAGCTTCCAAAGAATTAAAACAAGTCCAATATTCAATCCACAGGTGATGCACAATTATAGTTCTAGGTGACTTGTTATGAATTCCAGAAGTGAGGGAAGCATCTGAAACACACCTCAGGAGAGAAAAACCAGTAGTCCACAAGAACTCTACCTTGAGCTGGGTCACCACGCACTTGGACTTGAGGGGCCGGTGGAAGGGACTCAGCAGTGGGACCAACAAAGTGTTTCTGAGGCAGAGACTGGAGAAGTCATAGAAGTCAGGTCCAAAGGCCCTGCAATTTGAGTCTGTTCATTAGAATGTTCTCACAGGTCAGGCGATCTGCAGGTTGCTCCTATAATCCTACCTACTTGGGGTGTAGAGTTTGAAAGATCTTAGACTGAGACCAGTCTGGGCAGAAATGTGTGTGAGACCTCATCTCAACCAATGGCTGGATGTGAGGATGTGCATCTGGGAGGCTGAGCCTTCTGCCAGGAAAGCCAGACAAAAGAAAAAGGTTGTGAGAAAACATCTCCACAGAAAAAGCTGGGTGTGTTATTTGCCTATCAGCCCAGCTATGGTGAGAAGCATCAATAGGAGGATTGTGGTTCAGGCCAAGCTAGAGAAGAAGCCAGACCTTATCTTGAAACCAACCAGAGCAAACAGGGGTCGAGGTGTGCAGCATGTGCTGGAATGTCTGCCTAGCCAAGAGCAAAGCTCAGATTTCAGAAAGGAAAAGGAAAAGAAGAAGGGGGAGAGGGGAAAGAAAGAAAAGCCTCACAGGGTTGACTTGAGGAAGCAACTTAAGTATCTGTCCAGACCGGAGTGTAATGACACCCAGAATCTAGCAGGGAGGGAGAAGGGACCTGGGGCAGAAGGAAACTGCTATGGACATTGAGACACGGGGACAGAGACTGGCATTCCGCCTAAACCTACCCTACTACTGCCCTTAATAAAAGGAGCCTAGCAGCATATAAGCCAGGTTCTTCAGGGGTCAGCCTGGGCAAGTCTGAGCTTGTTAACCAGCAGATTACAACAGCCATGCACGATCTGACCCTTCACACTTGCTCCAACTTTGTAATTTGTTCAAGAACAGAAGCCATTTGCGTGTGCCTGTGTTCACAAGTGTGTTCAAATTCAAAAGAATAATAAAAAGTGCCTACAATTTGAGCTGTTGAGTTTTGACGAAACTCAGGGGGTTTTATTGGCTGACTTATCTATGCTAGTTATTTTATTGACCTAAGCCACTTGCGTTTGCTAAATGAGACAAACATACATTTAAGCTTTTTGTTGTTGTTGTTGTTATTCTCACTTCTGTCAGTACTGGGATTAGAACTCAGGGTCCCATGCTTGCTAGGCAGGTTGCTCTACCACTTCTGCAATATGTCTCGCCCCTCTTGAGTGATGGTTTTATTCAATATAGGGTCTCACGCTACGCCTGCGCCACCTTGGACTTCAGTGTTCCCATTTGCACTTCCCCCGTGGCTTGGAGTAACAAGTTACACCACTATATCCAGCCGCTGATCTACATGGAATCACTCACACTTTTTTTTTCCTTTCCTAATCTGTCTTGAACCATCATGGTCCCTCAATCTGCTTCCTAAATCACTAGGATTACAGGCTTGTACCACCATGCTTGGCTTAACTTTTTAATCCTACATTCTCCAACAATTTATTTTTAAATCAAAAATAACATCAATTAAAACGTCACCATGTTTCTCCAAATTAAACAGCTGAGATAACTCCTAGTCAAATATTTATTCATACACACACATCTAAGTCCCCTCGTCAGAGATTGGGGGCGATGATACATAATACATTGTAAAATGCTTCTCTACTGGATTAAATTTATTTGTCTTTCCCCCATCTCTTTCTAGAATGAGTTCTAATGAAAAATAGCTTACATCCTTAGAAAACCTGGGGATCAATTGCTTTTGAATCAGATTATCCCCACTGTTACAGAAATAATTTTTAAGTTTCCAGCAAAGGTGTCACATACCTGGCAGAGCCCCATTAAAATGGTCTGGCCACATACGTTCATTCTACTGTTGTTCTTGGCAAAGCTCAAACGCTCCCTCCCTCCCCCTCACTCTTTCTCTCTGTTCTCATTGGAGCGCTGCATGATTCCCTGCACGGGTTTCTCTGGATGCCTTCCAATACTGTTTACCCCCGGCAGCCCCTAGTTTCTCTTCCTGGAATCGCATCGAATGTGACTCTCCATCCATCCTGAGGACAGGGCTACACGGTGCTTTTGTGAGCTGATGTCTGCGGCCACCCAGGTGGTCGGATAACGGAGCTGTTTCCTTTTGCTAAGTGACTCTGGCTGCACTAAGACTTGGCCTTCTGCTATGCGGACCCCCAATTTCCTCTCTTAAACCCCTAAGCTAAGAGCCCGGTTCATAAATGCAGACGTATGCTCAGCACCTCCGTGGTGCTCCTGCCTCTGGCCTGTCCTGCAGGGGGAGGACGGAAGGCTGGATGGAGGGCTGGACGGATGGCACTGGTGTCCAGAGCCCACCGAGCATCTTCCCTGGCTGTAATCAGCAGGTCACAGGCAGCCTGCCATGGCCCTGCCTTTTCCTGCTTTGAGGGCTTGTGCCCCACTCTGAGTGTTAGCCATCCTGGTTTGAGGGCAATAAAGGCTCACAAACACTTTACAATGGAAGTCCAACATAGCTTACGAGCCCAGAGCCTTTGGTTTCTTCCTAAATAAAATGGGTGATATTCATTTTATTACAGACTGTGCCATTTCTCCCAAATTTCATTAGCAGCCTTTAACAAAGGTCAGTTTACCCTCTAGACTCACCTTAGCTCCTAGCCATGAGCCTATCCCAGGAATGAGAAGTTTCCAGTCGCTTTCAACCACTCAGATGTGCCCAGGAAGTTCCCCCACTGAACCCTCAATTTCCTCTGCTGTCAGAGCATCTTAGCCAGGCCCTGGGGCCCCCTGTGCCTTTCTGCTTCCTGTTGTCGGATCTTTATGGATTTGACTGGTGGCTCGTGATTGTAGATCTTTGCAACTCGAGAGTCTGAGATCTGAGGATCATTATTTGAAGCCAGCCTGGGCAGGAAAGTCATGAGACTCTTACCTCCAATAACCATAATGTCAGAGGTAGAGTTGTAGCCCAAGTGGTAGAGAGCTAGACTTGAGCCAAAAACCTCAGGGACAGTGCCCAGGCCTGGAGTTCAAGCCCTAGGACTAAACCATCCAAAAGACCCTCAGGTACAATGAATGGTATCCTTTGAGAAAATATTAACATGTATGAAAAAAGAAAAACATTTAGAAGAACAAAGATAATAACCACCACAGATTCATTATTTAAACACTATATAAGTCAAAACCACAATCGAATGGCATGTTCAAGTGTTTCAATCAAAGCATACTATACTTGAAGCTAGAATTTTAGATGTGGTGAAAATATTCTTTACACAAAAAGGACCTCTTTTTTTCAGAAAAATAAAAATGGAAGGTTTGTCATTACAGACCTGTTGTGTAAGAAAAGTTATTAAAGGAAGCCTTTTAGGAATCAGGTAGAAAAGTGACACTACACAAGAGAACACAGAATGCCAGAAATGAGAAGCTCATGGATAAATAGAAATACTTTGTCTCATTATAAAGTTCTTTAAAAGGTAATTTGTCATTTAAAGCAAAGAACGATCATTATATGCTAAAACATATGTAACACTGATTTCTATGACAACAGTGCAAAGCAGGAAAGAACCAGAAATACACTGTTGAAATCTCTTCCATGTTGCAAAGGGATGCATTTGAAGGTAGTAGACTGTGATTTTTTTTAAGACATTGAGCAGAACTTTAAAAAAAAGCACATAAGCTAATGAGACCAAATGGAATACTAAGAAATTCTACATTAACCATAAAGAAAGCAAGGAAAAGGAAGGGTCAAGTCATACAGGTATGGCATTTCAATAGCATTTTATTACATTACATTAAGGATGGGTGTTTCAAATCTTTCAACTAAGTAGGGATTATCATACTGAATAAAAATGGAAAGCTTCATTATATATTGTGTGTAAATATACTTAAACATACTTGGCTGGACACCAGCCGATTCATACTTGTGATCCTAGCTACTCAGAGGTAGAGACTGGGAAGCTTAAAGTTTGAAGCTAGCTTGTCAGAAAAGTCCACAAGACTCTATGACTAAATAGTAAAAGGCAGTGGTAGAGGTATGGTTCAAGTGGTATAATAACAGTTGTGGCAAGAAAAATAAGGGAGGCCCTGAGTTCAATCTTATACCAATAATAATAATAATAATAATAATACTAAATAACAGATTAGTAAGAGTATGAACACATATATAGACACCAATTTCCGTGAACTGAATGTTTATCACCCCCTCCCTGAATGGCCTTAGGAGGTGGGGCTTTGAGAGGCCATTAGGTCATGAGGTTGGATCCCTGATGGATGAGTCAAATGCCCTTATTAAAGTTGCCCAAGCAAAATTCCCTGTTGTTTATCTTCTGTGTTTACAGAGGCAGTGAGGACCTCTGTCAGTGCCACCATGTTGGATTTCCAGCCTCTGACCCTGTAAGAAATGAGTACCACCTGTCTATGACACATTATCACAGCACCCTGAACAAAGACACTTAAAAAAATGGAGTGTCTGTGACAATAAGAGAAAACTAGAATATACAGGGGAAAAGGAGATTTTCTAGGGTGAGAAAGGTTCCCATAATGATCAACAGAACCAATTCATCAGGCAGAAAGACACATTCTAGTATATATATGTCTAATTAATGACATACTATAAATGAAGCAAAAACTGACTTAAAAGCAGAAATAAATAAGTCCATCATTGTACTTTGGAGATTTTAATTCTACTCTCTGAGTAATTGCAAGACCAACTGGCAGAAAATCAGTCAGAAAAATCTTATCAAGCAACTTACTGACATTTATAGAACACATCCAACAACAGCAAAACATATATTCTTTTTAAGTGCCTGTGGAAAATATACCAATATAAGACTATATTCTGAATTTTTTCAAAGTTCCAAATAAATTTAAAAGGACTGAAATCATAATGGCTATATTCTCTGAACACAACGTCCTGAAGTAGAACCCAGAAAGAGAAACATTTCTGCAAAACTAATCTCAACGAACGTATGAACACTGAACAAGACCGAAGACAAACAGAAAATAACAAAAAGAGAAAAATAATTTTAATTGAACAAAATACAAACCCTATTATATTTAAAGCAATACAATTGAAACAGAGCTTAAAAGAACACTGCAGTTTTTAAAGGCTTACCTTGTGAAGGAATAAAAATGCAAAATCAAATATATTAGCTATTATACTTTTAAAAAAACCTAACAAAGTACACATAGAAATGAGATTAGAAAGGAAGTCAATAAAAATAGACAAGGAACAAATAATAGGACTATTCAATTTTCAAAAAAATGTTAACTATCAAAGGAATTTAAATACTCCTAAAAAAGTGTCATTCACAAAACTTAGTATGCATTGGAAACAACTAAAGTAATCCATGCCAGGCACTGGTGGCTCACACCTGTAATCCTAGCTACTCAGGAGGCTGAGATCTGAGGATCGCAGTTCAAAGCCAGCCTGGGCAGGAAAGTTCATTAGACTCTTATCTCCAATAAACCACCAGAAAACTGGAAATGGAGCAGTGGCTCAAAGTGGTGGAGAGCTAGCCTGGAACAAAAGAGCTCAGGGACAGTGCCCAAGCTCTGAGTTCAAGCCCCATTACTAACCAAAAAAAAAGTAACCCATTAAATCACAGATCTCTGATTCCATCACTAAAGTGGCCAAAATATTACGTCTACAGAGGAACCCAAGGATTTTATTTTTAGTGAGTTAACAGGCAATCTTAATGGTGCTGGAAATAACATTTGAAGAAATGTTATATATAACTGATGAAGAAATAAAAGGAGAGAAAACACAAGTTATTTATGTCAAAAATGAAAAGAGAACACCACTATAAATTCTATAAATACTTTTTTAAAAGCTAGCAGTATTTTCACAATAACAAACTTATTTTTTAAAAAAAAAGAAGTTAAGGGATCATAAAAAGGTAACAAACATCATGAATAATTTTGGGTTACTCATAGTTTACATTACATTGACCAAACCCTGCAAGTTACAGATGTAACAAACACAAGAAGAAACAGAAAACCTGAATAGCTTGTACTATTAAATAAATTGAGTTCATGCTTTTAATAAATTGCTTTATCAGTAAATTCTATCATTTACCACTCCAACAGAAATTCATTCAAAAAATAAAGGAGGAAAAACTCCCCATTTCTTTATGTGACGCTGTCATTAATACCAAACTCAGAAAGACACTTCAAACTGACAACAAATTGACACATTTCTTGAATGTGAGAACCAAAAAAGTTGCTTGAGTATATAAGCAAAAACACATCCAGCCATGTGTAAAAAATGTTTTATGACATGACAATTTGTACTTCTCATTGTTGCAACGGGTCCACCTGTAGCCTTATTTAAATGACTTGTTTTTGCCCTTCCCCTCCACAACTTATACCGACATCAAATACAGTGAAAGCAGGGGCTATACTGTGGGGGAGGGACATACAAAGCAACAAAGAAATAATCTTATAAATGCATTAGAAACAAATGCATAAAAGAAAAAAATTTGAATACCTATCTTAGGGTTCATTTTCCTCTTTACAACGTTGGTGGGGGGAGGAGGATTAGGTGGGGAGGCAGGAGGAGGCTGGGAAGGGATGGGAAGGGGAAACAAAGGAGGAGGCTACAATGCTTGATAAGAAATGTACTCATTATCTTGCCCATCTAATTGTAACCCCTCTGTACAGTATTTTCACAATAAAAAATAAAAAAAAGTAATAAATAATGCTACTTAACGAAGTGAAATTGGAAAAAAAAGAAAGTAGAAGGAAGATTGAGAATCTTGATAAGGAAATGGGCAAGATTTAAAAATAATGGAGAAATGCACACCATGGTTTAAATAATAGCAAAAGAAATGGAGGAATACAGTAGGACTTACAAATTAACAAGCAGAGAAGTAAATACTGATATGAACAAAAGAAAACAATAAATTTTAAAAAGTCATTCACTTGAGTTATTTAAAAAAATGTTTTGTGATTCAATATGGTGGATCCTTAGAATAAAAGATTAGTTTAACCTTAGAAAAACTTCAGTGAGGGGCTTGGAAGGTGGCTCAGTGGTAGAGCACTTGCCTTGCATGCCTGAGGCCCTGGGTTCAATTCCTCAGCACCATATAAGCAAAAAGAAAAAAGCCGAAGTGGTGCTGTGGCTCAAGTGGTAGAGCCCTAGCCTTGAGCTGAAGAGCTGAGGGACAGCACCCAGGCCAGAGTTCAGGGCCACAACCGGGCCCCAAAAAAAGAAAAACAAACTTCAGTGAGTTGAAGTTCAACCTTAAGAGAAAATAAAGATGAAAAATAAAATAATCAGTGGCATCCATGAGAAAAGATTGTTGGCAACACTGAACGCATATTTAAGGCAAAAATTCTTGTGAACTATGAATAGGAAAGAACTTTTAAAACCTGATTTGAGAAAAAGGTGTATGTGATAAATGTATGGCTAATGCAATTGTGTGATTATAAGTAAAGCTGAGTTTGGGTTTGGTGTTATTTGTGTCTCCAATGTCTCACCGTGTATGGAACTGGCATGGAACTCACTATGTAGCCCTGACCGGTCTTGAACTCCTAATCCCCCTGCCTCAGCTTCCTGAGTTCTGGGATTAAACATGTGCACAACTACAACTAATTCTACACTTTTTACCTCTATGAGCAGTAATAAGGATGTAAACGTAACACTACTTCTATGCAATATTGTCTTGAGGGTTCTAGGCAATTCACTGGGAAATGAAATGCAGACAGGATGGAAAGTAAAACTGTCTTGCTGACAGCACTATTATGGTTATAAAAAATTCTTACACTGTTTCAAGAAAGCTACTAATAAACAAATCTAGCAAGGATGAAGCATGAAAGTTAATATAAAAATCAATTATCTTTCTGAATAATCACCACCATGGCTTTGACATTGAAATTTCAGACAACATTAACTTTTATAGAAGTATCAAAACATGGCATAATTACCAACAAATTTAATAAAATTTGTGGAAGTCCCACACACCCTGAAAACTATATAATATTGCTAGACAAAAATAAGGAACCTTTTCAAATTAGAGTTGAAGACTCAATAGTGGTGATATTCTACTCAAATTGATTTTATAGATGCAAGACAGTCCCAAACAAAATCCTGGAAGGTTTTGTTTCTAGAAATTTTCAAGCCAATTCTATAGCATATATATGGAAATAAAAGGCCATAAATTTATACAAACAATACTGGGGGGAAAATGACAGAGTTCTCACTAGGTGATTTTAAAACAACTACTGTGATAAGTCAGTAGGGCGCAGATATAGGTGAGCATTTAGAAGAAAGGAGAAGAATACAGTCCAGCCATGTAGCGTCAGTGAGCTTTTAACAATATGAAGGCTTTTCCCAAGCATTTTCTTTCCACAAAATGGCACTGTATATTCACTTGGGAGAAAATAAAAATGATTCTGAGCTCCAACTGCATGCTATTTGTATATGTTAATCGAGACTTAACTGTCAAGAACACCTAAGAAGAAACAGAAAAAACAAAAAAACTTTTCATGATTTGGTGGAAGCCAGAGACTTCTTAGAAAAGGGCGGGGGAGGGGAAGCTTCAGAAATCATTAAAAAATAATTATAGGTTGCACTACATGGAAAACAAAAATGTATGGGTCAAGGAAATTAAAAGGTGAGCCATACAGAAGAAAAATGATCACAATGCAAAACAATGACAAAAGACTAATGCCGCAAACATACAAATAAATCCTACAATTGAAAGCAAAAGGTAACTCCATTATTTTAAACTCAGGCAAAAGCTTTGAATAGACATCTTAAAAATGGCCACAAAACACAGAAAAGACATCCAACATCTCTATGTCACATTTGCATACCCAAATAGACAAGTTTTGCTGTTGATGTTGTTGTTGTTGAGGGTTGGGGAATTTTTGCCTGTCCCAGGGCTTGAACTCGGGTCTTAGATACTGCCCCTTAGCTCTTTTCCTCAAGACTAGTGCTCTCTCCCTTGAGCTACAGCTCTACTTCCAGATTTTTGGTAGTTAATTTGGAGATAAGAGTCTCATAGACTTTCCTGCCCAGGCTGGCTTTGAACAGCAATCCTCAGATTTCAGCCTCCTAAGTAGATAGGATTACAGGCATGAGCTCAGGCAAAACAATAATTTTTAAAAGAGAAAACATTACATTTTGGTAAAGATGTTAGATTAACTGGAATTCCTGTGCATTTTTTATATTAACAGAAGAAAATTGTGCAATTCCATATATAGTTAAATACTTACCATTTTCACCTCTAGGTTTTTCCTAAAGAGAAATAGTAAGTTGCATAAGAATGAAAAGTTTGGGCTGGGAAGGTGGCTCAGTGGTAGAGTGCTTGCCTTGCATGCATGAGGCCCTGGGTTTGATTCCTCAGCACCACATAAGTCAGAAGTAGTGTTGTGGCTCAAGTGGTAGAGCGCTAGCCTTGAGCTGAAGAGCTGAGGGACAGTGACCAGGCCCAGAGTTCAGGCCCCATGGCCAGAAAAAAGAAAAAAAATGAAAATTTTGTATATGTGTGTTCATAATATGGTATATAATAGTCAACAAAGGTAAAGACTCATAGGTAAATGTACAAGCAAACTGTAGTATATTTGCTTAATAACTACAAATTTAAAAAAAAGAAGCCAACAGTATAAGTTAGAGCAAAGCTACAGCTCATGAATTGATTCATATCCACAAAAGCAGCTTTATTTCCATCATTATAAAATAGGTTGTATTTGAGCAAGATGGTTGAAAACAAGTTAGTGACTTCCTGGAGACTAAGGTGAGGAGGCTATAGACTGCAAAGGGTTATGGGAAAAACGTTTGGGGGATCATGATTATGTACACTTTTACTGTGCTGGTTAAGTAGTTCATGCTTTGCTCAGACTCATTCAAACTGCACTGCTCAAATGAATGTATCTGTTGCACATAAATTGTGCTGTATTCACGTGGATCATGGATGACTTGAATAAAGGTGGCCAAGCAACATGGTGGAAGGTAACGTTCCCCTGAGAAAGGCAGCCAGTGAGGAATTCTAGTGACCAGAGCAGTGGCTGTCATCTTATCTCAAGCTAGAGGGTGGAGGGCAATATGGTTTACGTTTCAAAGGACAGCTGACTCTACACACTCCAGTTGACCTTATAAGCTGTGAAATCACTTTCTCCCTAAGGAAACCATGCCTTGTGCAGATCGACAGCTTCTCAATGGCCGTTAGTACACAGGGAAGAGAGAGGAAGGTCGAGTTAATCTTTCCATCCCCACCACCCACCATAGGTCTTGGCATGGGGGAGTCATTCACTAAAAGCTGGATGAAATAACCTTTGGGTTCTTCCCAGAACTAAGACTTCTGATCTTTCGTGAAGCCTCAGCCCTATGTATCTGTCATCAGTATCCCAGTAAGGTGTCATTTCCACACTTCCTCCTCAGGCTTCCTCATTTCTTTATTTGTTCCATCACAGATGGTCCCGTGTTTTCACTTCCTGTTTGGCTTCTGCACTCTCTGTGCACAAGCTTTGGAGACTAGGCGCCCTTGCGCTTCAGCATTCACAGCTTTGCTGGGGCTGAAGGGATGGATGCTGGCACTGCATGATTGCTGTGCAGACACTTGGCAACCTTTCCACGGTATCTTGCTGAGGGCTACGATCCTGTGGACTGGACCTGGCCCATTAAGGAGAAGAGGTGAGGGCTCTGTGACGCTCTTGGCCCTGTGTCTCATCTTCTGTGATGGTCTGGGCAAATCACTCCATTCCCCATCTCTCTTCTCTTCCCATAGACTTTGCTGTTTTGTTTCCTGAGTCGCTCACTGGCCACCAGAGACCACAGGTTCTTCTTCACATATCAAATTCTGACTTTTTTTTTTACATTACTGGAGGAGAAGATGGCAGACTAAGTCAGACTCAATATGGTTCAGGAAAACACATGTGCCTTTTGATACCTGGATATTGAAAAGTGAAGTATGCATGTTTCATACCAAAGTCTATCCACCACACTCTTTGCCACTCTTGGTGGGTTCGATCTATTCTCTGTGTGAGTGGGGGACTCTTCCATCACCTGAAGCATTTCTATCATCCTGGACCCTGACATGGAAAGACTGGGCAGCTCCTACCTCTCCCATCAGACATTGCTACCTTGCTTACGTGGTCCTTCCGTTTATCTACCCTGGAGCTACCTTATCCCAGCAGAATCGAGGTGGGAACAAAATGGCACAGGTCAAGGTCTCCTACAAGTAGAGATCACTTCTGGACAGCTTTGCACCTAGTTGCATTTGAATTAAAGACTTGGCTTGCTGATGACTGAAGTTCTAAACATGCTTCCCTCTCCCTCTAGTTCTCGTCTCCTTAAAAGGAAAATTCAGTCCAGAAGGGAAGCTTTAGCCTGTAGACAAGATCAGAAACTTCCACACAGAATCTCAGTGGGCCAATGGGGAAGACAAAATGCTAATCCAGCTTATGCTTTCCGTTGCTTGATTGGTTTGTCATTTTTAAATGAGTAAGATTCATTTCAAGATATAAATGCAAAATAGCTCCCAAGATGTCTCAGGCACTGTGCCAAGCATTTCACACACTTGTGAATATCATTAGATAATTATCATATTTACTGTCAATATCACTCATTCATCTCCTGTACAGGGAGGGGAGCCCTTTGGAGCAAATTATTGAAGTTTGAAGCATCTTTCTTCCATGCACTCTGCCCCCTCCACTGGGAGGCCGGGCCAAGGAGGAACAATAAGCCCCTCTGCCCTCTCTGGATTCTCCCTAAGCAATGGAGGGCTCCATCCACTTCTTTAAGGAGCTCTGTCTTTGTTTCAGATCTCACGCTTGTGCAAGGAAGATCGACAGTCCTCCACCTCAGAGGAATGCACAGAGAAGCGGCAAAGGTAGGAAGACAAGAAGACACTGTTGAAGCCAGCTGATGCGTGTGGTAGTAGAAGGTGGATGGGTACAGCTCAGGAAAGGGAAGATGGGGAAGCAGCTCTCTCTGGAGGAGGCAAAGAGGTCACCCAGAACAGGAGGCCCCCTAGGATTGAGGATGAAGAGTTTAGCCTGCAGATGGCCAAGAGAAAAAGTGTTGCTAATGAGCAGTTCATGACTTCTCTGCCTCCCAACTCTCTACTTTTATTGAGAAGGTAGCACATAGGAAGATGGGCTGAAAGGGAAAAACACTATTAGCTATTGGAAAGAACAGACCAAGTGGAGGCCAGATGACTAATAGCGCCACTAAACACAAATATAGCACTTACCACATGGTAGATACGGGTTAAGTACTTTACTGGGGTTCATTTATTTATTTATAGATGGCAGAGGTAGATTAAGTAATATTGCCAGGAATGAGAGTGAAGAATGGATCCTGGGAAGACTGCTACTCAGTCTGACAACTACCACTCAAGAAATGATCACATCACATTTGGGGAATGTTTTCACGGAGAGCTGACTTTGAGAGGAAGGACATGGGGATGAAGTGAAAGATTCAGAGAGGGAAAGGTGTCAACGTTAGAGTTCAAACAAACATTACTGTCTTTTCCTGTATTCCCAGGCACACCCACTTTCGATATTTTCTCAACAGTCTATAGTAAATATTTAACTTGCTTCTTGTCATTGGGTGTGCTTCTTGGCTACTTCATTTTTTAATTAACCTTAAGTAATTGTACAAAGAGATCTTCATTCAACCTGTCAGCTGGTGAGTATAATGCATCTTGAAAGAATACATTTTGTGGGGTTCTTTTTAGTGTGAGGCTACATTTTGGGGGTGGTTTTTTTCAATGGGAGGTTCTGTTAAAGTAAGTATTTGGGGGGGTCAGGTATGATTATGAACATGGGGTTGGTCAGATTAAAGGTGTCAAAGGAGGAAGCCAAGCGTCCTAAGAAAAGAAGCCGCTTCTTCACAGACATGAGGAGAGCTTACTATTGGAGAATGCGTCAGTAACATACAGAGACAACTGGTTTCATTTTTCATCTCGTCTAGATTTGTCCCAGAGGCTCAAAATTATCCTAACAAAACCCCATCAGACACACAGGCAGGACAAGAGCTCAGTGAAGTTACCTACAGCATCTCCAATATCCTTTATGCCTTTCCTCTTGAGTCTCACCCTTTCCTCTTGAGCCTGCCTGGCTTAGCTTGCTTCTTGGGCTGTAGAAAGTGTGGCTCACTCCCAGCCCACAAAGCCAGAGCATGACAGTCACTTTGGTGATTGAAATTAAAAGAGAGATTGATTTTTAATTGAACAGCATTCGGATCAGAAAACACAGGTCAAAAATAAGCCCTGTAGAATCAAAGGCACTGTGGTTGTTCGTGTCAGGGTCTGTTGGGTCATACAAAGATCAGTAGACTGGTCACTGCTAGGATCTGTGTTTCTTCTGTTGTTGTGTTTACACGTTGGTTTTCTGGCCAGAGCCAAGTGTTTGCTTAAAACCCTGAGTCAACGCAGACATCACCTCATTGGGTCTCATCAAAAGCAGGACTGGTCCTCCCTCCCATTCGTCTTTGTCAGACCAGCAGCAGTAGCAGCGGCCAGGCTAGGTCGCCCAGGGTCACTTTTCTTCCCAGTGGACACAAGGTGTCATCCTTCATTCTGCCAATGAGACATGGGTGTGCCTGAGCCTGGTGAGGTGGCTCTACTTCATGAGTCCCAGCTTCTCCCTGTAGACTGCTTCTCACTAGGGTCAGAGGCTGGTACAGCCGTGGGGCTACACTGCGCATGACTTCCAGGGTCGCTTAAATAATGCACCTCCGGTTCCTTTAGTAAAATGTTATGTGCCGTTTGGAGACTCTTCTTATCTCTTCGAAGGTGAGGCTCCACAGCTCCCAGACCCTCCGACCCCTCTGTGGTCCTGTCTCCAGTACTCTCTCTTTATTCTTTTCAAAAGAATGGTTTTTAGGGTGTTGGAACATCTGAGAGAGTCCAGTGGGGCTGGGTGTCTTCCAGATAGATGGTAATTGTTTATCCTCTGAGCAAAACCAATAAGGACTTGCTCTGTCTTCCTCTGAGATTTCCTCCAGGACGCTAGCAGGCTGTCTCAGACTAGAAAAGGGACTGCTTAATGTTATTTACAATTCAGTAAGCCACCACATTTCCCTGCTCTAGATAGTTTCCTAATGGACCAGCCCAAACTGTGGGAAGCTTTTCTATGGATCAGCAACTATGGTCAGCTTACACAAAGGCCGGCTGTCCTGCAGGCCAGTGTGTGAGTCCCAGCACACAGCCGCCATAGCCCCAAGCAACATGCACACATCTGGCAGTCACACTCCATCCTGGTTCTGTGGGGACCCACAGGGAGGGGGGAAAAGACACAACTTGACTCAAGAGTTGGGTCTGACATGGATCAGAGACATGGCTTGAGCAAGAATGTGTGCAGCAGACCCAATGCAAGTCCAGTCCGCTTCCCTCTTCTCTGCAGATAATACCACAGATTCACAGCATGGGTCAAACTCCATGCCTAGATTCAAAGTCAACAATAACAGAAAAAAATATGTAGATACTTGCGATTTATAAATACCTATCAGTTTAGGCTGTTCAAAAATCCATTCATTGTGTAGTCAGAGTAATTCACAGTGAATATAAGGTTTCAATCAATGCGAAGTGATCAAATGCTTTTCAAAATGTAATAGGTATCCCAAACACCTGAGAGGCTGGTTATATGACAGATTCTAAGCAGAAGGCTTCGGTGAGATCCGGTGATGTGCAAGACCACCTGCTCCCCATGGTACACAGGCTGCTACGTTGACTCTAGTAAAGTTGGGTTTAAGAAAAATAGAATATTCATCCATCCTCAACCCATTCACACCCAACTCTGCCTGTCTGGGTTATATTATTCTATAATCTGCTTTCTTCATGCACTATAGAAAATGAGCAACCTTGGAGGCAGATATCAAAAGCCTAACTTATTCTTTTTCACTCTATGCCTAGATTCTATATCCAGAATATCATGTGTAGAATACCAGAATCAGGGTAATTCCTCTCTCTGAGCCAAAAAGAGACCTGAGGAGTTACCCAGCCCATGCCACTGGCACCTGACTCCAGGTTCTGAAAAACCAGCTTACTATGGTACAGAATGAAATCACTGAGCCCTCCACCCCCACCCCCACGCCACAGAAGCAATGCTTCTACCAGGGTGTGCTTCCTGCTGGAGACTTTGCTGTCCTCTCCTGGGATAAACATTTCCTTTTGTTGTCAATTCTACTCGACTATTCTAGAAGAAAGCTGATTCAGTATTCTATATGAACACACACACACATACACACACACACATGCACACACATACACACACACAAAGACACAAAATTCACAGGGATTTTTTTTTAATTTTATTTTATTTTATTTGTGAACATACTGTAGAGAGGGGTTACAATTGCATGGGCAGGATAATGCGTACATTTCTTACCAAGCATTGCAGCCTCCTCCTTTGTTTACCCTTCC
>NW_012267217.1:61026025-61093844 GCF_000151885.1 Dipodomys ordii
CTTTCTATTGATCTTGCTAGCTATGTCATTTGCCCTGCAGAAGCTCTGCAACTTTATGCAATCCCATTTGTCCAACCTTTCTTTGATTTGTTCACAGGGATTTTTTAAGAGCAATTCATGAGAACTGGCTTCAGGCTTCAAGGAAAATCTGACCACTAGGGCTCCAGAGGGCACTGGACACTCAAGATGACCCTTCAAAGTCAAAAGCCATCAGATCTGAGAAAACAAAAGGTGGCCCAGGGGTCCCACTTATGGTTTCTCTAAAGACAGAAGCATGGCATTATTTATTATTTATTTATCTAAAGCTTCGTGAAGCAGGTGGTAGATATCAGTGGTTCTTCATGCTTCACTGTAATTGGCCAACGAATTCTTTCATCTGGCCATACGTATTGGATGCAGGCAGTAAAAAGTTGAATCCTGCAACCAGACTCTGATAAAGTCTCAACTGTTCCCATCAGGACTTCTCAGAACTATTGGTTTGCAGCCACAAGCAGCCTGACATCTTCTGCAAGTGACCTGTATGTGTATTCTGCAACACTACCCCACCCTCTTCTTCTAACCAATGTCTTGTTTCCCAGGTCTGGTGTCCAGGCCACAGAAAGCTTCTGTCTATTTCTGTTAAAGTTTCTCGGGATTAGAATACAACCAATCCAAAAGAAGCTAAAAACACCTATCTTTTCAGAGCAGAAAACACTGAAATGGCAAGAAAAGAAGGGATGGAAAGGGAAGGGAGGTGAGAGGAAGAGAAAGGAGGAGAAGGGAAGCGAAGGGAAAGGAAGGGAAGGGAAAGGAAGAGAAATGAGGGGAGGGAAAGGAAAGGAAAGGAAGGGAAGGGAAGGGAAGGGAAGGGAAAGGAAGGGAAGGGCGTTTGGTAGCTCAAGTTGTCCTGTGACAGAAAGACCCAGGTGCCAAGAGAAATTCCAGCATGTGGCATTTTTGAAGGCTGAGTTCCCAGCTGGTAGCGTGAGTGCAGCCATGGCCATGCTAAGGGAACCATCCACCAGCCTTACCACGCAGAGTGGAAGAATTTCTAGACTTATCTGTGATTTTCAAAGGCTGAACTTCCTATCAGGAAGGGTCGCTGTGAGCTGTCCTGTTGTGGTAAAGACTCCTGTACTGTAACCCAGCCCCACTCTCCATAAGCAAAGGGTCCTTTTCCATAAGCATTTCCCTTTCAGTTACTGTTTCCTTATGACTTCAACCCTTTATAGCAACGGCGCCCGTGGAAAACCAAGGTGGGCTCCACACCGCACCATTCAGCCCAGCGCAGCTCCCGTTCCAACAGACCTCCAATCCAAGACAGGCGGTGTGTGGCCAGGACAGGGACACGGGAAGGAAGTGGGGAGCAAGGCCGACTGGCCCAGGCTTGCGGCCCAGAGAGCTCGAGCTGCCTCACACCCCTGTGCTCCATCAGGGCTCCCAGCAGACGCACGCGCGCGCGCGCACACACACACACGCGTGCACACACGCACACACATGCACACACGCACACACATGCACACGCACAAGCATGCACACGTACACGCAAGCACACACATGCATACACACAAGCACACACGCACGCACACACGCACACACACATGACCACGCACACACACACACACGACCACACACACACACACCAGTTCGCCCTTGCCTGCCTCCCTCTGGAGGACACAGAGGGACGTCTGAGCCCTTCCAGCCAAGAAAACTCTTGGAGGCCCTGTGTCTCTAAGGTTAAAGACGATGAAATCCCATTTCTTCACTGCAGTCACCTCTGAACCTTGGAAGCCACAAAACCCTTTCCGGATCCAAACGCCCTTCTCATCAGGCGGCCTGAGCTCCCGGGCGGCTCTCCACGACCACAATGACTCACGTGGCAGTCATCCACCGCCAGCCCCCGCTCGGGGAAAGACGCCATCTGCTCACCAGGCGGTGTCCTGGTGACAGGCCACCCAGAGGGCCGATGAGACAGAGCCACGCATGCTCCTCCTGCTGCTCTAGCGATGCATCTGGGTCATCCTGACGCATCCTGATAGGCTGAGCCCCACACTAGACAGGAACAGTAGATGTGGAAGCCAGTCTCTGTCCTCATGTAAAGTTTCAGCACGCAAATCTAAAGGAAGATGTGAGGAGACCGGGGAAGGCCCATTTGCAGTGAGACCCACGGATGCTTTGGTAGCTGGTAAGAGATCTCGGGGTGAGCAGGAAGGACAGAAGGCAATGCCACATGAGGAGCTTTCACACACCCTCCTGACAAGGCCATTTTCTTCTCATCCAGCTCATAGACAGTGAAGCCAGAGGGGATGGTTGGAGTTTACCGGTAACAATGAGGAACTGGAGGTTCCTTGAATGTCCAGCTATAAATATATGATTACGTTCCAACTGTAAGGTTCAAGAAGCCAAGTAGATCACAATCATCCAAGAGGCCCCCCAAAAGTCTGAGAGGTAAACTAACCCACCTAAGCAATCAGCCTCCGCTCTGTGCAGGCCATTTCTTGCACATCAAGGGAAATAACTTAGCTCTTTCACACTGTGGGCATTGTGATGGACAGAACGGCTTCTTTTTCATACCAATAAATTAAAAATACAACTTGTAAATTAAAATTTGAAGTTCCAAGGGAATGGAGAGTTTGCAGTTGATTTCTGTTACAGCTGTGTAACTGTGATTTAGATGTCCACCTGTGGAACAAAAATGATCCATTTTAAAGCTGGGCGAGGTGGCTCACACCTGTAATCCTAGCTACTAAGGAGGCTGAGGATCTGAGGATCGTGGTTCAAAGCCAGCCCAAGCAGGAAAGTCCATGAGACTCTTATCTCCAATTAACCACCAGAAAACCAGAAGGGGATCTGTGGTTCAAGTGGTAGAGTGTTTGCCTTCCGCTGAAGAGCTGAGGGACAGCGCCCAGGCCCAGAGTTCAAGCCCCATGACTGACAAAAAAAATCCATTCTATTAAGCCAAGACATCGTCACTTGCAGATTCATAAGAAAGAGAAAACCCTTGGGAAAATGCAGTGAGGGCCCCGGTCCTGGAGGGCACAGGGCTCACTGGAGATTCTTTGCTCCGTCGTTTCATAGTGGTGGAAGTGCTGAGTTGAGTGGCTATCACTTCTGCCTTGTTCTCTCTTCCACGATAGGAGTCTTTCAACTCCAAGCTGTCACAAAGCCCCTACCCATGCGCCCCATGGACAGCATTGGGCACACGGAAGTGTCTTGCTACTTCTCATTCTACTTCTGTCTCTCCACTACCTGCAGATGCCCAGAGCCTTCATTGCACTCCTCCACACAGGTTCTTCAAAGACAGTCAACCTGAGTCCATACACTCACCCTATATTGTGAGAATGTGTATGGTTCAAAGCCAAAACAAAGCAGATTGGAGCTGGGCACCGGTGGCTCATGCCTGTAATCCTAGCTACTCAGGAGGCTGAGGTCTGGGGATCATGTTTCAGAGCCAGCCCGGGCAAGAAAGTCTGTGAGACTCTTATTCCAATAAACCACCAGAAAACTGAAAGTGGTGCTGTGGCTCAAGTGGTAGAGTGCTAGCCTTGAGCCAAAGCGCTGAGGGACAGCGCCCAGGCCCAGAGTTCAAGCCCCACCACCAACAAAAAACAAAACAACAACAAAAACAAACAGAAAAGGCCGGTTTGGAGAATCAGTCTCTGGTGAGGAAAACCTCACTAGAAAACCCCTGTTGCATTCACACACATGCTCAGCAAGTCCCATAATCAGGTAAGTTTGGAAAACTCTGAGTGAAACAGAAACAATAAAGAAATGGAGCAAAAGGGAGAGGAAGAGTTGGGAAGTTCACGTACACTTCCCAAGCTTGCCTATGTGATAGAGCAGGAAGAGGCAGGGAAGACAATGTCAAGAAAGTCACTCTACAAGTCAAGGAACAAGGCGGAGGTAGAATTTCCACTCGAGGGACTAGACAAGGTAGCCATGTGAGCACCTACATGGAATGGAAGAGGATGAAGCACAGGCTGTTGGTGCCTTGGGAGTGGGGGGCCTGGGAATGAATGGCTCCTCCATGGAAGACAATAGCTGGCAGTTGGTTCTCTCTGTGCAACAAGGGGAGATGCGTGCAGAGCGGCACGGACCCCCGCCCAGGCTTGTGGAGGGACCCATCCATCTCCTTCACAGAATGCTTCACTCAAGGCATTGGAAAAGTACCAACCAACGTGCACCTCCACCTCCAGTGTTCCCAAATGCCTCGGGGTAACCAGTTCATCCACAGTAGCCAGTTCCACCTGGGAAGCTGCTTGCATTGCGTGTCTTTCAGTATCCACAGGGACTGTTTGAGGATTCAAGCAAATGCATTTGTGGCACACCTGACATTTCATGGAGAGCGCAGCACCAAGAGCCTAGCTGCCTGATTGGAGGAAGGATGCCTTGGTGCATGAAGCTTCCCGCCCTCGACCCCCTGAGTTCAGAGCCAAAGCATGACCAGTTGTACTAGCCCGAGCAGTTCGGTCTCTCCTATGACCCAGTCTCGTCCTGCTTGCGTGTCACCTCTGGCTTGTTCTGCGTAGCCAGTAGAGACCAGGGATCTTGAGGGACATAGGCAATGTGCCAGAAATGTGCTGTTAGTGCTTCCCGCTCATAAACCTACCTAGCACAGTGCTGTCTGCCTGATTGGTTTTGGGATTTGTGAGACAAGGTCTGGCTATCCTGTCAGCCTAGGAGGCAGACTAGGCTCCTGCCTCAGCTTCCAGAATGCACTACCATGCTTAGCTCCAACTATCTTGTTTGATTTTTTTGTTTGCTGTTGTTGTTTTTAATCTTCTGTTTCATCCATCTTGGGAAAGGTATCGTCCCCTCTCCTGGGCTGCAACTGACTGATCTATGCAGAGAATAATTTCCAGACACCCCTCACCACTCCATGACCGGAACCATGGAGTCATTGTGGAAAGTTGGGGTATATCTCTAAAAGCACCTTCATCACACACACCTAGACTACAAAGCTGTTTCTTGTCATCCGATCTGAGACTCCATGGGACATCTTTGTACCGGTTCAGATTAGCACACCTGCATCCCTGAGGAAGTTATCACATCTGGGACTGGTACTGGCACCTGGAATGAATATTTGCTGACAGGATACATTAAGGAAGGCCGGAGCAGATGTGTGGGTGGGTGTGAAGAAGGCGATTATGAACAAGGCTCTGATTCTGTCTTAAAATTGGTTCCATGTCTTTAAAACTATGAGGCCACAGAGAGCAGTTTAAACTCTGCTTAGTTTCTCCACCTTAAAAAGATGATAATAAAAATTTCTTCCTCAATGGTGTTGTGAGGATTAGAGAGAATTTGCACAAATTGCTGTGTTTTGGCCAGTAGTAAAGTTAGCTTTAGGTCCCGTGGTTTCCCTCATTTATAATAATTAGTATATGTCTAGGATAATTCTAACAGATGAGCAGAATAGCTCAATAGCTATGTACATATGACCATATAAGATGATGCTAAGCAAAACGAACTCCAAGATATGGACACAAGAGGTTTTTCTTGGTGTTATTAATTTTAATGTACTTTGTGATTTCTTGTTTCTTTTGTATTTTTCCCCTATGTTTTATCCCCTGTCATCACTGTGTTTGATTTTGGTACCCTGGGTATTGTATATATGTTTATCTGAACTAGGGAAGGAAAAGGGAACAACAAAATAATGAGACAAAAGACAAAGGGTGAACCAATACAGCAGTGATACGCACAAGACAATATGTTGAAAATGCTCTGTACATGGGGGGTAGGGGGAGGGAAAGTGGTAGAAAAATGAGGGAGGGGGTAACAAGTTTGACAAGAAAATGTACTGGCTACCTTACTTATGTAACTGTAACCCCTCCATACATCACCTTGACAATAAAGTTTAAAAATCAATTTAGAAACACAAGAACCCTAACCAGGTACCAATGATTTATGCCTGCAATCCTAGCTATTCAGGAGGCTGAGATCCTTCAGAATATTGAGTTTGGAAGCCAAGAGGCAGAAAAGTCCATGAGACTCCATTTCCAAAATAGCCAGCAAAAAGCTGGTTTGGAGGCATGGCTCAGGTGGTAGAACAGGCTAAACAAACAAGCTAAGCAAGCTCAAGGCCTTGAATTCAAATCCTGACATGGACACACACACAAAGAAATGTTAAGAATGTTTATTAGGATGTTGCATGCAAGTCATCACAAAACCTTGAGCCACTCTAAATCATGAAAGCACACAGCGTGTTTACACAGCTGAATACTTTTCGAGTTAGAAGCACACCTCCAGCGTCCTCCTAAACAAGCCATGAGGAGATGCCGGAGACCAGGCCCAGGCAGCATTCCAGGGCACTGTGAAGATCTGCCCTGTGCATTCACAGAAGGAATTGAATCAATGGGTATGTGAACGGATGGACTGAGGGGAAATCATGGAAAGGCTCGCTTCATCCGGTCATCACTTCTCATTCAGGATGAATTTGTATCCCAGAGGAACTCTGACAGTTGTAACTGAGAAGTAGTCCTGACGTCTGGTGGGTACAGGCAGAGGTGCTGTGAATCAGCCTGCAATGCACAAATGCTTCCTCAATGAAAAAGTGTCCAGTCCAAGAGAGCTAACTGCAGCCCCCAAGAATCCTTCATTTTGATGACGGTTTGAGAACTCCGCTTGTCTGTAGGGCATCTGTAATTCTCTCTGTGTGTAATGCTGTGTGTCTGTCTTTTGTGTGCATAAATGCACACAGAATGTGCGTTTAGGTAACTTTGCCTAAAAATGTCCTCCATCGAAGGACCACTTTGGAGGGTTATTATTCTCTATCAAAGGATTCAGAGGCAGCCTCACAATAAGAAAGACTATACTACAAGGGATTAAATTGAAATTCCTTGTGGGAGTCATGTTCGGGAAAAGACTGTGAGAGTAGCCTAGCTTCATTATAAGGGAATCACAATATTTGAATTTCAAATTGTTAAAAGGCCTTTGGGGTTGGGAAAGCAGGAAATCACCTTATTAATAGATAATTTGCCCATGGAGTGTTTTCTACATAGACTAGTTTCATAATGAAAGGATTTCAATATTGTGAACATCCTTCTCTTTAACACTTTGGAGCTGTCAAAGAGGCCGACTCAATAATGGATTGCCTGTTGGCCCCCCTCCTGCCACACAGCAACCAGAAAATGTTTGAGGAAAGAGGGGGAATTTTCAGCTGAAGACTAGACAATTTTAAATGCCTAGCATGAAAATTCATGTGAGTAAAACGTCTACTACAAAATCAAGGAGGTACGGCTATAATACAGAAAGTTGTCTTTTAGGGTACTTAGTATATTTCAGTCTTAGAGCACACATTACATACACACAGATAAACACTATACACACATGCATACATATATACATCACACACAGACACACACACACACACACCATGAGGACATTTCAAAGTGACATAGCACCCAACTGGAAGAAGTGTTGATGGCCAAGGTAGAAATTTTTGAGCAATAAATGAAGATGCAATAATGTCATATTTATATTCCAAAAGCTAAAATACATATCCATGAATATATGCTGGTGTAAACAAGTGATTAAATAAATGTGACAGGATAGACAAATCCTCCATGCAGAACTACAAATGATTTATGGAAATACCCACCCTTCACAAGGTAGGGCCTCACTCCCCAATCCTTATGGTAGTAAATAGTGGCTTCCTTTGAAAGAGCACAACATGGAGAGAGTGATAAACAGAAATATGGTGGAAACTCAACAAATAGAACCTCAGTGAGCTTTCCAAACAAACCACGTGCATGTGTGTACCCTTGATAGGATGTGGTGAAAACACCGTTTTACCCCCAATGTCTTCCTTCACAAAACTTATAGCCCCAGTCGGTAAATGTCTTACAAAATACTCAAGTCAACAGTCTTCCCAAACATGGAACATCTGAGACCCAATCCCAACCAAGAGTCATCACCTGATTGGTGATGATAGACAGTGTGGTGTCCTGGATAGGATCATGGGACTACCAAAACAGAACATCAGGCAAAATTAAGGAAATCCAAATTAATAATAGCACACACAATATTGGCTCATTAACTGTGCCAGATCTCCTACTCTAGTGTCCATATGGGAAACCAGGTAGATAACCTCTTTGTAGCATCTTCACAACTTGTAGAAATTGAAAACATGTTTGAGGGTTGTACAAAAACGAACTTTGGACAATAGTTTGGCCCATAGGCCCTAGTGTACGAATCCTGGTCAAATTCGGCTATTTCTCTCCTCTTTCTTAAGTTTTGGAAAGGGTTGTGGTTGAGGAATAATTCTAACCATCTCAGGGCTGACTGAATCTAATCAGGAAGAAAGCCCAAGTCTATGCCCTTATTATTTGCATAATAAAGCTTCACTGGCCCCTGCTCAGAAATCTCTAATGATTTTCTCTCTAAAGAAACGAAGTATTCTTAGGAAGTCCTGGAGACTTCCTCCAAGTCCACCGACCACCGCCAAACCACATGCTCACCACTAAATCAAGCGAGGCTGGAAAAGTGGTATCTGCCATCCTCAGTTTCCTGTGGCATTAGAGGTGAGGGAAATGTCTGGGGGAAGAGCAGCCAATGATGTCTGCAGCTTCTGCTAAGTGGTGGCTTCGATGTTTACCATTATTTAGCATGTATCTCTCTTTTTTTTTTTACAGTTTTAATGTTTGTATCTATAAACTGTAAAATCCTTTAGCAGTCAAACTTATGACTATAGGCTATGCACAAGTAGTTCATACCTGTAATCCTAGCTACTCAAGAGGCAGAGATCTAAGGATCACAGTTCAAAGCCAGTATGGGCAGGATAGACTGTGAGACTCCAATCTCCAATAAGCTACCAAAAAGCTGGAAGTGGAGTTGTGGCTGAAGTGGCAAAGAGCTAGTCTTGAGGGACAAAAAAAGCTCAGGGACAATACCAAGACTCAAGCCCAGGCTAATATGTGTCTATGTGTGTGTGTGTATACATATACATATATATACACATATATTTATTATTTCAATATATTTATACCTAAAATTTTTGGGACTTGTGTTTTGTTCAGTGTGTGTGTGTGTGTGTGTATGTGTGTGTGTGTTTTCCTGACTTACAACATCATTTAGGAAAAAAAAACTAAATCACTCTCCCAAACAATCCATAGTTCTGGAGAAAATTATAGCCAAAACAAGCAATTAAAAAATGATAGTTTCATGAGATAAATCGGAAACCATGGGATGAACCATGCGTTGATCATTTCAAGTTTGGTGATCTGAAGTTCAAAGGTCCAACCTTTACTGTGAGAGGAGACTTTCATGCACCTAAGTTGTTAAGCCCTTGGGAGTAACTTACCTGTATTCACTATTTCCTTGCAAGACCACTTGGGAAACCTTCCCCCCTCCCCCTTCCCCCCTACCCCTTCCCCCTCACCCCCTGAGCTAGAGCCTTTGTAGCCTCCCTTCTAGGTGTCAGCAGCCTCATCCTCACACAGCCCTGCCTTGCCCTTTGAAAGTCCATCTCGTAGAACAGGGCTCATCCAACTCCACTACATCTCAAGCCCATCACCAGCTCAGGTGTCCTGAATAGAAGTTTCCTTCTGCTTATCAGGATCTAATTCAGAGACAGTGTAGAGTGACAACTTCAGCAAGACCATCGAGCGCTTGAGGCCATACTCAGAGAAGGTACTGTGTGTCATGGACTATTAGCAACGTTCCACAAGCACTACAAACCATAGTCAGGCATTCACCATCAAAGCAGGCCATTAACCTACTTCATGGGGATGCAGGCATCCAACATGAGAATGAAACCAATGACAGTGACAGGGAGCTTGTGCTGGTTGCTAATGTGCTAAGTCCACCGGAGGTGACCTTGGTTTAGTTCTCATAGCTCCCCTCTCAGGAAGGTGCTCAGCATCCTCATTTTCCAAATTGGGAAGCTTAGGCCCAGGCCAAACCCACAGTCATCATCCACAAGATGGGTGTGGCAAGGTTCAGATCCCCTCTGCTATGGTAAGTGCCGAGTTCACTTTCCTTCACCATGCTCTCTGAAAGATAATTTCATGTTTATCTGGGTAGTGGATGAAGGTCTGGTTCAAAGAACGCTTCAGACTTAAGAGCCAGAATCCTCTTGGGTGGCTGGCACAGAGCTCAGTGAGACAAATGCTATCACCAAGTGGACAAACAAATGGGCAAGTATTTGTCAACATTCTCAGTCCACAAGGCTCCACCTCAAGGTGGAATTAGTTAGCTCCATAGTTTCATTGAAAATGACAAATGGTGATTGATAAAAGGACACAGAGTTTTTCAAACACAATGCTTCTTTAAAGGGCCTCATGAAAATGAATTTAAGCATTTGGGAGACTGAAAATGATCTGAGAGCAGCTTTGAAATGAGAAGGAAACAAAAGAGACACTGTAGTGGAGTGGATGTTGGCGTGGGGAGCACAGAGGATCGTTGGGAAGGAAATGGAGCGTGACCAGCCCCTGAGTTTCCTGCATGCATCCTGATGTATGGCCCCAGGTTTGTCGATAGTAACCAAGAGCTGTGTGGTACTCTGCTGTGTGTTCTCATGGCTGCTTCACTGATAGAGTTAATATTTAGTTCTTATTTTACTTCCAAACACTTCAACTAAAAATATTAGCATGCACTGTATCATTTAATAATCACAGTGTGGGTGTAATGCTATGTCATTTGTAAGATGAGGGACAGATGTTCTGAGGGTAGAGAGGGAGAAAAGCATCTTACATTATTCTCTTGGCTGAAAACCCTCCCTTGCATCTGATTTCAGGATGTCTCTTGGTCTAACCAAATGGTTCCATGAATATGTTATTCTTTTCGGTGAGTCTGGGATTTCTACGCGGCATTTGGGGGACAATGTGAAACTGGATGCATATGGCAACAATCTGCTGTGTTTCTAAAGACCAGGAGCCATTTTACTGAGGCCATTTCACTGACTTCCAAAGGAGAGCGGAGGAGAAGCTCACACTCAAGGCCGCAGAAGGCTCCACCTCATCCCCGCAGTGTCCTGTATTGCAAAATCTGCAATGCCCTGTCCAATTCAGAGGCACTGGTTTAGATGGTGATCATGGTGACTCTCTTTCTGCCCTTCATGCTGACCACAGGCACTGGGCATCAAGGAAGACCCCCAAAGGGGCAGGTAAGAGCTTTGGTAGCAGCCACAGGTACAGTAATAAAACACCCAATGTGGGCTAAGTTGATGAAGGAAAGGAGTTTATGAGCCCCACGGTTCTGAAGTTTTAAAGTCCTAGGTCAGGGGGCCTCTGCTGAGAGGACAGCGTCACAGTGGTGACAGCGGTGGGGGACAGTGGCCACAGCACCACTAAAGGAAGCAGAGAGAGAAGGAAGCCCGGGAGAGACCCATGCTGTGTCCCTCCGGAGAGCTCCTCAATGATGTAAGGACTCCGCACCTCTTCAGGGTCCCATTACCTCCCACACCACCATACTGGGGACTGAGTTTCCAAAACATGCATCTTTGGGGGCCACATCCAAACTATATCCACCAAAGAGACTTGCTTTTTAGAGTACTTAAAATGTAATAAAAAGTGGTTTTGTCTGACAATCAATATCAAATCCCACACATTTTATATCCTTTTAAAAGAATGAAAGAGACGAGGACATCCTTGACTTGCTAACATTTATTCAATATTCTTTGAAATTAGCAAGAATCAGAAGAAAGCACATATCAATCAAATACAGCCACAAAAAGAAATGTCTTGAATATAAATAAAGATGCACTATGAGAAATACTACTGAAGAAAACCGGTACTCCCTTACGTTAACTACCTTTACCAACAAAGAACTTGAACGCAAATTTTATTCACTCACAATATAAAAACCTTGACTGCTAAAAACAAAACAAAAAACAAAAAAAACAGAAAACAAAAAAACCCCTACAGATTGAAATCAGTCATAATACACCTCAATAGGCCCTTTTGTTATCTATATTTTCAAGGCCAAGTTCAACAACTGTTACGAAAATGACAAAAACAAACTGTATCAAAAGAAATGTTTCTGCAGAGTTCAACCAAACAGTGCAGAAAGAAGTTGCTTTTACCCATGCACAGAATAAAGCAAAGGCTAATTCCATTCAGGTTAGGAATAATAAATTGAAACTAGCTTCTTTTTTCACAAAACAAACATTTCAGACTTCTTTTGAAGGAACGGGTATATGGTATTATGCATCATACTCTACAGGTTCTCCTAACTCTACTCAGAAAAGCCAGCACTCACACAGCGAAAGGAAACTTCTCTTTGATTAGACTTGTCCTGCAACCACCACATGGGTTAATCTGGCTTCATGGTGCGGTCTACCATGAAAATAGCACACACTAGTAGGAGCGTATGGTGTAAGACAGCTAAGATGTACATTAAAACGTGGTCTAGAGGCTTCACAAATTCTGTTGTTAAAATACCTTTTCAAACTAAGGGCTGCAGAAAATTAGTTCTTCAATAGTCTAATGAAAACTCTTGGAGCAGCTAACGTTTTAAATTTCTTAAGCTTTTAAATTTTCTTAAAAATATTTTTAAATGATCGTCGTATCCCATCTTTTTTTGAAAAATAATCCAAAAAAAAAAAAGAAGAGGAGGAGGAGGAAGAAGAAAGATTACAAATCTTTTGTTTTAATCAGCGTGACCAGGGGCTTGTCGTCGGGGCTGTAATCCTCGTAGGCGATGGGAGTCACGTCATACATCGCGGGCCGGGACTTCTTTCCAAACCTGAAGCCACAGACAGAGAGGGTGCTGGTTAGAGCGATACTGGGCCCCGAGGTGAGTCTGAGAATGACTTCGAGTCAAGAATCCAGTGGAACTATAAAAATACTCCGAAAATACAGTCTGAGGCTAGTACAGAAATTTCAGACATCCTGATATTAACATTGAACGAGAACAAATATTAGTCTTTGGTGCAAGAGAGAAGCAAAAAAGAAAATATGAACTTCACAAAATATACAGTCCAAATGAACGATGACACCTCTGAGTTAAATCCTGGCCAAGCAGCCAGCCAGGCACCGTGGCTCCAAAACAGGCTTTAAGAAAACACGTATGGATTTGTCTTTTTCATATTTGGGGACACAGGTTTATTTTACATACACTCCAGTGGCTGGGATACAGAAAGCCGAGTTGGCTGCCCCTGGGTGGCGGGACAGACGGCCTCTCTCCTGGGAATTTTCAGGAATAAGCTTTGAAGCCTCTGAGATCTCAACCCAAGAGGGGCAGAGAGAGGAAGCGACCTAAAAGACCGCAGTTGCTGGTGTCCAGCCCCGGCCTGACAGTCACGGTTAGCTGTCACCCACCCAACCCTTCCCAGCACAAAGCCACCATTCCAGCACATATGTAGATATGGAAATTCACTCCACAGCAGCACTGATGGGTGTCCAAGAACCAGAGCAGTCAACATCGAGGACTTTCTGCCAAACCAATCTTAAAATGGTAATTACTAAATGAAAGTCAACTTCTGGGTGGGCTCTTCTGGTTCAGGTCCTGCCCTGCTCTGCGGCCTTTGGAGTACGCGCGCGAAACACTCTTCTACACAAACCCAACATCACTCCTCTTTTCTTCTTTTTTACTGGCAGCATTTTTTTTTTTACCACTTCCATGCCCAACAGAACTCATTACGAAGTGCACATCTGCCCGATGACAGCTAAACAAGCTGGTCTCCTAGAGCACTGTGGTTTTTAGACACCCAGCAAACCAAGACTCACAGTTGGTGTTCAATAAATGTGGAGTCCCAGCCACACTGAAAATTGGAGCTGCCTTTCACATCTCCTTTGTTCCAAGAACCGAATGGATGTTAGGAAAGCAAGTTCATACTCATAGAAGCTAACGTGCCGACAAGAGTTAACCAACTTAACCTCCGCTAATTCAGAGATGGCTTATTTTACTGTAGGATGTTTTATATGACTGTTCTTTAAAACACACTCGTGGGAGGCAGAGCCATGTCGCTTCTGGGCCTGGGTTCTGGGGGCTTCACCGCAGCCTTCCTGCATGGGGAGCCCAGGAAGCGTGTGTCCGGAATGCCTACAGACATCACTCGGGATGAGCAAACCTGCTCCCATCCTGGCTCTCTCCCTCAGTGATCCTGTAAATCACCTTCTCTTACTACACCCAAATGCTTTTCTTGTATAATATGGAAGTCATGGTACACATGCGCTAGGGTGTTTATGATACCCCTGCAAGAGAGTTCCCTGGGGAAGATGGAGCAGGAGGCCTGGCCCGAAGGAAGTGCTGGGTAACCGCCCGCCAGCCTGGGTTGAAGTTCCCGGCACCAGCAGATGTAACAGGGCTGCCACCTTACACTTGACCACACCTCTTGTGTGCAGCGTTCTCTAAAGTCATAGGGTACATCACAGTGTTCATTCATTCAGAGTCCCCTGAAAGTCCGCAGCTCAAACAGTATAGAGAGGAGTGTCAGGTGGAAATGATTGTGATTGGCTCCCTCCTACCTGTAAGCAAAGCGCCTGCGTGACAGACGGGGCTTAAGATGAAAGGCTCAAGTGTGTGTGCCCCCATGTGTGCTCACCTGTGTGTGCATGTCTGTAAGAGTGCACATGTGTGAAAGAGTGTATGTGTGTGAGAGAGAATTGTGTGAGAGAGACTTCTACTCAAAGCAGACCAGTACCCACTGACTTACTGCCAACATCAGAAGTACCAGGCAGGGGACTGGGAAGGTGGCGCAGTGGTAGAGTGCTTGCCTCACATGCAGAAGGCCCGGAGTTCAATTCCTTGCATCACACAAACAGAAAAGGCTAGAAGTGACACTGTGGCTCAAGTGATAGAGTGCCAGCCTTCAGCTGAAGAGCTGAGGGACAGCGCCCAGGCCCAGAGTTCAAGCCCCATGACAGACAAAAAAAAAAAAAAAAGTACCAGGCACCTCCTGAGTCTCCCTCTGCTACCCCTCCATGAGGGATGGGAGGGAGGGCATGAAACAGACATAAACTAGAGGCCAAACGAGGGAGAGGGGAACATCACGAGGACTGAGTTCCGCCAGCGCCTTTCTCGGGCTAGGTTTCTCCGCAGTCACTTGTGTACAAGGAGCTTGCTGCTTAAGGATTACACAAGTCGATATTGTTTTACAAAAATAGGTTCCCAAATAAGAACCAGGTATGCAAATGCATGTTCTTTTCTGAGAGAGAACTCAGTCAAGGAATTCAGACTAGCTGTATGGGCAACAAGACTCCAGAGCACCCATCCTTAACCCTTCTGCGGCTAAACTAAAGCCTCCTCCATGTGAGCCCTGAAGGCTCTTCCCTCTGGATGTCTCTTGGGTGGAGGGAGGCTGGTCTCCTGGGTCTCCTGATACATCAGAACATAGAGATATGGATGCTGCTCCTTGGTGATGAACTAAGCCCCTGAGAGGACAGAGCAGACAGCGGATCAGATCTCCACCCTTTTGGTGTCCTCGACCAGTGATTTAGGATACTGCAGATCCTCACCGAGGCTGGTGCCAGGAACTGGGCTGGTGCCTGGGATGAATCGGCCTCCCAAGCGAAGTCAGACAGCCTACGCCAACCCAAGCTAAGATCACCTATTCATTTCAGACCTCAGAGTTTCACAACGCTCGCTGTGTGCCAAGATCCAATGGAGACAGAAATAAAGGGAAAGACTCAAATAAACAGCCAAGGTTGGGACAGCAGGGGTTTGTCTAGGACTTCCTGGAAGACCAGAGCTGACACTGAGGGAGCAAGTCAGATGAACAGCGTGGCGGGGGGGGGGGACAGGGGTCCTGAGATGGAAGAATCCTTTCTCTCTACTTCCCCACAGTGACCTGAGCAAGCCAGAGTGCTGCTCTAACTGCGGCCCACACCCAGCGCTCTGCCGCTGCCACCAGCTTCTCCCCAGACCCAGTTCACCCGCTGGCTTCTCATTTTGCTTTGTTTACAATGAATGCATGCATCCATTTAATTTGTGATGGCTTGTGGAGATATATATATATATATATATACACACACACATATATATGTGTGTGTGTAATATGTGTAATATATGCAATTTACAATAAGTATAATGTATAGGTAATATATATATTATATTGCACATATTTGTAATATTATGTGTATGATTTTTAATCACTATGATTTATTTGCAAATCACTAGAAGGTTGGAGATTTGGATTTGGAGACATTCTTTTTGAAAAAACAAACTCTGAACCTCTTAGTTTCTGTCTCCATGCACACAGAATTTGGGTCTGTGTGGGTCTTGATCAGTAGGAACATATGATCAAAGAGCACAAAGCCATCGCCCCCACGTCCCACTCTCAAGACACCCAACTCAGCACACTCTTCATTACAGCTCACGGGCTTTCAGAACTGTGTGCTTCTGGTTATTCTTTCAATTAATACAAAAGACAGTGTCATCTATCAAGCAGTAACTGATGCTGAGGTCATCATAAGTGGATGTGGAAGATTTATAATTTAGTAAGCTGGCCCTAGCTCTCTGGGGAGGAGTTCTCCTTTTCTCTGGGGAGGGAGCGTTATGAGGGAAAGACTAAGCAGTCTAAGAGTCTAAGGTGGGGGGGGGGATGGGGTGAAGGCTTCCTGCCATTGCTTGGGTCTTAACTCTTCCCCACCACCAACCTCTCCCCACTGCTGATGAGGGCATGCCTTCTAGAATGGGAGCTCGCCCATGGGCTGAGAGCTACTCAGCATTATTCGTGCAGACCCTCAGTCACTTGGCTATTTTAAGAGCAAGAGTTAAAATATTCCCGAAATAGAACATCAAAAACTGTCCCGACCTGACATGAAGAAGCAGGTATTTATAGTCACTGATCAGTGCACATTACACCGATAGAAGCAAAACATAACAGAGGCCTAGCAGGAAGTTTACGGGGGAGGGCGCTCATGAAGTATGCAGACTCTTCACAGTCCTTTCCACACCCCCGATTAAACCACCTCCTCCTCCCCTGCCCCCGCCCCCTGCCCGCCCTCTCCTCCCACCCTCTTTTCTCCTGTCTCTTCCCTCCCTCCTGTCCCTTCCTCTGTCCTGATCTTCCCTCCCCATCCTCCTTTGCCACTTCCTCCACCTTCCTGTCCTCTCCTCCCCGGTCTTCCCCTGCCCTGTCCCCTTCTCTCTCCTCCCAGCCCTCCCTTCCTCTCCCCTGCCCACCCCTCCCCTGCCCCCCCCCCCCCGCACCCACCTGGCGTGCCGGATGGAGGCGATGGCGTGGCTGAACTCGCCGTCGATGCTGCGGCAGTTGTAGAAGTCCTCGTAGGCCGGCCGCGAGGAGCCCTGGTACTCGATGCGGCTGATGCGGCAGATGCCGACGATGAGGATGATGAGCATGAGCACGAAGGCCACGCAGAGCGCGCCGATGATGACGTACAGCGAGTGGCGGGGCATGTTGCTGAGGCTCTCGGCCATGTGCCCCGACTTCCACTGCAGGTCTGGGGAGAGAGCAAGCGGGTGAGCAGAGCCCTCTCCACCCTGCTCCACTGACCTCCCCTAAGGGCCAGCGTGCCCACGACCCGTCCGGACCCGGGGCCGGGGGCCTCCATATAGGAGGATCACGAGCAAAGCACAAAGAAGGAGACACGAATACACCACACAAAGAAACGTGGGCAGAGGATGGGAAGAGGAATGGGCTTCATAATGACTTTTTCAAATGAAATTACCCAGCCGGGCACCCACTTGTAAACCCAGCTAGTCAGGAGTCAGAGACAAGATAGTTGGAACTGATGGAGGGAATGGATATTATGTGCGGGAACCCATCACAAAGACCTAGGCACGGTGGCACAGACCTGTAATCCCAGCAGTTCAGAAGGTCCAAGTAGGAGGCTGGACAGCAAAAAACATGAGATTCTAAAAACTAATCTAAAACCCTAGCACTTTTGAGTGGTAGAACCCTTGACCAGCAAGTGGAGAGAAGTTATTGGTAGAAACACAGCATAGATGCGGGAAGAGGGTGGCCTCTGGGATCACACCAACCTTGCTTTCCATCCCAGCTCCTGCCTTTCATAGAGCTCCCCACCCTGGCTGTTCAGTTGTAAGATGGCTTACTGTGAGCTTAAAACAGTAAAAATGTTTAAAACAGTAAGAACTGAAATGGCACTTCATAGGTGGCTCCTGTGGTGGAGCAGCTGAGGTGCTGGAGGGGGAGGGACCTCATGAGAGGTCCTCTCAGGCAGGTGCTCAGAGTTGAGGGGGGTAGCCTTCCTAATAGCTCCAGCCTGTACGAGGAGGGGAAATGGAAGGGCAAGCTATAATCTCTGTGGTTGGCATGGTCAGTCCTGTCAAATTACATCCTGTTGACAGACTCATACACAACTGCAAAGGGGAAGAGGATCTGAAAGGAAGCCATGTAAATTTTAAAAATGCCAGGGAAGACCAAAAAGAAGCTGAGCTCATGCGGAAAAGAAGAGGCCTTCTCTTCTCAATTCACACTTATTCCCTGGTGCCACACCCTATAGGCTGTCACTTTCAGGGTGTCTAGATACAGGATGCAGAGAGGGGGGAAACAGGAACAAGCCTGTCTTCCCGTGAAATCCTCAGGACTTTTCTTGCTGTTCTATTTTAGGCCCAAAAGTTATTTGTGGTGTCTGGATCCTCACTACTTCTATCTTAGCTACATCTTCAGGGAGTCTGAGAATCAGCTATACTAGACCTTGAAAAGTTAGAAGCTGAAGAACAAGGTAGATGCCCTCACCAGAGGTCAGGCCTAGAGACATACTTCCTTGAAGTCCACCAGAAAAAGGACCCTGCCTGACCTGGATGCTTCCTGAGAACCCAAGAAAAGATGGGCAAATGAAGTCACTTCCAAGTTAGTGATCAGAGCCTCTGATTCCTGATTACTCTACGGAGACCTGTGAAACCTGTTTTTGCCATTCAGTTCTACGTGCCCAGCCCCTTTAAGGCGGCTCTTGTAGCTTAGTAAGTCTAACTTAGAATCAGTACACTCCCTGCTCCCTGAGCCAAATCACACACAGACAGGGAGAGCCATGTAAATCACCGCAAGTAAATAGTCTTGATGGAAGGGAGGTGATTTGTGAAGCCAGTACCCGGGCTCAGTCCCCAAACCAGCAGCCATTTCATTTGGCAATACCTGCTGCATGCTGAGAGAGACAACTCATTTTTCAGGCTGAAAAAGTAAGCATGATTCACTTGATTTCCAACTATTATAACACTGCTTTAAAAAATTCAGGCTGGAGTCCAGAGCACAGCAGAGAAGGCTATAACATCCATTCCGGGCCACCACGAGGGCTGCCTTTGCTCCAGCTTGGTACAGAGCATGCAGATCTGGGCACGAGGGAGGACCGCACCGTTTCTATACACACACCTGGTGCAAATCACTTCCCCGCTCCGATGGACGGTGTGGAAGCAGTGAGTCCACAGCCACATGGCCGCTACTGTGAAGGAGCAACTGTGTTGCACCGTGCGGTGTCCCAGGTCTGCCAAGCAGATTCCACTGTTTGCATTTCTCCCCATCTGCTCATTTCTCAAATATCAGTGTTCAAAGCTGTCTGCGTTTGAGTTTATCAATGTCTTTTAAAATCCTGTGCTTTCCTTCCTCCCCGCTTCTCTTCTTTAAAGCTAGATCCTACTTTGCTGTCATCTACAGCATTCCTAATAGAAGTTGAAGGAGACTGCTTGGCAGGCAGGAGGATTGGTCTAGTAGCCAGGCTGCATTTGAATGAACCTCTAGCACTTGCGTCTGAGCGGCAGTAACTATGTCTGCACCAGGTGGCTGACAGTGCCGTCTCCCAGGCCAGGCGCCATCCTCGTAACTCATCGCCTCCCTGCGGCCTGGCAGCCCCATCACATGAGTCGTTAACTGTGTTGGCCACAGCCCAGCACTGGGAAGAATCCTGAAGCGGAATGTGCTATGCGGGATGAGCTCACAGCCCCAGCAGGTGCACGACCAGGAGCGCGTGCACAGGAGCTGTTTGGGAAAAAAATACTGCAAATGGGCCAGTTGTGAGTCTCAGAGACCGTTTGCATTTCTGTGCCTACCCAATGTGTTTAGGTGTTGTAGTTTCCAAAGCGCTTTTGCTTTGACCATGTTGGTTGGCTCTAAAGGAGCACCTGGAGCTAGGCAGAGGAGCTGGGTGTGCAGCAGATGCTGAAGGAGAAACAGGCTGCCAGGGACACACTGAGAATCAAACCACACCCACCAGGACTGCACTCAACTGACCTGCAGCATTTATTCCCAAATGCATTGTTGCCCATGTCTAAGTTTCGAAGCTTATCATACTGAACACAGAGGGAAGAGTTTATTGTTCACCTACATTATTTCAAAAGAGAATGAAGGTCAGGTGCTGGTGGCTCACACCCATAATCACGGTTCAAAGCCAGCCTGGGTAGAAAAGTCCATGAGACTCTTATTTCCAATTAACAACCAAAAATTCAGAAGTGGAGATGTGGCTCAAGTGGTAGAGCACCAGCCTGGAGCAAAGAAGGCAAGTGAGAATGTGAGGTCCTGAATTTAAGCCTCAGTCCTGGTACACACACACACACACACAGACACACACACACACACACAGAGGCAAACTCAATTACATTATGTTTTCCATAAATCCTTCTGCTTGATGAGTTTGATAGTCGTATGTGTCTGCTTTGGGAACACGCGTGCTTGGGGGCCATCACGAGCACAGGTACCTGGACCGGCTCCAGTGGCTCTGCATATAGCTCAGAGGCTGTGGAAGGCCCTGGAGTGCTGGTGAGAAAGCCAGTTCACTTGCACACATCACCCACCCCTCACTTCTCAGTATGTGTGCGTGCTTGCTGTATTTGTGAGCTCCCTGTGCACATTTCACCTGAAGGAAAAGGTACGAGGAAGTCTGCCTTATCATTTACTCGCACATTCTTAATACTAGAGATCAAAGCAGGAACACTCATCAAGTCCTGTGAGAGGTGACATGACCCTCCTCCTCCCACCAGGTAGAGTTGGTGGCAGGACACCCAGGCTGGGACCCACACACACCCCCTGCCTTTACGGCCACTGCCTCTATACATAGCCTCACCTTCAGTCACTGTGAGTCCTGTTCATACCAATACCCATCGTGATGACTAGGACAACACTGTGACCCATATACAACCAGGTTCAAATAAAACAATCCTCCAAAGATGCCCGCATCCTAATTCCTTGTCTGTGGGTGCATAGCTTATATGTCAGAAGGGAATTTGCTGATTGATGAAATCGAGGACTTCCAAGTGTGGAGATTATCCTTGGCGGTCTGGGATGGTCCAAAGTCATCATGGGTGAGAAAGTCAAGGCTCCGTGGGGCCAGTTTGTCTACCCAGGTCACAAAGCCACCGTATGACGGGGCTGGAATGGGAAGAGAACCTCGATCCTCTTTATTATTCCATCATTGGGTACTGAGAGGCAGTGTCCTCACTACAAGGAAGCGATGCTTATATTTCTATATACCATAGAATTTGCTTCAAAAAGTATGAAAGCCTGTGTGTTCCTAAATCTTCTAATCTGTACCCTCCTAGTATACTTTCCACAAACACTCTTTTTTATGTTACCAATAGACAATATTCTACCCCAATATGCAAAATTTGTTATTTCAGAAAACTGCTAAGCTTCAGAATGAAAGGGAATCACCATGCTATGGATAAGTCAATTAAGGCTGTTCATGGCTAAGTTCAGCCACTCAGTGAGCACCATGACCAGGTCCCATGGACCAAAATCGAGATCTTTTTCTCCAGCAGATTCCACTAGCCCACACTCCACACTGTGATGTCTCCCACTGGTTCATAGCCTTTAACCTTTTGCTAAAAATTACTGGAACCCTTTTCATCCCCTGACACACACACACGCACACACGCATGCACACACACACACACGCACACACACACACACACACACACACACATATACACACCTCTCTCTCTCTGCAACAAAGGAGTACTTCTCACCTTTTTTTTAAGCAAGGAAAGTTGGTCCTCCTAAGACTATTCTGCATAGGGTCATTTGGGAAGGCCTAAAAATACTTTATCACGTGCCTTCTCATGCCATGAACCAAGAGGAAAAGACAAAGAGTGAAAAGATGAAATATCAAAATGATGTTCGCAACTGTGCTTCTTCTTGAAGAAAATGTGCTAATACTGACCAGTCCCACCTCAGATACACACCAAAAATGAATGACCCCTGCCCTGCTATGAGCAGTGCTAGACCAAGAAGTGAGGGAGGAAGAGCAGCAGATAGGCCAATTCAAGAAGACAGACAGATTTGTATGTAAACTTGCTTGCCTCTTTCGAAATTCATGCAGCTAATGAGCTATTTTTTTGGGGGGGGTCCGGTCGTGGGGCCTGAACTCTGGGCCTGGGCGCTGTCCCTCAGCTCTTCAGCTCAAGGGTAGCGCTCTACCACTTGAGCCACAGGGCCACTTCCGGCTTTTTTCTTTTTGCTTATGTGGTGCTGAGGAATCGAACCCAGGGCCTCAGGCATGCAAGGCAAGCGCCCTACCACTGAGCCACCTTCCCAGCCCAACTAATGAGCTATTCTTGCCCATTAGAGTAGAGGAGGGTAAAGAGGGCCCAGAAGGGCCACCTTTGGAATAACATTCCTGCAGGGAGAAACATCTGGAATGGGAAGGCTTCCCCCAACCAGCATGGTTCCAGGTCTTGTATTGTGGAAGACAAAAGTGCCCCCTAAGTAATTTCTAAGAAGAAAATACCCTTCACCATTGAATTTTTAACCATTTCCAAAACAACAGAAACTACAATTCCCTGTTCCCATTTCACCACCTTCCTGGGAGATGCACCTTCACCTATGATCCTGACATAGAAAAAAAATTATCTTCTGTATGTTCACCCCTAGCCCAAACCTTAGCTTTGAAGCAGCTATAAATGTTTTTCAGTTTTTCTTTCAAACTCATCCTGGCTGAACTTTTCTCCAGGCAATGGACAGAACCTACGTATGTTTGAAAATATAAATGCAAAGTGAATTTATATCCCAGGTTGCTTCGTAAAAATTTCAGCACAGAGACTGCAGTTGTTTTTTCTGTGTGTGTTTTAATATGGTTCTAATGCTTTCTCTGGTAAGCACATTGTTGGCTGCCTGAGTAGCAGTGAACTCTGGATGACATCTGAGGATACTTGTCCCCATGGAAAGGCAATCCCTCCCCCAGAAAAGGAGTGGAGCAGGCATAATGCAGAAACAGAAGGACTCCACTGGGACTGACGGCTGCAAGGGCCACTCGGGTGATCCTCCCGCGCCTCTCATGGACAGTGACAGGGGGGGGGGGGTTGTCCTGTGGTCACAGTGGACACTCTCTTGTTGCTGAAGGAAAATGCAGTACTACGTAAGAGATGGCGAGATACTTACGGATTTCACAGTTTGCACCCACCCAGCCGTGAGGACAGTGGCAGGTGTAGCCGTTGGGCTGGTCCAAGCAGGTTCCAGCATGATGGCACGGGTTACTGTCGCATTCATTGATGTCGATGTCACACTCTTCCCCTAGGGAGAAAAGAGAGGGCAACAGTGACACCACTGTGGTCACCGCCCCCGGTGTATACCAAGCTCAGACTTCTCAGAAAATTCCAGAGCAGGGATCTTTGGCTAAGAAAAGCTGCACAAGAAAAGGCATTGGTCAGATAAATCTCCTTTTTAGTCTGTCAGTAGGTAACCAAAGCTGTCTTCCAAGGCTGAAGAAACCTTCCAAGACTGATCTGTAAAGCAAACGTCGGTTCCTAATTTTACTAAAGTCTGTTTGACTTTGGATGGCATCCGCCAAAGGGTGTTATTTATCTCTCTGAAACTCCAGAAAGTGGAAAACTCATAGTTTATGACTATTGTGTAGCTAAGTGCTGGGGAGTGCCAAACTGGATATTATCTCTTTTCTGGACATGGCTGTGCACTTAGCCTGATTATGAAAATGTGCTTCACTTTCCAAATCCACAGATACATTTGAAGGCTGAAATTCAGGAAGATTGAAAAGCTAGGAGACAATCATGCTCATGGAAGGAGAGATGGCTGCAAAGTATGGGTTTAGTGCAAATCTGACCTAATCTTCCCTTAGAAGCAGATATGAATGCAGTTCCAGTGTATCTTCTCCTATGGGAAAGAACGTGACCTTGCGTTCCTGACTGTGCTGAGACCATTTCAGGCATCTCTACCTGCTGCCTCTGAGAACCTGGCATGAAATTACAAACCAGAACACACGTCATCCAAAACAAACAGCGACTTGCAGGAAATAGCTTGTTATCAACAGTTACAAGGACAAAACCATCTCCAAGAGATTTCACAGCCATCACCATGAGTTTATAGACAATGGATGTGCTTCTCATCAAAGCTCCAGAGGGTGCTTCAAATCAAGGCATTCTCTCTTTAAATAAAAATGTTCAAAACTGAAAAGGATAAATTTTCAAAATAAGCCCTCATTTGCTTAGATAAATGCTGAAAGGCAGGGAAAACTAAAATGCTACCATTGGCCCCATCAAAGACAATCTAGGAGCAAAATAAAACATTTTACTCCCATTTTCAAGAGACAATATTTCAGCACATTCAGGAATTACTTCCAAGATTGTTTCACATTAAAATCCTTTCCTATCTACTACTGGTTTACCTTGTGTTTATGAAACCACCACCAGTCACTCATAGACCACCGTGGAGGAGGAATGACATACTAATCTTTCGAATCTGGTCCATTTCATTGTCTTTATGTAGCTGGAGTCTGCAAATTTCATTTGAGAGTGAAATCTATCAAGTGGAATATTTACTGCTTCTGGGTCATACTTGGTTGACTATAATACAGGAATATCTAAGTAAATTTGTTTCTTGAAATAGTCATTTATATCGACAGAAAGGACATGAAATTGATTCTTTCTTAGCAACCTATTCCTGAGGTTGGCTTTGTATTAACGGCATAATCACTCCGAGAAGAAAAGAAGATAGATGACACTACATGTGACATTATGTGATAGACTACTTAAAGAGCCATCTCAACCAGAACAGGATGAGAAATGGTGAAGGACAAAAATCAAAGACTTTGTTAGGTTTATACATCAGTACTGCTTCCTAATCCTTTAGGAAGACCTGTTTGATTGAAGCATTTACTAAATAAGCTTACTGTAGCCGGTGATCAGAACACTGCAGATTCTGGAGTGGAATGGCCTGCTGCCTGCACAGAAATGGGCACGCTCCCCCTTGCCTCTGGCAGTCGGTAAACTCAAAGGCCCCATTCTGCTCCAGGAAGTCCAATGTCAACATCCCAGTCTTCTAATTTCCTGAACTCAGCGCTAGTCCCAGAGCTGTCTGTGCTGTCTATTGGCCTGCTCGGCCCACAGCTCCTCAAGGAGCTTGGTCAGGATCAGAGTAACCCGGCATGTATATTAGGTCTGAGATATGACTAAGCTCCTCTCAAAGAATCAGAAGGCTCAGATCCCTAAAACTTCCCATTCTGGGGACTCAACAGATTAGAAGATAGGAATAAAGATGACAGGAAAAATAGGAAAGAACTCTTTCTATAGGCATCTGTTAAATATGTATGATCCATAAGAATGGAGACCCAGAGATAAGGCTGTACCTATCTGCTGCACAAACATGGCTACTACAACATGGCGTCCTTAGAGGTGTACTGGGGGAGGGAGGGAGTGGTAAATGGAGCCAGTCCCGGGTCTAATTAGGGAGCATGTTGGTGCTGGCAGACCCTGGAGTAATGCAGAGTTCCAGATCTTTCTACAAGGACTGTACTGGCCTAATTTACAGACTGACACTTCTTACAGTTGAATCAACTGTCTCTCTGTTGGGGGCCATTCTTGTATGCCACGCTGGAGGACTTCAGTGATGGAGCCATTCAAGGAGATTTCAACCAGAAGATGCTCAAGGATGACTGCTACTCTCTGCCTTACAGTGATGGTGATTTCTGTCATCTATCTTCACAAAGTCAAGGTCTATTATAAATTACTGGGAATAAATTTGGCTTCATTTATGATTCTCTACAGCAATAGATAGCATGGTGTCTTCAAAGCATTTCTACACTGACACTCCAATGCCAATCAATATGCACTTCAGCTGAGTTTAGTAGAAGAGCTTTTAAGCTTTTGTTGGCTTAAGACAATTGTCTTTAAGTTAACTTTCTTTCTTCCTATTTTTTCCATCTAAGAGTAAAATCAATTGGTCTTAAGCTGTTATTCCTGAATAAGAATGTGTAAAGAGAATACAGAATAATTTCTTTAACTTGAGCAAGGCTGGCAAGGAGGTTCATTCTGAACTTTGACTGTTTCACAATTTCTTCTCAATCTCCTGTTTTCGTCGCTGTGTATAGTAGGTATATTTAGTAGTACTTATTCATACAAGTATACTGATTAATTCTGTATGTTCTCTTTGAATAAGTTAGGAACAGTAAGAAGAAAAAAAAATCCCAACTAGTAAGACCACTGTTAATAGAGTTCACACTGAAAGATAGAATCACAATCTTTGTAATTGCAATGTGCCTTCCATGTGCCAGGCTTTGGGTAAAATGTTTTAGTTACACATCAGGCTTTAGACACAGGTCTTAATAAGCATTTGGGATTTCTTCTGTAATTATGGAATCACTGTCTTAACCCCTCACAATAAACAGCTAGACAACTGGATGGAATATTTTTTTAAACACACACACACACTTTTAAGCTTTAGATCCCAGGCAGCTCATGACACAGCTGAGCCCCACAATCATTCTTGGTTTCTGCCTGTGACCAATTTGGAACACCATGGTTTCACTAAATTGAGGAGACAAAGGTTGGAGTGTGTGGAAGCCAAGGTAATTTGTAGGGAAGACACAAACCACCAAGAAAAAGAAAAATAAATGCACCAGAAATAGTCTGTGCCCTTGAGTGTGTTGTTGAATACCGTGTGTAAGTTGAAGCTCTTAGGAGACTGGCAAACAAAATACAAGATGAACAGTGAGTGCCCTAAGCCCACAGAGGACAGAGAGTTCCCACCGGCCAGGGTGCAAGGGTTTCATTGGCCACTCGGGACCCTCGGCGAAGCCACCCACCATTGAGCAGTAAGGTATAACCACTCTCTAGAACAGAGGTTACTCCAGACTCACCTCCCCAGAACGTCAAGCCCAATTTACAAAGCTCCAATCAGGCTGACAAGTGACCAATCTGCCACAGAGAAAGGCCAGAGCTTAGGAGAAAGAGACAGTCAGATCAAACCATTGAGCAACTTAACCCACCATGACTAGCACCCAAACAATTTTGAAAAAAAAGAAAAGGAGTAACATGATAGGAATGCTTCTACCCAATTTCAATAGTCATGTGGCTGCAATAGTTTGCATGAATCAAGGCTGAGTTGTATTGGCAGAGAAACCGACACACAAAGCCATGAAAAACAACAGGAAACTCCAAATGGATCCCACACATATGACCAACGGATTTCTGACTAAGGTTCAAAAGTTAATCAATGAAGGAAAGATACATAACCTTTCCAAGGAATGGTGCTTAAGAAATGAAACTCTATTTCTCTACATACCAAACAAACAGTGAAAGTGGGAGTGGGAAGAACAGGAGATGTAGGGGAGGGGTGTGGAGGGAAGGGGGGGAGGGAAAGAGAAGGAAATTGAAGCTGCAGTTTGAAGAACCCAGTCTGTTTTAAATCCATTCTGTATGGGAAGCAGGTAAGTGGACTGGGCACTGGTGACACCCACACTTGTAATTCTAGCTGCTCAGGCTAAGATCTGAAGAATGTGGTTCAGTACTAGCCAGGACAAACAAATCCAAGACATTTTTATCTCATTTTTATCAATTAAAAGCAGAAAATAGATGTGTAGCTAAAAAACTAGCCTTGAACAAAATAGCTAACCAAGAATACTGAGTTCAAGCCCAAGTACCAACACCAAAAAAACTTGGGAGTGTGGAGGGGTGCTGAGCTAAGTCACTTTGGGAATGAGTGACACTGGTCAGACTAAGTGAAAAGAGCAGCAGGCACGGCTGCATTCTGCTTGCCAAAGCTCTTTCCCACAAGGACACTGGTTAGCAATACTGAGAGCACTATACATGTATATGAGCCTGCATAGTTACGTAAATTGATGCTGCATGTTGCTACTGGCATGGGAATTCACAAATAAGCAAAGGGAGAAGGACTGAAGTGACCCCTGTGATGTCACTAAGAATTCACAGAGGGAGAGGTAGCTCCATAGTATGATATTATAGATATGTGTATATATATTCTATGCATGAGATAATAGACACACATATACTTCCTCGTTCTGTCAACTAAGGGGATCTAGCAAAGCAAGCAGGGTTGGCACCTAGATCCTTTGTTCGTAACCTCATTCCCTGGGGACCCAGAGATCACTGGAGAACTAAATAGTTCTAGGACCAGGACAGGAAATACACAAATGAGACTAGAATATCTTGCATTCCAGAAAATATGTAGGTGCAAAAAACAAACAACAACAACAAACCAACACTGCTGTAACACAAGTCTCTCATGGAAAATTCCACAGAAGTCTCATAACTTCTCTGCCTTCAAAGAGACTTCCTGCCACAGAGAGAAGTATAAAGGGGAGAGAAAACAGTAACATTCTGTGAGAAAAACTGACAAACATGATCAGGGTCAACATCAATGATCCTAAGGCAGGTTGCTAGCACGCACATTTGTTATGAGCTGACAGAATTAAAAAAATGGACAAAACAAGTATAGACCCTTCCCTAAGATGATATATAGATGTCAAATAAATATAGGACAAGATGTTATACATAGGAATGTATAGGAATATATATATGCTATGTATTTTATAATAAATGTTATTCTTTATAATTCATATAATTTATTCCTTATACATTTCATAGATATATATGAAATGTTATATGTAGGAAAACTGAAAATTAATTTCACAATGAAGCATTGCTACACACCTATCACGGTGGCAAAGTGTCAGTGGTTTGGATGGACACAAAGCCATGAAGACTGTACCAGAGCTAAGACAGTGAGGTCCTGGTGAGTGAGCTAGGAGGAAGGGAAACCAGGCTTGGTGTATGAATGGCTCTCTGCGTTCAAAAGCGTGGAAGGAACATATTTTCAAGCAGAAGCCCAAGTTCTGCAAAAACAAACGGCCCTCACATAAGCGAGTGCATCTGTAAGGTAAATGCAACACTGGATTGCTGGACTCGCCTGGTTCCGCCACGTGGTCAGGGAACTCCCAGCCCGCTGGCTGAGTGTGGGCTTTGCTAAACCTCAAACACAAGGCCTCAGCCTCGGAGAACGGTGGCTTCATCCTACCCAGATAGCAGGAGTTAATATTTTATCAAGTTCTCTCGTGAAGACAAGTTCTCAGGGTACAAAAGGTTCTTTCTGTTTATAGGAAACACAAGTGGTTCTGTGAGCAAATATATTTGAAAACTAAAGGCGAATAGGATTCTTTACGGGAAGACCTCTCCAAGCGCTCAGGACGGGAACATCCTTTATGAGTCCCTATGTGGTCTGCACCATACCCCGAACGGGTTTGGCCACAGAATGCTTTTTCCATGGAGAAGCACATTATAGCACACTTCCCCCAATTACTCCAACTATGCTTTGCCTGTGTGTTGTGCTGAAAACCTATCAGCACTAAATATAGACATTTATTGCCAGCTAGAGTAGTGTTTAAACCTATGTTACCCAGGCGGGCAACATGAAGAGATGCAGAGGGGGATGCTGGCTGAGTGTAGGTGCGGGGATTGGAAATGGGGGCGCAGGCAGGAGACCAAGGCACAGTACATTCTTGGAAGAGCTGATGGTGGGTATTCTGGGACAAGCCGGAAAAAGAGGGGCTGAGGTCAGACCATTCTGAGATGCCTGATATTGGATGTAAGACTTGGAAAGTTTTCTTAAAGAAAATAAAATGCTGCTAGGTAGGTGATTTTAAGGTAAGGGGATGACAAGATCCCATTCCCATCACTATCTAGTCCCCGCGGTTTGGCAGATGGGTTGGGGTGAAGGGGGCTGAGTGTGGGGAGGCCTCTTTGGAGGGGTAACCCTGCTGTAGGCAGGAAGCGAAGTCCACTGCTGATGATTCTGAAGAGTCAGAGGCTCTGGAAAAGATTTCAGGGATCTGGGGTAGGTTGGCTGCAGGAAGCAGGAAGAAGCAAACTGCACTGCCTATTGCTCCCCAGATTCTGAGAAGCACAGCCTGGGGGTGTGGCAGTACCTTTTGATGAGCTCAAATATTTAAAGAGAAAAGGGGAAGAGATTCTGCATTTTCAGGTGTCACCGGGACTCATCAAAGAGTAGGCAGGTGGAGATTCGTGAAGTCTTTTGGAGAAAAGATTACATTTTTCTCTCTGATGACATAGTGGAGCAAATTTGAAATGAATTAAAGAGTTAAATGCACAGAATGAACTCCCTTATGATTACAATGATATAGATGAGCATAAAGTCTTGATGAGCAGAATCTTTCATGAAACAAGAAAATAAATCAAAAGAAAATATGAAGGTTTAATTACATAAAATTAAAGCATGATATATGAAACACTTTATACACATTTGAAAGTCAAATGAGGAAGGAAACATACTTATTACCTTGTCAGATAAGAGCTGATATACTTAATACTAGAGCTATGTCACATGAAGGTCGTGCTGAATGCTCTAGGAAAAAAAGCAGCTAAAAGGTGGGAGTGGAGAGTCCATCCAAGAAGAAACACAAGCAACAAGAAATAAATGGTTAAAATGTGAACTTCTGTAGGAATGAAAGCCACAACACTGAGCTGGCCCCCCAGGGTGACAGATGGGGACAAGGCGGTGCACGGTCTTGCCACTGCTGGAGGAAGTGGAGCTTGTGGCACTGGGTTTAGTTTTTCCTCAGAGAATAAGAAGGAAAACTGTATACAATCTTCTAGATCCTGAGATCCTACTCCAGGGAAGGTCATACCAAAATATAGATATACAAAGATGTTCATGCAAAAATGTTCCTTTTGCCAAGTACCGGTGGCCCATGCCTGTAATCCTAGCTATTCATGAGATTGGGACGTGGTTAATCCCAACCCAAAGCTTCTCTAACAGAAAAGTCCACAAGATTCTATCTCCAACTAACCAGCAAAATGCTAGACTGGAGGTGAGGTTCAAATGGTAGAGCACCAGCCATGAGCAAGAAAGCCAAACTAGAGTATTAGACCCTGAAGTACTGGTAAATAAATGTGTGTGTATGAGAGAGAGAGAGGGAGAGAAAGAGAGAGTGTGTGTATATTTGTGTGAATTCCTTTCAGTATTGTTTATAATAGGTCAAGTTCTCAACTGTTCAAATGTCAAATTGAAAATGGATTAATAAAAATATCATGATATAATATAAAAGACAGACTAATAACAATATCATGATATACTAGACTACATGGTATAATATAATGGACTACAAAGCATCCAGCATAAATTATAAAACAGGTATGTTTCTTGATGTGGTAACACATATATGTTATATGTATATTTAAGTAAAAGTTAAGTTGAAAAATAGTGTGGGTAATATGATTCCTTTTTTGTTCAAGTATTGGTGAATATATTATACACAGAGACTGTCAGGAAAATTCCTGGATATCAAAATATATTAAAGTGTTAATAACAGATACTTTCTAGTAGTGCACTTTCAAGGGTTTTTTGTTGTTGTTGTTGTTGTTTTCGGTTGTGGGGCCTGAACTCTGGGCCTGGGCGCTGTCCCTCAGCTCTTCAGCTCAAGGCTAGCCCTCTACCACTTGAGCCACAGCACCACTTCCAGCCTTTTCTGCTTATGTGGTGCTGAGGAATAGAACCCAGAGCCTCATGCATGCAAGGCAGGTGCTCTACCACTGAGCCACCTTTCCAGCCCCAATTTTTTTTAATATTACTAATGGGATAAAAATACCTGAAAAAAAATCCTCAGGACACTTTTCTTGATGCTATATTTTTGCTGACACATAAATGGTGAGCGTGTCTATAAAAGCACTCAGCTAAACAAAGCCATCTGTGTTATCCTTGGCTGGAGCAGGCCCACCTCTTGGTCCCAGGAAAACACAGGCTGTGACACAGATTAATGGAAGGAACACCTGTAACTGCTCCTCTCACAGTGTGCTTGTTAGGAGCATCTCTAACTGGGCGATGAGGCTGCTCTGGAAGAGACTGTGGAAGGCTGAGGTGGGGAGGGGGCAGTGGTGGTGTAGCAAAAAGAGACCACGATGCTCACAGTACAGTGCTCCCCAACAAACCACAGCACATGTCCTCCTGCAGCTTGTCTGTCCACCTCTTCTAGAGGATATGTCCATCCTTCCCAACCTCAGACCACAGGGACCCTCAGGCCTTTCTTGGCTAAGAAAAACTCTGGAAATCTTGACTTTGTTCTGCATCCTAGATGCAGAGAAAACGTTTCTGTAGAGAAAATGAAGGTTGGATTGTTTTGTGCTCTGGTGGTTCTTTCTTTGAGAATGTGAAGGAAATTTGCTCCATTTGTACACATTTCACCTCTTCTTTCAGCGGCTGACCAGCTCCCTGAAGCTGATAAGATTGAGGATTTAGAATAAAGCACCTAGATGGGCCCTTGTGGCTCACACCTATAATCATAGGTGCTCAAGAGGATGAGATCAGAGGATCTCATCAGTTTGAAGTCAACCAGGACAGGAAAATTTGCAAGACTTTTATCCCCAACTAACCACCAAAAGGCTGGAAGTGGAGCTGTGGCTCAAGTGGTAGCGCACCAGCTGTGTGCAGAAAAATCTAGGGATCCATGCCCAATCCCTGAGATAATGTTTCAATACTGGCACAATAAGAAAAAGAAAAGAATAAAGACCCCCATGCTAGGATTGAGTCCCTCACTCTACCTCCCCTTCCCTTCTGCTACCACCAATCGTCTTCTAGTTGCAAAATTCTGTTACTTTTACGTGGTTCAATAAAAGTAAGTGTGGTAGTTGAATACAAGACACACCATCCCCTCCTGATGTGTATTAACACAAGTGTGTTGACAATAACTCACAACAGATCATCTCTCATGTGTTAAAGTCATAGTTCTGCAAGTGTGGGGGGAACAAGGTGAAAGGGAGAGGAGAATGAATGGGGAAGAGAGGAGAATGCAGGCAGGAATGCACAGAATGGAGAAAAATATGGGAAGGGGTGGGTGGAAGGAGTGTGAAGACATTGAAGGGATGACAGAGATCACTATGCATTGCATACACCAATCGCTGTGTTTAAATGACTATATGTGTGTGTATATACATACATATATATATAAAACCTAAAAAATTAAGGAAAGTGAGGGAAGGGGTGTGTGAGATGGAAGGGGTGGGTTGGGAGGGGTGGGTGAGAATGTGGAAAAGGGACATTGATCAAGATGCACTGTATTCATAAACTGCTTGGATGAATGGCACCTCCTTTGTAGAACTACTTGAGGATAATAAAATATTCTCCCAAATATGCATAACTAAGTAATACAGCTACAGCTCAGCAGACCAAAGCACCAAATGCTGATTTCCGCAGAGCCTCTCTGAAAATTCTGCACGTGAGCCATGCCTCCTCCTGTTTTGCAATGGGATCCCTCATCCTGTGCAGAGGACAGGAGGATTCTCACCTGGGTAACGGCAGCTTGGAGGTGTCTTACCTGTAAACCCCGGCGCACAGACGCACGTGCCATTCAGGCCTTCGCTGTCACAGGTGCCTCCGTTCAGACAGCTGACATTGGCACAGGGGTCCTTGAACAGCTCACAGTGCAGCCCTGAAGAGAAGCGACAGAAAGCAAGTGTGATCAGCCAGGCCGCTCCAGCCCCTCACCTCTGAAAGTGAAGTGTTTCAACAGCAAGGGACTGTGTGGAAGGGACTGGTGTGTGTGTGTGTGTGTGTGTGTGTGTGTGTGTGCGTGTGTATCCATGAGCACACGTGTGTGTACATATACCCATTCAGGACCTGAGATGGGTATAAAAGCACACCTTATGAGAAAGTAGCAAGTTCCACCCTGCCCTTTAGCCCTACTTTAAATCTTTCTCCTGACTTTTTACCTGACTGTGTGTCCCAACTGCTAGACACACAATGCTAAAATTACTTAAAGATAAATTTTTTTTCAATAGCAAATACTTTCTAAGTCTCCAAAAGAAACAGGAACATAGGTAGACAGGTGGGGTAGAATGTGGCATGCTGGAGGATGGTCTTGTGAAGGTGAAGGTTCGGAGCGAGGTACTCCAGCGAGCCTCAGCGCCACTTTGGGAGAGAACGTGCCTGAATCCATGTTCAAAACCAAATTGGCGGAGCACCTAAGATTCACGTGCCGCGAATACCATGTGTCACATCCTAACACTGAGTTGAATTTGGTCCTCATGACCCTGTGAGACAGATTACCTTATTTCCCATTTCACAAACAGGAAATTGAGGAAAGAATGTAAGACCACAAGGCCAGGGAAGGGAAGCACTGGAATTCAGACTCAAATCCAGAGGCTCTTCTTAAGAAATTGTTTATCTCAGACTGGCCAAGGAAATAGCTTTCTATAGAGCACAGCACCTATTTAACAAAGAATGTGCAATATAAAACTCCACAGAATAGTAACAGAAAGCTTCCTATCACGTAAAAAAAGAAGAGAAAACTGCCACATCTTACTAATAACTATAAAAGTATATTTAAAAAAGAAAAGGAAACTATTGTGTCTGGATTACATGCCTGTAAACTCGGAAGGCCGAGACCTGAGGATCATGGCTTGAAGCCAGCCCAGGCAGAGAAAGCCAAGAGACTCTTATCTCCACTTAACCAACCAAAAGCCAGAACTGGAGACATGGCTCAAGGGGTAGAGCATGAATGAAAAAGCCACCTGAGAGCTTGAGGACCTGAGTTCAAGTCCCAGTGTAGGTACAAAAGGAAAGGAATGAAAGGAAAAGGGAAGGACAAAAGGAAGAGGGGAGAAGAAATAACTACGTGTTCAACTATGTATGAAAAAGCCTCAGTGGACTGGATTACTTCCAGAATAGATTACATTGACTATCACCTCAACATCTACTTTGTTGCCTTTTTACAATGAACATGTATTATAAGTTTATTTTTTAATTAAAAATCTACTGTTATTTGAGAGGTAGACTAGCCGCTGGTGTTGGGCTATAGTGAGAGATGTGTATGTAATGAGTGTCTGCTTCTCCTAGCAGCCCCGTGCACCCCCCCCCGCCCCTTGGGAGAGGGTGACAAACTGCATTGTGACCCAGATAAGAATGTAAATAATTCTGTGCTTTTCTTTCCCAACGGCCTCAAGAAAAAGAAGCATGAGTCAAAAGAAGCATGAAGCAAATAATAGCCAGACGGCATTTACTTCATTTTCTCTCCACTTCATTACTTGGTGCAAATTGTGCAAGCAGGGCCACGCCCTGTGACCTCCCCCCACCCCCCCTGCAGGCACTGGGATTGTCCTGTCCTCTGTCCTTCACCAGGGCCTTGAGGCCAAGGGAGAGAACTCAAAAAAAAAAAAAAAAAAGAGTGCAACAGAACTCCCTAACCATGTTCACCCTAAGGACTTACTTGTGTCAGGCAGTTCAGAATGGATGGTCTTTAATTCCAGACCATCTATATCTACAGCCTCCTCTCTGCACTCTCCATAAAGACTCCTTGGCATGGGGTGATTCAGAATGGGTGGCCTTTAATCTGCGTCATCTCCAACTACCCGCAATATTCTGCCAGGTATTTTTCTCAGGGGCCTTTTCAGGTCTCCGCATTTTCATGGGAAAACCAGCGACCTCCCACTGCCTCAGCCTGCATCTTAGATCCCAATCCTGCCTCCAGAGACCTGGAGGACACTTTCCTGAATTTGGAATATCAAAGATCCAACTGGGAGATCAGCATAGATCTGGCCATTCTTCATTCTGGTCCACAGGGATTCTTCCCCCAGGGATCTCAGTTTTTATTTTCTCATTGATTATCAAATAACATGGACACAGCTAAAAGAATAACACACAGGAAAGCCTCATCTACCTCAAAACAAACTGTCACATTTTTGTAAGTTCCCTGAAGCTAATCAATAGGAATCAAGTGACATGGAACAGTAATGATTTATATGCCACCAACAAAGGTCGGAAATTAAAACTTAAAAAAAGCAGTCAGGCTGGGCACCAGTGGCTCACAACTGTAATGCTAGCTATTCAAGGTGTTGAGATCTGAGGATCAAGGTTCAAAGCCATCCCGGGCAAAAAAAGTCCATGAGATTCGTATCTCCACTAACCTACCAAAAAAGAAGGAAGTGGAGCTGGGGCCCAAGTAGAATGGTAGTGTGTGTGTGTGTGTGTGTGTGTGTCTGTGTGTCTGTGTGTCTCTGTGTCTCTGTGTCTCTGTGTCTGTGTGTGTTTGCACACACGCATGCACACAGCAGTCAGATGATCACTGAATTTCTGGCAATACCCTAACCAATCCAATCAGAGTAACTTAATACAACTCAGCACAAAATTACCACATTTATTTTTCAAATAAGGCTGAAAAGCAACATTTTGGGCCAAATAGTTAAGCATTGAGACTTGAACATCTTCAACAAAACAGAGTTGATGAACATCCCAGATAATACTCAATTGTCAGCATGTTTGGGCTTTTATTTTTATGACTTTTGGCAATAACTGTATCCCTTGTAATTCCTCTCTTTTTTTAAGATGCGATATTCCATCACTTGCGCATCCATTGAGAGTTTTCTGGCAGCATGACCACACAAAGGCCATCTTCACGAAGCCATGGTTATTATGGACCACGATGGCCTTTGGGTCCCCCAGGATGCACCACAGTTACACCCATCTCTATATTCTAAGCTGTGGAATCCCCCATACAAGAGAACAGATGTTTTTCGTGTTATTCTTCTGATCATCAGAGGCAGAAGCTTATTACAGGGGCAGACAGCCACGCCTCTGTGCCCAGGTGCTGCCTCTCCACGGCCCAGCATCCCACCTTCCTGCATTCCTCACTGGGCCGGGGAGACCCAGGCGCTTGGCCAACACTGTCCCGGGCCTTCTGTTTTTACAGACAAGCATGCAATTCTGTGCACTGTTCCCCAGCATAGATCTCGGCTGGCACATCTGAACTCATCCGTGGAGCGGCTCTATGACTGTGCCCTCCTGGAAACACTGAACCCTGCCCTTTCCAGCCCTGCCCCTCCGCCAGAGTGCACTGACTGCTCCCGGGGATTCCCACTGGTACGGTGGGAATCGCACTGTTGCTTTTGTCCTGTCTGATTCCTCCACAATCTCTGAGGAGCATCAGTGCCCAGGCTGTATCTTCATGCGTGGAAGAAATGACGGCTGTAACTCCAGAATCCTGTCTTTTCAAAGGAATGCCAGACAGCCGGTGTACTTTGGCTGACACACAGGTGCGCTTGCCAGAGGCCTAGAAGCCTTTCCAAATTCCAAATGGGCCTCACAAACACCCGATTTTGTCAGGGAAAAACCAGGTCCACACTCAGACCGAGTCTGTAGAATGACACATGGCACCAGCCACTGGCAAAGACACAGCATGCACGATTACAAAACTTATGTTTAGTCTCAGGCAAAAATAAACTGTAATTCAGTCAAAACTAATAAAAATTCATACTTTTCATATTAAGGGGTGGCAGAGCAGTGTTTCTCCAAAGGTTTCTATTCCAACGAGGCTCTTGATAGAAGTAAATTTAGAATTAAAATGAGTAAGAATTCAAAGAGCAATGTATCAATTATAAACCTCTGTTGTCACCAAAAATAGTCACAATTAGTATCCGAAAAGTGAAACAGCGCTACCATTTCTACTTCAAGAAAAATAAACCAGGTAAAGAAAATTAGCTGCCAGAAGGTGTTCTTTGTCCTTTTAAGATCTATATTGAGAGCCATCTGGTCTGATTCAAACTTCTCCATGAAAAATTTCCCAAGCACTCCAACTGTCTTAGGGCTGGACATTTTCAGGATGTTTCAAAAGTGCCGATGGACACATCTCAAGCTTGGCTTCCTTATTCCTTGAGAGGATCAGCCTTGCTCTGTTCCCCCAGGGAAGTAAGAAAAAGAAAAAGGAGGAAGTCTTATTTGCTCTTGAATCTACCACAGTCCTGGAGAAGAGCCAGGCACACAAAATGCCAGGCATGCTTGTTTATTAGCAAGTAGAATGTAGCAAGGGAAATAATTTCATCCAACAAAGAATTCTTAGCCTTTCGACTATAAATTTATGTAGTTCTAAAGACGAACAAATGAAGTACAATGTGATCAAACCTTTTATGGGGTGATCTCATTTCTGAGATGGCATTGCCTCCAAAACAATCCAGAGAGTATGAAAACAACATGAATAAAGATATCCACCATAGAGTTATTTATCAAGCCCCAGGGCCAGCACAATCAGTGAAAGCAATCAGATGATCTGCTTATCAAGAGGCTGGGGAAATCCCCAGGAGAGCATTTTATACAACCACTGAAAAGAAAATGAGTACGAATTGCTAGCACTATCTAAATCAAACCCAGTCCCAGATTAAGTATGGGCATGGTACAAAATTGTGAGCCAACTATTATTGCTGCAAAAACATGGACAGGCCTTCATTTATGCTGGACATGCTCTCTGTTATGGTATAAAACTATAAATTTTTCTGATTGAAAAATTTGATTTTAGTATGTTACTTTGCTTTTCCTTCTTCCTTTTTTTCCCTTTCTTTTTACCTTCTTTCTCCTTTTTATTTCTTTTATTTTGGCAGAACTGGGGTTTGAAGTCAAGGTCTTGTTCTCTAGGCAAATGCTCTCCCATTTAAGCCACACCCCTAGAGGCCTTTAAATTTTTGTTACTTTTCAAACAAAGTCTCACATTTATGAGAGACTGTGGTTCTCCTATTTATGTTTCCAGTGTAGTGGGGATTACAGATGTGCGCACAGACTTTTTTTTTGAGATGTAGTCTCATGAACTCATGGCCAGGAGCTCCCCTTGAGCCATGAACCTCCAGATCGCTACTTCCCAAGTAGTAAGTAATACAGGCATGAGCAATTGAGCTCAGCTAGTATGTTATCATTAAAAATTGCAGGGGTTTTTTCCTTGTCAATAAACATCCCAAATGAGAATATGGTTGATCATTTAATTTATTCTTCTAGAAAGGAAAATCAATCTAAGATAAGCTATATGTTGACTTTTTGATACTCTGAGGTTGAGAATACTAACTAAAAGTTGTATTATTACCACCATGAACTAGCTTTAAACTAATTTTAAAGGAAGAGTCAACATTTTGGTTCTGGACAAAAATGCGTGAGTGTGTGTATGTATACATGTGTTAAAAACTTGCATCTTAAGCTGAGTACTGACGGCTCATACCTGTAATCCTAGCTACTCAGGAGGCTGAGATCTGAGGATCAAGGTTCAAAGCCAGCCACGGCAGGAAAGTATGTGAGACTCTCATCTCCAATAAACCACCAGAAAACCGGAAATGGTGCTGTGGCTCAAGTGGTAGAGAGCTAGCCTTGAGCTGAAAAGCTGAGGGACAGTGCCCAGGCCCAGAGTTCAAGCCCCATGACTGACAAAAACAAAAACAAAAACAAAAAACAACTTGCATCTTAGAAAAACATTTGTGTCAGCTTCCTTTATTTAATTACTGTCTTACATAGTACTACTAATTCAAGTAAATAGAGCTACTGAGCTTTCATTTGTTATGAGTTTCAGAAGATTTCAAAAGAGAAAGTCACTGCCTTTGCTGGTTACAAGGTAACACAGATGAAAATAAAAGTCTGAAGCCAAAAAGAACAGAATACAAGGCTAACTGTAATAGTCACAGCAAATGGAAAGGAGATCTGGGAGATCAGATCACGTGTGTGGGAATCCACTCCAGCTGGTAGACAGAGATGAACTTAGAAATAGCAAGAGCAGAAGGGAAGGGGAGGAGCATGGTGGAATGCCATCACACGCCGGGGTGGACAGAGCCGCAGCAGACAGAGGAGGTGGGATGCGGAAGGGACCCAACAATCAATGTGGACCTGGGATCTACTGAGTCAGGACGGGGAGGGAAAAGCTTGTATGACACAGAGCAATCTGGATTTTTCCTCACGGAGTTCCCTGAAGTGAACGGTGTGCTCTCAAGGCCATACAAAAAGGGTTAAGTAAAGAAGACAAGGCAAACAAACAGGGGTGCTAACTGTCCCAACACTCAGGAAAACTGGCATAAGAAGCAAAGGAAGAAGCCAAGCACTGGTGGCTCACACCTGTAATCCTAGCTACTCAGGAAACACATCTGAGGATCAAGGTTCAAAGTTCAGCCCAGGCAGAAAAATCCAAGACTCATCTCCAGTGAATCAGCAAAAAGCTGGAAATAGAGGCCTGGCTCAAGTAACAGAGCACCAGTCATGAGTTCAAGCCCCAAAGCGGGCACATACATACTTGCAACATACACACACACACACACACACACACAAGCAAAAGGGAAGGAGGGACCTTTAAGTAGAAAAAGGACAAGAAGGCAGAGCAAGGGTCTCCATTCCTTTTAATCATATGAAATGTATTCAGCAGTGTGAAACACTTTGTTTCCTCTTTAGCCACACAATTTTTCTAGCACCACTCGCTTTAAAAGCATTCCTTTCTTGTTCACACCAATTCCTCTTCTGAATCATGAGTCAGTTTTGGTCATCTGTCCATTCTTGCACCATTGGCATGAATGTAACAATAATGGAAGTCTTTCTCAAATGTTCTGCACTATACTTACGTAATTTCCTGGTTTTAAGAAAGTTCCATTCATTTATTTGAGCTTTCAAAACATCTGGCAGTAAAAATCACTTTAAAGAAGGAAGATTAGCTGGGCACTGGTGGCTCGTGCCTGTAATCCTAGCCACTCAGGAGGCTGAGATCTGAGTATCAAGTGTCAAAGCCATCCCAAGCAGGAAAGTCCATGAGACTCTTATCTCCAATTAACTACCAGAAAACCAGAAGTGGCTCTGTGATTCAAAGTGGCAGAGAATTAGACATGAGTGAACGAGCTCAGGGACAGAGCCCAGCACCTGAGTTCAAGCCCTTAGTTCAAACCCCACAACCAATTTTTTTGAAAGGAGGAAGTTCAAGCCTAACCCCACCCACTGTCTAAATAAGCACCAGTTAGTGTTGATATTGGCTTATCTGAGTTTCCCAAGTCTGTGCTGGCAGACTGTAAGGAGACACACACTAGCAGAAATGCTTCCCAGAGGGAGAACATGGACCATCCATCCCAGCAGGAGGGAATAGCTCAGGATCTGGTGGCCTCTCTCCTCCCCCTTTTCTTGATCTGGACCAGACAGTGTGATCTGCCCTGTTGGTCTTGAATTCTTTCCACTTTCTTTCCCCCTCTTATCATTCTTATTCTAATTTCCTTACTTCTAAAAGTTCTACCACACTGCTACAATGTGAGGGTTTATTGACCTCCTTTGGTTCACAAGTCTTACTTACATTTAAGCCTAAATGTCTCCATAAAAATAGCAAAGTTAAACACTGACCATTAATGAGATCTCTTTTATAGTATTTTTTTCTTTTTTCTTTGCCAGTCCTGGGGCTTGAACTCAACCTGGGCACTGTCCCTTTGCTCCAGACTAGCATTCTGCTACTTGAGTCACAGCTCCACTTCCAGCTTTTTTGGTGGTTAATTAATGAGTCTCAGGGACTTTACTGCCTGGGCTGGCTTTGAACCTCGACCTTCAGATCTCAGCCTCCTGAGTAGCTAGGATTACAAGCCTGAGCCACCAGCGTCCAGCACACTCCATGATCTTCAACCATGTTGTTAGTCCATGGTGTCTGCAAACAAGGTTTCTCCAGCTCTCGGGTCTTCCTCCGCGGTAGTCCTCCCTGACCTCGCTTCTCGTGTCCCTTCTCCGTTCGGAGCGTCCACGTCTCAGGCAGGGCAGACCTCCTGGCTCCTCCCTCACAGTTCCTATCATTCCACCAAAGTTTTCATTTCCTCTTTTTTTTTTCACGTCTATCAGGAAGTACTTTCCTCTTCCGAACATCCAATTTCAATTTTGAGAAGTAGGAGTGCCTTTTTTTCACTTCCCCTCTTGAGTGTTTAGAATTATGCTTTTATTTCTTAAGATTCTTCTCCCTGCTGAAGTTTCTGGCACCAGCTCGTCATCCTGGCCAGACTGGAGAGTGAGCATTTCTGAAGACAGGCGTGCCTGGAGATGCTGCTCGGGCATGGGATGGGTGGCCGTCTGGGCACCCCGACGGTTGAGCATCTCTCCAGGAAATGCACCTTACTGATGCACCTCCAGCCCAGTCAGGGATCAGGGATGGTGAATGTAAACTCAGGCTGCCATCTTCCTTGAGCGATGGATGGACATATTTATAGGGTAAAGGAAAGGAGCATGAATAGAGCTCCCAGCTCAAGACGTACAGAAAGGAAGTTTTCAGAATGATGGAAAGGGCAGGACTCGAGCCTATGAGGAAGGGTTAACCTTAAGTAGGGTGAGGAGCACATGATAAACCGGGAGCAGAAAAACATTTTAGTGATTGTGTTTGCTGCTACGTTTGGAAGGCAAGAATTCTCCACCCACAGCACCTGACAAGATAACCAGAAGTTCAATTTCTTGGGCCACATCCTGGACCCAATAAATTAGAAAATTCACACTTTGAGGACCATTAGTGTAGTATGAAAAACTGGATATCTTTGAAGATTTTACAGGAAATGTCTTTTGTTCCCTGAATGAGAGAGTAGATAGGACAGGAGTGGGGTCAAAATACTTTTGGAGAAACTGTCCCACATCTGGAGCAACCATGGAGGAAATGAAAAAGGCCAGAATCAGAGCCAGAAAAAGGCCGGGATGCAGAGACGCTGGAGATGTAACCATGTACCTTTTGTTTTTGAGTACTGAGAACATTAGCAAAGGCTCTCTGATAAGGAAGCAAGGGGCATATTTAAAATATGTTCATTCGTTTGTTCCTTACAAAGAAATCTACTTTGTAAAATCCTATCATAAACTAGGTACGTTTAGCAGTTTTCATTTTTGTGAAGTACACTCAACCTACTAATTCTGTTATTGAAGCATCTCAAAACAATCTCTGGAAGTGTTACTGTCCTTATTTAAAATCGAGATTAGTCAATGCCCAGGCTCCACAGTCAGCCCCACGATCAGGGTGAGTTCGCTGGGTTTCCTGATTTCTTGTTCCCTTACTTTTCCTTCCAGAATTGAACAAAGTCTCTATTTCTCAATGTTCTGAAAGACCTCTAACTGAATAAAGCAAACATGTCTGCTCTCATGCCTTTGATAAGCTGGAGAAGTATATCTTCAGTTAGTATCACCTCCTCAAAGCAGTATCAGATCTGCAGAACTTAAAGACATGGCCCAGTTTTAGCCCTTCTCAAGACTTCAGCAAACTCTTCAGTGTGGTATAGGAGCCCTTGGTCTTTCCAGAAAGATCACTGAATAAAGATAAGCCCATCCAAAAAGCAGCAGCTACAGTTACAAAGTAAGGTCCAAGGATGAAGTAGGCGGCAATAAGAGCGGGGGGATTAAGGAAAACAATAAACAAGGCCACAAAAGACTGACAGAAAGCCATCCCTGGCCTTGTGGTTAGAGAACTGAGTGCTGCCACTAAGAAGCAGCCCTCCTGGCACAGTGCCCATCCTTAGATGGGGGTCAGAGCTGAGAAGAAGCCACACAGCCCGTGCACTGTGGCCAGAGGCTGAGGTGGAGGGAGGAGGAAGGGCTCAGGGACCAGGCTGGCTGGATCATGAAGAATAACGCTGCCATCTACCTCGAGGGGCTTTGGGGAGGACTGGATGAGTTAATTCACGGAAGCCTTACAACATGGTCCACTCCCTATAAACACCCTGTCAAGGTCAGCTGTCTTCTGGAGAGGCGTTGACAAGCATCTACACAAACAATGCACGTTTCCCTCCCAGCTGGCTTGTTTAATGAGGATTTGTGGATTTGCCAGTACATAAGATTCTACCCGTCTCCCCCACCCCCACCCCCAGCAGAAAACAAGGTATTCTGTCTTCCCAAGACACAGGGCACAGCCATGTGCTTTCCTCTGCCACTGTGCTCAGACCCTCGACCCCTGACCTGTGTCTGCCAACCCACCTGTGGCAGCTTTTCCTATATCCAAAAGAAAAGAAAGTTGAGATATGAGAAGCTGGAAAGGCAGGAGAGTGGTTTTGCAGGGAAAGAGAAATCTGAGGCTTGTAAATTGGTCTCTCTGGACCCATCCATCATCCTAACCTCAGTATTTGATTCTGATTCTAAACAGATCCCTGCTCCAATTAGATAAAGGTTTATGCATGAAGGGTGCGAACTCCATGAGGTCACTCTGCGCCCTGCTGGCATGGGAAAGCCGGGCATCTGCTCACCTTTGTATTCCGCCAGGCACACGCACTCATAGCCATTAACCAGGTCCCTGCAGGTGGCAGCGTTCAGGCAGGGCGCAGACAGACACTCGTTGTATTCCTCCTCGCAGTAGAGGCCGTGGTAACCTGGAAACAGAGAGAAAGGCCCGCTGTCAGTGCGTCCCCTGAAAAGCCACACAGGCCAGGCAGCTACAAGGGGGTGGGGATTCATCAGAGAGTAGCTACAGACAGACAGGGTTTAAGGAGCTGGGTCTTCAGAAATAGCATTGAAATGTGAATTTGTACAAAGTAGATGAAGGGGAAAAAACATTTTTAAAAAGGGTTATTTTTCTTCGTTTCTCTGTTTTAAAAAACTGTACTTCAAGATCTATTGGCTGTAGAGATTTTTATTTTATTTCTTTTTGGTTATTATAATGGTGAAGTACAGAAGAGTTACAGTTACATAAGTCAAGTAATGAGTTCATTTCTTTGGGGGCAGCATCACCTCCTCTTGCGCTCTCTTCTAGGTTTTCCCTCCCATGTCCACTCCTAAGTTGTATAGTTCATCATCAACGCGGCGTCCAGTGAGTACCACTGCTGCATTTTTTCACCCTTTGTCCCTCCATTTCTACAGCGCCCCTTACCCTCCCAAAGACATACAAATGAACAAACAGAACAAAAAGGAAGGAAAACAAAAAAACAACAGGAAAGAAAAAAACCTCTCGTTTTCATGCCCTGGAGTTCGTTTCAGTAAGTATTATTTTCTATGCTCAGATGCACATAGGCAGCCTGCCTTTCTGTTTCTCTCCTAAGAGTATCTTCCTTTGGGGTCTCTGTGTGTGAATGCCCAGAGACTTGTACAATTTGTTATGTCCTGGTATTATAGATCTAGCTTCCAGAGATGAGAGAAAACATAAGCCATTTGTCTTTCTGAGCTTGGCTTACCTCACTTAACATGAATTGTTCTTGGTCCATCCATTTCCCTGTAGATGACATGAGATTATTCTTTCTAATGGTTGTGTAAAATTTCATTGTGTATAATAAATAACACATTTTTCAGATCTACTCATCTATTGTAGGGCATCTAGGCTTCCTTCCTTCCTTCCTTTCTTCCTTGCTTCCTTGCTTCCTTCCTTCCTTCCTCCCTTGCTTTTTTTCTTCTTCTTTCTTGTTTTGTCCTAGACCAGGAATCAAACTGGCTATTTGATGCTTGCTTTCACTCACTGGTTGGCAATCTACCACCTAAATCATGCCTCCAGCTCCAGTAAAAGTCCTTGAGTTACAAGGCCTTGAGTTCAGGCCCCAATACCATCCCGAAAATAAAAAAAAAATTAAAAATAAATAAAAGCAGTGATGTATTTCTTTTGTTTTTCAAGTTCAAATAGGAAATTAGCTCAAAGGGCTTAACTGAAATTACTGTTGAAATGTGAGGGGTTTTGTTTAAAAATAAAATTATATAAATGACAATACTTCAAATTGTGCCAAATGTTTTAATTACTAAATGTATAATAGAAATGAAGACCAAGAAATCAATAATTCCATAACAAAGTCAGCTTTTGTGCTCCTATTTCCAAACAGGTGTTTATTCTAAAAGGTCAGGAGACAACATTCTTTGAGATTCACTCAAAAGTTACGCTGTTTTCAACTTTCAAAAACATTTGTTATTGCCAACTTGCAGTGAAACGAGGCCATTTTTTTTTCTGGCCCTGTCCAAACAACAAAAAACATGTGAGTGCTTTCAAAAGTCACCCTGACTGTGTTAGTTCTGAATCCAGATAAGCAGAAGAAAAAAAAAAATAAACTCTTGCACAAGGGGGAATTAGAACTGTGAGCTTTTCCCCAGCTTTCCAACACTCTGCCGACCCTCAAACTCAGAAAGGCCATTCTAATGCGAGTGTGCTGAATGCTTTGTTTCTTGCACCCACCACAAATTAGCCCAAGCTCACATTTTCATTATTAATAGAGCACTTCTCAAAGGCATTGCCATTTTAGTTAGCTTGGAACTCCTTTCCAAATTTAGGCAACAGTAATGGCCTCTGAGGTCTTGACCTTCCAAAGACAGATCCACCACAGGTCCAGGTTCTCATTCTTCTTTCAGGACTCTACTTTTTGTAATTTTGGACATGCATTTCCTATTTTTCTTTATTAGAGTTCCCGATAATCTAGAAAAGAGGTTCCCAACTAGAAACAATTTTGCTCCCCACCACCACCACCACCACCACCTCAGAATACATTGGCAAAGTTTGAAGATATTTTTTGGTTATCACACTGGGAATGAGCGAAAGGGCTATTACTGGAACTTTCCACGGGGAAAGCCAAGAATGCCACTCACCAACCACAATGCACAGCAAAGCTGTCATGACAGAAGGCTCTCCAGTGAAACAGGTCAATACAACAGGTGGAGAAACCCTGTTCTAAGGTCATGTTCAGCAATATACAGCCCGCAAGACAAATCCATCCTACTCTGCTTATTCAATAAAGTTTTATTGAGATGCATCCACTGTCTATGCTGGGATAGCACTGCAACAGCAGTGTGAGTCGTTGTGGCAGAACTCAGACGAATGGAGAGACAGAACAAGTCATGGTTGGCCGCCATTTGCTGAGTCCTGATCTAGAGTCAGAAGAAGCTTCTTTCTCTCTGTAACAGCTTGAATATAAACTTCTCAATAGATATGGTTTGTAAATGTTTCCTTCAGTTCCACAGGTTGCCTCTTTCACTTTGTCAACTGTTTCCCTGGCTGTGCAGAAGGCTTCGAGTGGATTTGCTGCAGTGCCTCCTGCTGGGTTTTGCATTTGTTGCCCATGATTTTGAAGGCATATAAAAGTAATCATTGCTGCAACCAATGCTTTTTCCCCTGCTAGGTAGGAATGCTATAGTTTTAGTTCAGATCATACACTTTCACTTGACTCTTTTTTTTTGGGGGGGGTCCAGTCGTGGGGCCTGAACTCTGGGCCTGGGCGCTGTCCCTCAGCTCTTCAGCTCAAGGCTAGCACTCTACCACTTGAGCCACAGCTCCACTTCTGGCTTTTTTCTTTTTGCTTATGTGGTGCTGAGGAATCGAACCCAGGGCCTCATGCATGCAAGGCAAGCGCTCTACCACTGAGCCACCTTCCCAGCCCCTTCACTTGACTCTTGTGTGTGGTATGAGATAAACGGCCATGCAGGGAAGGTGGCTCAGCAGTAGAGTGCTTGCCTTGCATGCATGAGGACCTGGGTTCCATTCCTCAGCACTACATAAAAGCAGAAAAGGCCAGAAGTGGCACTGTGGTAGAGTGCTAGCCCTGAGCTGAAGAACTGAAGGACAGTACTCAGGCCCAGAGTTCAGGTACCACGACCACCACCACCAACAACAACAACAACAAAAAGATAAACAAACAAACAAACAACCACAGAAATAACAAGTGTTGCTGTGGATGTGGAAAAACTGGAACTTGTGCAATATTGGTGGGAATGCAAAATGGCGCATTTGCTCTGGAAACCAGTATGGAAGATCTTCACAACCATTAAAAATAAACTCCCATAAGATCCAGTGATCCCATTTCTGGATGTTTAATGAAAAGAATTGAAAGCAAGATCTCACAGATATATTAATACTACTATATTCCTGACAACATTACTCAGTAGCCACATAATATAAATAACCTAAATGTCCATCAGAAGATGAATGAATAAAGGAGATGTGGTATGTGTATACAACTAAATATTGTTCAGTCGTGAAAAAGGAGTAAATATTATCATATGCTCCAAGAGAGATAAACATTCAGGACATCACTCAAGATAAACTAAGCCAGCCACAGAAGGTCAGGTTCTCATGATGCTACTAGAGAGGTCAAACGAAGCAAGAAGTAGACAGTACCTGGCAGGGATAGAAGAGGGGAAATTGGGGATCAGCCTACTGTTTAAAATGATCCAAGGTGAACAAGATCTAAAGACATGCTTCACAACACAGGGTAAATGATTCTCCAACGTATGGTGGAAAATTTGTTGACTATTCAGGAGGCTAAGATCTAAATTATCTCAGTTCAAAACCAGCCCAGAAGGAAGAGCTTCGAGAGTCTTATCTCCAATTAACCTGTACAAAGCTGGAAATGGAGGTGTGGCTTAAGTGGTAGAGTACCTAAGTGAACCAAAAAAAAAATCTAAGGGACAGGACAGAAGCCTAGCCCTCAGTTCAAGCCCCAGGATCAACACATACACATACACACACACATACACACACAGTTATTAAGGGTAATTTTGTATTATATTTGTCCTATCATAGTAAACATAAATATTGGATATATAGAGTTAAATGTCTGTTGGCTCCTTTTCCTAATCATAATAACCTTTTGAATACTCAGAATAGTCCTGAGCAGGATCTTTTTAACCACATTTATCCTATCTGCAGATCTTTTTTTTTCTTTTATCAATTTGGAAGGATAATAAATAACCCTCCACACATCTTTGACCTCTGAATTGAAGTATTATTTACACAGACAAAAATCAAAATCAAGCTTCAGGAAATCAGCCATAATTGTTTCATATTTTGGATGGCACATGAGGAAGAAATTGTACAGAGATAATGAAGCTGGTGATAGTATTTTTCTTCTTGAAAAGGGGGTGGGGAACACAGAACAGAAGTTTCATCGTCTAAAACTGTTTCTTCAGAGATGGTAACATTTAAATGCCTTTATGGAAATATCAAGGCGCCCCTTACACTGGGTGCCAAACAGCATTAAGTTGGACTGCTTGAATAAAAAAGAAAGAAAGAAAAGCATTCCTTGCAAAAGAGAAGAGTTCTGTGAAAATGAGCTGGCCACCCCCTGCTGATAATTAATTCAGGCAAACAAATTAGCCCAGGGCAGCATGCCCAGGGTCTGAAAAGTTAAGCTAGTCCAGGGAATTTTTTTAAAAAGACCAGAAGGGTCAGATCATTGTGGCTTCTTCAGGGTATTGTATTTCATTGCCACCAGTCTATGTTTGCATGATTTGTTCTGGAATATTCAACTCCAATCACTTCTCTAGACTTGAGAGGACACAGCCACATGTCCCTCCGCCCACCTGAATCTTGGGAAGAGCAGCAGTGGAGAAAGCTGCTACGTTTAGAGACCGGGGGTGGGGTGGGGGGACAGGTTGTGAAGACCAGTTTAACTTCAGACAGGCTAAATGTAGGGATCACTAGGAAAGGTCCTGGTGGCAGTTAGAACGGTGCAAAGGGGACGGACACAGCATTTGGAGGATAGTTGTCTGAACATGGCATTGAAGTTTTCATCAAGGAGAGAATGAAAGGCGAGGAGTGTGGAGCAGCATACTGGCAGCCTGGGGGAGAGTGAGGAAGGGAGGCAGGGATGACCCGTGACAGGTAGTGCTCATCCCACCATCGGGTTTCTGGTACCTCAGACTTCTGGCTCAAACACTTCTTTCCATAATGCCCTGGGTGCCAGCTCAACCAATGGCACATGCACAAGCCATTAAGCGATCAGCACAAAGCCCAGGGGAGGAGCTAAAGAAGAAGCCTGGTGCTATAAAACCACCCTCCAAGAGAACTCCACTGGGCTCTTTGGGACCCTCCCGGGATGGAGAGCCACCTTCTTTCATGGCTTTCCTCTCACTTTCAACTGAAGTTAAAAGCACATTCCTGTCTTATAACTCTTTAGTGGGCAGAGAAACAATCCATTCCCCAAGACAACATCACAAGGTCAGTCTCACCACTAAAGGAGAAAGTCTATGGAGGAAACAGAGGAGGGGATAGTGCAGATGGTCAGGTGGAACAGAGGAGCCGGATCTTCACACTGGACAGGAATTGGGAAAGGAGAGGAGAAGGGTCCCTGGTACAAATTGTCCTGGAAGTCAGGAAGGATGGAAATCAAGGAGGGTTGATTGACAAGGATAGAGTGTAGTAGCTGGATTTGCAGGACAGGTGGTAACTGTACATTCTCTGCACTGTGGTTCTTGCTGAGGCTCCACTTCCCCTTAGAGGAGGTTTTGGAAGTCGTGGGCATGGAAAGTCATTATTAATGATGAAAGGATTCTAGAACTTCAAAAACAGAGACAAAAAAATTCTTCACATCTGGCAATGTCTGGGATATTCCTGCCCAACACAGAATGTTCTAATATCTTTCATACTGTAGGCTGTCCTACAGTATGTAAGACATGCGGGTGGATAACTTTCCAGGACTAGAACTGAACACTGCACAGTTCTGAGATGAAACAAGCTGTCCTAAAATGTACTTCTGGGCAATTAAGAAAAGATGATACCAAACTTTGCTCACCATTTTGGGAAAAAAAACTTCGTAAGAGCAATAGCTCTCCTGGAATTTAAGTCACTAAGTAACAACACCTAGCTGGTAGCTGGTGGCTCACATCTGTAATCCTAGCTAGTCAGGGACTGAGATCTGAGAATCATAGTCTGAAGCCTACCCAGGAAGAAAAGTCCATGAGATGCCTGTTTCCAATTAACCCCCAGAAAGCTGGCAGTAGAGCTCAAATGGTAGTGTCACTCTTGAGCAAAAATGTTCAGGGACAAAACCCATGCTCTGAGTTCAAGCCACCGTGTCAGCACCAAAAACAAAACAACAACAACAAAAAAAACTATATTGTATCACAAATAAAAAACAAAACCAGAAAATCATATCCATAAGCAGATAGGTAATTGACAGCTTCTCTCTTAATTCGCCAGGAGCCTAATCAAACTTTATTTCCAAGTTGAAATCCCACCTTTTGGAAAATTGTAATGTTTCACCTGTGTACCGGATCCTTCTGCAATAAAAATACACAAGTACACATGTGAAAAAGAAAAAAACAGAAAAATCACATCCACAGACAATGCTGGTGAGGTTGCTCCCCAACACACCACTCTCTCTGTTCCTCTCCAACTTGGAAGTGCCTAAAATCACGTTTCCTACGTTCTTAACATGATCATGATCTCTTCCTCTACTGCAACGTAAGCTTGATGATCAAGGCCTCCATTACAGGGTTCACTACTATAACCACAGCCTCTTCTATGGAAAAGCTGTATCAGAGAAGTTGAATCAGCACCAAAATGCTACTGACAGAGCACGTGTCGGTGCCCCAAGAGTCTTGGGCACAAAGCTCAGGGCGGGGAGCGTACATCTCCCCATGCGGGGAGCTCACAGACCAGCAGCCAGTGAGTGGCACCATCGCATGCCAGGCACTTCACCTGTGTCCCCAAGGCCTGGCGTGACTGGCCCCAGGCACGGAAGAGGGATAATGTAAGTGAAATGAGGAATGTGGCCCAGGGCCACAGACTCAACCTAGTCACGTTTTACCTACTTCTGCATGCCTCCCTCCGAGGTACTTCCTGGTGTTAGTCTGCGAGGGGATCCATAACAAAACACCACCCCCTGGTCGAATTTCCATCATTTTGAGTGCTGGACAGCCAAGATGTCAGTGGGCTTCTTTTATCCCGATGCCTCTCCCCTGGGCTTGGGGAAGTCCGCCTTCTCACTGCATCCTTGGGTGAGCTGTTCTCTGTGTGTGTGGACACTCCTGGAATATCTCCTGGAAGGACATGGCTGTCCTTTAACATGGGTACTATTGTCTACGAGCCCCGTCCTTATGCCTTCGGTGATGTTTTAATTATCTTTAAGTAGTTGTACAGGGGTTTTCAATTCAATACTCCTTGAGCTTTAATCATGGCTTTAAAGGCCCCGTCTCCAAAGACAGCTGCCCCAGGGATTAGGGCTTCAATACACAAATTTGGAGGGGGGGGATATCATTCTTCCTGTATCATCTCAATTCATAGCTTCTCTGTTGTGATATTAGTCCTTCCTCCGTGCCCTGCCTTCTCTGAAACTTCACTTCCTGTACTTTCAGTCATCTATCACAAATCACCCAAAATGGACAACTCCAAGAAATAACCAGCTCCTAAGATATAACTCGCATGCTCTTTTGAGTAGCATGATAAAATCTCACGCCATCTCTCTCCACTCCACCTGGGACATGATTCGTCTCAGCGGATCACCTTTTGTATCCAGAAGGATCCACTTCCACATCCATAGTTCCCCTTGCTAGAGTTCAGCCTATCATGGTTCAAAACCATTTGGGGAAGGAACTGGGACAGACTTGTTTTCTTCTCCATATTGCCTAAGCAAAACACTAAAACAGCTATTCAGGTAGCATTTATATTGTATCAAGAACTATAAATCAGGGGCTAGGAAGGTGGCTCAGTGGTAGAGTGCTTGCCTCGTATGCATGAGGCCCTGGGTTCTATTCCTTAGCACCACATAAGCAGAAAAGGCCGGAAGTGGCGCTGTGGCTCAAGTGGTAGGGTGCTAACCTTGAGCTCAAGAGCTGAGAGGCAGTGCCCAGGCCCAGAGTTCAGGCCCATGACTAACAAAAAACAACAAAAAGAAAAAGAAAAAAAGAATTATAAGTCAGATACAGATGGTTTAAATATACAGAAGGAGCAGGGCATTGGTGGCTCACATTTGTAATCCTAGCTACTCAGGAGGCTGAGACGCTGTGTGGATTCAGAGCCCAAAACCAGCCCAGGAAGAAAAGGCCTCAAGACTCCATCTCCAATCAACTAGATTGGAAGGATAGCTCAAGTGGTAGTGTACCAGCTGTGCACAAGCAAGCAAGCCAGCTGAGGGCGCATGAGGCCCTGAGTTCTAACCCCAGGGCTTCCAAAAACAATATGTGACCACTACATGCTTTTACAGCAGACTCGAGCAGGTAGCGATGCGGGTATTCATGGGGCAGGGGGGTCTGGGGGACAAGAGTGTCTTTTGAAAACCCCTGTTGCTTATCCTTTCTATTAGACAAGCCACCTGACAGATTTGAGGATGTGCAATCTTCAACTCATCAGAGAAACGATTGCTGGGCCTTCCTCGTGCTTCATCTAAGACCAGGCCGGGCTGACTCTCCAGACAGGAATCACCGGGGACTCGGGTGAGGTCGCGGAGGCTGTCACACAGCCTTGAGCAAGGAGTGCGCCCTGCCTCACCGTGTTTGCCAGCATTGGCCCCTCCCTTCCATCGGAGGCGCAGCCTCGCTGTCTCCACACCGCTGAGTCAACGCGCCTCCAGCCCACGCCACCGTGTGTACTCCTGAGCTCTTTTCCTCGCCAGTGCCCATCACATCATCACATTGAAAAAAATCTACAATTATAAGACTGTGGTTGTAGCCAGATGGCATTCACACATTGGGTGACAAATTCTGGCAAGTCATCCTGCTTGTGTCACCTCTGGAGGGCGATCTGTGTTTCCTGCTGCCTAGCAGAGAGATGCCCAGCACGGTTTCCCAAGCACAGCCGGCCATGTGCTCAGGCCCCATTGCAGACTGAATTCAAGGGCAGAGCAGATTTCAAATGCTGGGGGCGTGGGGTGCTGTGTATCTTTGCTTTGACAAAGCTGAAGGAAGTGGTGGGGGGGTGGGAGTGGTGTCAGAACTCAGAAGTTTGTTTCCCCGCTTTTCAGGATGAGTAGAGAAATGTGAAACATCCCATATGTCCGCCTTATTCAAGTCAAGGCTGGTTCTGAGAGAGCAAATACTCCGCCTTGCCCAGAGAACGTAATCCTATTATGTGAATAGGATCATCTGTGAGCGCTTGAGTTCTGGAGAAGCTCTCAGATGGACCGTGGAGCCTCACAGCACTGCAGGGCGTCAGGTGCTGCTTTCATTCGTCTGCAGAGTTTTATTATGAGGAGAACTTGGGGAGGCATCGATGGTGTCTGTCTGTCTGTCTCTCTCCCTCTCTAATATCTCCTTGCTGGCAGAGACACAATAGAAATAGACTTAAGAACAGGACAATACACAGCCAAGAAGTGCTGTTTACGTTAATCCCATGAAGCATCTCGAGGCTCTGTTCTAAGCAGGCCTACTGACGTCAATGGACACCCAGACACTGGCTGAGTAATCACACCCAGGCCTCAGCCAGCGAGCAAGGAGCATGTATGAGCGCGTGGGAAGCTGTGGAGGGAGGGACAGAGCCGCTGGCAGGGTGGGGGAGGCAGTGGCAGTCAGGTTGCTTCTTTCTTTTCCTTCCTACTTTTTTTTTTTTTTTAGCTTTTCACTTATTACTCATGGCACCTGGGCCAGAAAATAAAACAGATTAACAAGATCCAGGTCAGTTCAGCCAACATTTCCACTCACCTTGGTTCTTAGAAACATCAAACTGAACGGATCAAAGACAGGGGTTGAAGTGTTAGATTGTGAAATCTCTCTGTTATTTCTGTTATGGCATCCTCTGTAAACCCTCAACTCCTTTCCTGGGCTCCCAGAAAGAAGAGTCACAGAATTCACTCTTAAGCACATTCTACTCACTCCTTTTGTGCATGTCTAGTCTCTATTACCTCAAAGACTTTCTGCCTTAAATAGCAAGGTAGGGAAAGCTGATGATTATCTATGCCTTGGCCTTATCCATCAATTCAGTCTTTAATTCAGTAATAGTAATTAAGTCCCCAGTAGGCAGCATGGCTGGGTTGCATGGTAGATGAAAGCAGACAGACACACTTAGGAATAAAATACTAATCAACCATCCAAAGAAATGTAAAACCATCGCAGGGCAAGTGCAAGCCAGAGAGGCTGTGGGGGAGGCAGCGGGGACAAGGCTGTGAGCTAGTTGCGCCTTGGGAAAATGGCCCGGATGGAAGAACACAGAAGAGTGAGTAGAGGGACGATGAGAAACTTCAAGGCAAGACAAACAGCCGGTGCCAAAGCCCCATGAGGCCACCCCACAGGTGACCCCAGAAGGAGAAAGCTAAGGTCCTTGAGGAGCAAAGGGCTGAGAGAAACAAGAGGCAGGCGGGTGCCAGACCTGGTGACATCTTTAAGAAAAAGGAGAGAAAATCAGAAGCAGCAGTCCAGTTACCTCTCAGAGATCAAGTAAGACCTGCAACAATCCATATGAAGAAACAGTGCACAGGCTAGTGCAGTATAAACCTTGGAGGGGGGGGGTGGGTGTGAGGGGGAAAGGCCAGGCAATAAAGGTCAAAGGTCATTTTAAAAGCCCAGTGAATATCCAATGAAGAACAGAAGGCGAGGGGGAGAGGGGAGAGGCTGAAGGTCAATCAGAAGCTCCTGAGTTGACCTGTTCTGAGCCCTCACTAGTAGGAAGGGGCTGAAGAGGGGCTGGAACGGAAAGCAAAGCAAACCATGTTCCAGACGTAACCATTCACTTGCTTAAGTGAAAGGGAAACAAAAGCAAGTTGAAAGCAGCATGCATGAGTTTATTTTCATGAGGGTTTGTCGAGTTCTGCCTAGGCAACCCAACACTGATGTAGGTCCGGAGGAGACAGATCATTCTGTAGCTTAAAAGGAAAAGTCTTGGGTAGGAAGAAAAAGCCAGGGGTGGAGGGAGAGCAGAAGAGGAGAGAAAACAGAGAGACAAAGAAGTGTGGAATGAGCAGAGGAAAAGAGTCAGAGGTCCAAACGTATCAAGATGGAGACAGGAAACAACCACAAAAGACACAGAGAGAAAAGCTCCCAAAGATTGCAGAGAAACCGGTGCTGAGCGTGGTGAAATTATATCCGGCAGAGAGCGGGGTCTCTGCCGGGAATGTCCTAGGTCCCTAGGGAGCAATGACCACCTGGAGCAATGACCTTGAGCACTGCCCTTGAAGAATCACCAAGACAAGAAGCAGAGGAGGATGGAGGGAGAAGGTGCAGTTTTCGAGTGTGGAGATGCGGGACCACTGTAGGCGTCTTACTTCCCGAGTTACCCTTTATTCAAGTTTATTCAAGCCTTTATTAAAGGCTTTTCTGCAAGTCTTGAGAGTATCTGCGGGTTGAAGGCTCCAAAACACCCAGGGGTGTGACTGTGGGCTTGGGGTCAGTGGGTGACATTTGCCATGAGGCATCTGCTGCCCCAGGGGACACTGGGCGAGGGAGGAGGCCCCGGGCCTGGGCTCCACAGGACAGCGCCTGGCACGGTGGTGCGGAGTGGTCACATGGCCTGCGACACAAACATGATTAAAACGATCCAGATGTGACACCTCGGAGTGGCGCTGGCCTCGCCCACGGAGAGGGCTGGCATCATCCCAAGGAGGCACCCTGGGACCCATCAGTGCAGGCACCAGTCACCTGGGGAAGCACTGCATGTGAGGGCGCACCAGGCGTAAGCACTCGCTCACTGTGTGTGAGTACCCGCTCAGCACCAGGCGTAAGCACTCGCTCACTGTGTGTGAGTACCCGCTCAGCACCAGGCGTAAGCACTTGCTCACTGTGTGTGAGTACCCGCTCCGCACCAGGCGTAAGCACTCGCTCACTGTGTGTGAGTACCTGCTCACTGTGCCCGGATGTTCAGCCCAGCTTTCACCAGCCGGGAGCTCAGAGACCTGGACTTTACCAATTTGACACATTCTGCTTCTCTTTGGCTTTCTTAAAACCTGCCTTTTTTTTTTTTTCCTTTTCCAGAGTCTTCATCCCCTGAGATAAACCTCTGGGCTAGATCTGGTGTCCTGCTTGGAGCTTTGGCTCCCTACTCCATATTTGATCCTAAGATGAGTCTTTTGTTTTTTTACGATGGCAGATTCTCCTCTCGCTTCATTGGCACTCAGGGGAGTGCTTACTCCACCAGAGTAAGCCAACTGGGTTTGCAAAGAAAATGAAGTCACAGGCAGAAGAAGGCTCATAAGTACAGAGCGTTTTGCCTTCGAGGTATCTTCTTCACACAAATATCAGTAAAACTGCCTAGGAAAACATTTTCCAAAACTGTCAGCAGTTTTGTTAAGGGATTGTTTTATATATCATGCCGGGCACCAGTGGTTCACACTCATAATCCTAGCTACTCAGGAGGCTGAAAGCTGAGGATCAAGATTCAAAGCCAGCCGGGGCAGGAAAGTTCATGAGATTCTTATCTCTGATAAACTACCCAATTAAAAAAAAAAGCCATTAGTCCATCTGTGGCTCATGTGGTAGAGTACTAGCCTTGAACACAAAAGCTCAAGAATAGCACCCACACCCTGAGTTCAAGCCCCAGGACTGGGACACACACACACACACACACTACATATAGACATAGGTGTGTCATAATTTACACAATGGATATACATTTTTATATAACAATTATTATTTGTAGTTCCAAATCATGCCATCTAACATCTGGTTGGATAGAAAGGGAACCGGTAATATCAGAAAACCTGACTTTATTATAGACACTCTCTACAGAGGAAGGCTGAAGGCCACCCTAGCTTAGAAAGGGAACTCTCCTGAGAGGAGTCATTTCCTGACATAAGGAACACCCATAATAAGGAGAGGGCTTTCCCCTAAAGTGCGTTGTAAAAGCAGAATTGCACCTTTTAATATATAAAACAGAAAAGTCTTTGGCAGCGTGAAAAATCCAAAAGCCTCTCTAGTTTTATTAAGAAGAGAAATTATGAAAAATTCATGTTTGAAAGAAAGAATATTCCTAAATACTTGATAGGAAATCACACTACCACAAGCTGACTATACATTCTTACAAACTGCATTCCTCTTCAGGAAACACTTAAGGAGAAATGGCAAGAATCCGCTGCTGGCGGGGCAGTTGAATTGTGGCTGTGCTCGAGAAGGGCACCAGAAATGGAATGACCTCAGGAGGAAGCTGTCTGAATGCAAGCACTTGTGTATACAAAGAGGTTTAACCTTAACCTTGACTATCATCTTGAGGATTTTCTCACCATGTTTATATACACATTTCTGAGAAGTCTTCTCTTAAATTGCCATGGGAACTAGGTTACAAACTAGTCACATAAACTCCATCCCTTTGAATGTGTTAGTTAGCCTTCTTAGAACATTTTTCCCCCATGTTGTTCTTGGCCACTAGAGGGTGGATTTTACCTATGATCTATACCAGCTAAAAGGAGACAAGAGTCTAAAATATAACTAGAGCTGGACGCAGATGGTGGTTCAAGCATATCATCCTTACTGCAAAGAACACTGAAATGTGGAGGAGGATGTTTTGAGGCCAACACACATAGATAAGTTCACTAAACTCCATCTCCAAAATAACCAGCAAAAAGCAAGGCTGGAATCATGGCTCAAGTGGTAGAATGTCAGCCTAGCAAGTATAAAGACCCTGATTTCACAATCCATGTACTGCTAAAAAAAATAAATAAAGCAAAATAAAATGAAGAAGTAAAAAACAAAAACAAAAACCAAAGCCAGGTGCCAGTGGCTTATGCCTGTAATCCTAACTACTCTAGAGGTGAAGATCTGAGGACTGCAGTTCAAACCAGCCCAGGCAGGAAAGTCCATGAAACCCTTGTCTCTAAATAACTACCAAAAAGAACTGGAAGTGGGAGCTGTGGCTCAAGTGGTAGAGCACGCGCCTTGAGCACAAAAGCTCAGTGACAGCACCTATGCCCTGAGTTCAAGCCACAGGACAGAGTGTGCACGCACTACACACACACACACACACACACACACACACACACGCGCGCGCAAACCAAATAAAGATGCCCTATGTTTTTTTTGGGGGGGTCCGGTCATGGGGCCTGAACTCTGGGCCTGGGCACTGTCCCTCAGCTCTTCAGCTCAAGGCTAGCGCGCTACCACTTGAGCCACAGCGCCACATCCGGCTTTTTTGTTTTTGCTTATGTGGTGCTGAGGAATCAAACCCAGGGCCTCAGGCATGCAAGGCAAGCGCTCTACCACTGAGCCACCTTCCCAGCCCAAGATGCCCTCTATGAATAGAAATATATAATGCAAGGAGATGCAAATCAAGCTACCAAACCATATTAAAAGAAGACAGGCTAGTCCCTTCCACTTAAAAGAAAGCTTAACATTTAAATATTCCTCTACAGTTCATAAACAGATTCAGTTTGTAAACAAATCCTCTAACATATGATACCACAGTTACAGTTATCCATTATAAAGTAGACTATTTTCCTATGGACTCTCTATGAAAATTACTTTTTTTTTTTTGTTCCGGTCATGGGGCCTGAACTCTGGGCCTGGGCGCTGTCCCTCAGCTCTTCAGCTCAAGGCTAGCGCTCTACCACTTGAGCCACAGCGCCACATCCGGCTTTTTTGTTTTTGCTTATGTGGTGCTGAGGAATCGAACCCAGGGCCTCGAGCATGCAAGGCAAGCGCTCTACCACTGAGCCACCTTCCCAGCCCTGAAAATTACTTTTAAATGAAAATGCTTATAGTGTTATGATTAAAGCATCAAGATTAGAGAATGAGTAGAATGACAAGATGACATTTGACAATTTGATTGTACAGACAACCAGGCTTGGTTGATGTTTAAAATAACCCCTTATCTTACCATGAGATGCAGGAAAAGTCACCTTAAACCCCCAGGTGAAATAGAGGGACAAAGGGCGAACAAATGCAGCGATGATACTCCTGCACCATGTGATGGCAATGAACTATACAACTTATGGCTGGGGGTGGGGCAATAAACCTTCATGTGATAGCTACACAGGTGCTACTGGCTTTCAGCTTCCTTGCTCCTCAGAGTGTGTATGCATGTGTGGAAATGGAGAGGCATACGTGTGTGTGTGTGTGTGTGTGTGTGTGTGTATACTGTCTGCATGTGTGCATGTTCATGTATAAGTATGCATATATTTATGCATGTATGTATATTCATGTATGTGAATGTGGGTCTGCATACGCAATGTATGTGTATACACGTGTCTGTGTGTATGTACACATGTGCATTCGGCCCCAGGAAGAAATCGCATCTGAGACTTGCTCTGTGAAGCAATGGAAGGAGCTGTGAAGGGTGATCAGGCGTCAGAGCTGGTCCCGTGGCCTTGGAATCGGCTGGCCGGTGAAGACGCTGGCGCTGCCTGAGCTGTGGGCGGGGGGGGGGGGTGCTGTGGCTCAGGGCCCGTCACCTGGCAGTGGGAGCGAGTGAGCACCAGACAGCCTGGGCTGCCTTGCCAGCTGGCCACAAACGCACACAGCTACAACCCCAGCTACAGATGCACTGAACTGTAAGCAGCAGATGGATGTTTTGGTTTAGTTTCCCTGTCCGTGCCAGGGTTTGAACTTGGGGCCCTGCACTGGCCAGGCAAGGTCTCTGCCACTTAAGTCATGTCTCCAAGTCCTTTTTATCTTTTACATTATTTCTTGGATAAGGTATTATTTTTTTGTCCAGATCAGCCTAGGACTAAGATTCTAATATCTATGATTCCTCCCTAGCTGGGATTAGAGACTACGATACCACGCCCTGTTTATTTGTTAACATGAGGCCTCACTTTTTTACTTAGCTGGCCTCAAACTGTGATCCTCCCATCTCTGCCTCCCTAGAAGCCAGAATTACAGCCATGGTATTCAACCAGCCAATGGTTGTTTTATGCCACCAAGTTTTGTAGATTTTTTAATTGTAAAGGTACTGTAGAGAGGGGTTGCAGTTACATGAGTAAGGTAATGAGTACATTTCCTATCCAGCATTGTGACCCCCTCCTTTGTTTTCCCCCTACTATCCCTTCCCTCCCCACCTCCCCACCTCTTCCCTCCCCACCCCCACAAGTTGTAAAGTTTGTTTTCAACATAGTATCTTGTACATCTCATTGTTACAATGGGTCAACCTGTACCCTTGTTTCAGCATCTTGTTATTTCCCTGCCCTTCCTCAAACTAGAAAAATGTATATACAAGATGCAGGGCACCAACATCAAATACAGTGATAACAGGGGTTATACCGTGGGGGAAGAACATACAAAAGGAACAAAACAAATCACATAGTTAAAAACAACAGCGAGAAAGAAAAAAACCTCGTGTCCCTATCTTGGGGCCTGTTTTTCTTAGCATCATCACATAGGGCCATATGTACTTAGCTTTTAACATTTTCTGCTTGTCTAGTAAGAGGAGTATCCTAGATATATACTAGTTATTGCAAATAAGGGAAGCCATGGGACCTGTTTCTTTGGGTCTGGCTTACTTCACTTTTTTTTAATTTTTGCAGAATTTTTTAATGCAGCAATAATTAATACAAAGGTTTAGTTGCCAAGGATGATGCTTAACTTAAAGGAATATGGCCACACAGACAAACTGTTAGATGTTAGAAAACTGCTAGGAAAGATATTTCTAGGGAGTAATAAACAAAAGAAAATTTTCCTACAACTAGACCACATCACTGCATGCTCTTTGTTTCCCATCTACTCTCAGCTGTGCTAATCTGACCTGCAGGACCTGGGACTGCTGCTGTGTCATGATCTTTGATTGGAAGAGTAAAAACAAAACACAATCCTGCCTGTCATCAACACAGCAGTGAGACTGTAGCCCAACAGCCAAGGGTGTCTGTACTAAACCCTGTGCAAATGGGACTGTACACTGAGGAATGTGCCACTGTGTAAGGAGGCGCTGAGTAAGGTGAAGCCTGGGTGTTCTGTAGCCAGCATCTGCTCTGAGCTACCACTGTGCTATGACTAAGAAAAGAGGTCAAGCATCAATGGACTTAATCTTCAATGAAACTGAAGCTGAAGTACAATGCGGTCTATTGAGAGCTCAGATAGAAAGACCAAGTCAGGGCCCAACGAATCAACACCAGGAAATGGGCACATGGCGGGGGAGGTGGGACCACAGGGACAGAGGTAGATGAAGGAAGGAGGAAGAAGAGGAGAATACAGCCAAGAGCTCATTGTACATACCACAAATTAAGAAAAGGAAGGGGTGGGTGGGATTAGACTGTGGAAGGGATGATACTGACCAAGATGCACTGTATTCATCGACTGCTTTGTTATATGGCACCTCCTTTTTACAACTACTTAAAGATTTTTTTTTAATTTAAATACTGAAGCCATTTACAAGCCCATGGTGAATGCAGAAACTTCCAGAGTGTACCTTCAAGCTGAAAATAAATGGGCCTGGCAGAAATACAGAGCATTGCCCTCCATTTTTGTCCAACTCTAAAATCCCAAGCATTGAAATCTCCGTGTGTGTGTGTGTGTGTGTGTGTGTGTGTGTGTGTGCGCGCGCGCACGTGCGCGCACACATACACCCATGCTGGTACTGTGGCTCAAACTCACAATCAGGGCACTACTTTCATTTTTTCACTCAAGGCTGGTGCTTAGCACTTGAGCCACAGCTCTACTTTAGGCTTTTCACTGGCTAATTAGAAAGAATTTCACAGACTTTCCTGCCCAGCCTGGCTTTGAACCTCAATCCTCAGATCTCAGCCTCCTGAGCACCTGACTTCAAAACACTGAAAATGTCAAAGCACACTGAAGGGTAGGAAGCCAGAGAAAAAATTAGGGCATGCAGATGGCTCTCCTAGGTGTGGGGCTGGGGATCAGGTGCTGTGAGTCACCGTGGGGTGTGGCCATCCCCTGCCATGCACCAACATCATGAAGGGCGTTCTGAGGGCCAGCAGACCTGTGCATCGACACTGATGGCAATCACTGGTACCGAGCTGTTCCTGCAGGAAGGAGGCTGCTGAAGCATAGGACATGGACGACATCTCAAGCAGAGAACTAAAAATAACAAATGTCAACGATGAAGAGAAGAGAGCATTTCAGAGATGGTGATACTTTCCAAGCCAGATGAAGAGAAACACCATCAAAGGAATCAGTACACAGTAATCAATGTAGGAGGCTCTCCGGGATTTGGGTGGTCAGAAAAATCGCTGCTAGGCCTTGAGAAGTGAGAGACACCAATCAAGAGAAAACTATTGAGGCTGAAGGGCAGCCCATGCATCGTGGGGCTACGTCTGCATTTCCCCTTTGAGACACAGGGAGAGACACTGCTCTAATTGGGTACAGCCAGCAGACATCATGTCAAATGCAATCACCAGCTCCCATCACAGGTAGCCCTCAGCATCAACTTCAAAGTGGCGGATTGCTGGATTTTCAAAGGGAAGTGAAGCTGGAAGAAGGTGGTCACTGTCCAGAGTTCAGTTCTCTTCAGCATTAGAGTCCTATTCTCTATGCTTGGAAGGAGGAAGCATCTATTGGTCAGGAGTCGCTCACACTGGAAATAACAACTAAGGTCACCTTCAAGGCTGGCGTGCCTGTGCTCAGCAAAGTCTGAACGCTTGTGCTCATGATTGTCCAATCAGAAGTGAGAGCCCAGGCCACACCTGATGTACTCACACGCGGGGATCACAGCAAGGGGTTCAAGAGGTCTAGCCTATCGGTCAAGAGCAGGTGCTGTATAATGTTCACAAATATAAGTTAAAGGACAGGCTCTGTCTGAATGAGAGTGTCTCACACTTGTAATCCTAGCTACTCAGGAGGCTGCTGTCTGAGGGTCATGACTCAGAGCCAGTTCCGGCAGGAATGTCTGTGAATTAAAGACCAAATAAGCTGGAAGTGAGAGCTGTAACTCAAGTGATAGAGTGCCAGCCTTGAGTAACAAAGTTCAGGTACAATGCTCAGGCCCTGAGTTCAAATCCCAGGAACAGCACCAAATGGAAGGAAAGAAAGAGAGAAAGGGAGAGAGAAGGAAGGAAGGAAAGGAAGAAGAGAAAGGAAGGCAGGAAGGAAAGAGAGAGGGAGGGAGGAAGCAAAGGAGGGAGGGAAGGAAGAAAGTCAATATAATGTGTTTGTTGATTTGAAGTGGATAAGACAATTGTCCCATAGAGAATGTAGTGAAATTCTTCAGTTCTCAGTCATTTACTGTTTGATGAGTGAAGGTTATAGTCTGACACTATTTTCTATTTATTCTGAAGCAACAGAGGCTCTGGATCCTGATGTCTGGGTTCACTACCTGGCTTCATTCTCAACTGGCACTAAATCAGTGGGTGGTAAGCATACAGGTCCACCTCAGAAGGCCCTGGGAATTCTAGAAAACATTGGAGTCATAGAGCTTTGTCTTAAATGTGACACCTAACTATTCTGCACTATAATCACCAGAAGTCACGGTAAAGCCAGCAAGTGATCCCTTAGTCCCTAAACTATTGGCTGTGTACCCATGATGGGGGGGGGGGAAGGGGCACTGTGACCAGGACTTGAATCCAAGCTTTAATCTAGCTCTACCTTTGAACCTCATGTGAATATAATCTAGTTAATTTCCTCAGTGGCCATTCCCAGGAAAGGCATATCTGACATTTTCCCTAGAGCCCTATTAGTTTATAGATGTCAGACTAGGGGGCTGGGGGAGGCCCACAGGGCATAGTATCATAGCATTCGAGCTCACAAGCCATTTATCTTGACCCCTTTTTTATAGAAGAGGAAAGTATACTAACTGAAGGGTAAATTTGGTTTAAATGTTCAGGAGATTTGCTAAGGTCTTCGGCCCCTGAAGAACATCTTGCAGTGGAAGAACTTACTGGCTTGCTGAAATAAGACTAGATTATGGAAAATGCAATGTTTCAAAACTCCCAGCTATAGACAATAGAAGGATTTATCTGGGTAGGCAGGGTGATGCAGGAGACAGACTTAACGGAGAACTACTCTTTCATTTCTGCAGACCCAGAGTGAATCAGCAGGTCTTCCCTGACTGGTCAGTTACTCCAGTCCTTATTGCATAGAAATGACCAATCAGAGCACAGCTAAAGGTATTTAAAAACCCCTATATTTGCCAGGTGGGGGGTGGCTCATGCCTGTAATCCTAGCTACTCAGGAGGCTGAGATCTGAGGATCACAGTTCAAAGCCAGTCAGGGCAGGAAAGTCTCTGGGACTCATCTCCAATAAACCACCAAAAACTGGAAGTGGCGCTATAGCTCAAGTGGTAGAGCACTAGCCTTGAGCTGAAAAGCAGAGGGACAGCACCCAGGGCCAGAGTTCAAGCCCCACGACCAACAAAAACAAACAAACAAAAAAAAAACACCAAAAACCCTATCAGTTCAACCAGACGGAGACAGAGAGAGCGGCTGAAGCCTTGATGAGATACTTCTCTAAATAAAGTTCCTTTGCACTCCTCCTCCATTGTTCAGGACTTCAACGGTTGAGTTCCTGAGACACAAACCAGAGAACACTGCAGCAACAGTGCTGGCAGGGGAGTTGCAACACTGGCAGGTGCTATCTGCTGCTGAGCTGCAACCGCAAGCAGCCAGAAAGGCTGTCGTGTGAGCAGGCTCTGCCCACTGCCAGTAACGACACGAGAAATCCCCTAACAGGAGCCAACCACACGGTCTTCACAGGCAGAGCTGAAACTTCAATCTGGGTTTTCTCAATTGTAAGCCCAGCACCCTGTCCATCACATCGAGCAAGAATCAAGAATTCAGCTCTCATTTCCAGATCTCAGACATTCTCAACTGCCAAGAACTTCCAGTGAGTAGATCACTGTAACACAGACAAAGTATGAGTTGATGGCTTAGTTACAAAATAGTTTTAGATGAGTCTTCTCCATCCGATCCCCAGAGCCACAAGCTTGACGATGATTTCCGGAGAAAATGTGCTGACAGCTCTTCGTGAGTGGTGTCACCCTGCAGAGTTGCTGGCTGCCTTTCCCAGCTTCCATTCTTGGTAAGATGAGGGAAAGGCTTTCTTCTGTCCTCACAGTCCATCTCAACTCGTATGTGGGGCAGGTAAATCTCGCACCTGCTCGATATCAGTTCAGCCAATGTGAGTCTGAATGATTTGAATTTTGAGGAGAGGCTGGGGAATGGTAGGGACAGAGATCCCATTATACAAACCAGGTCGTTAACACTTTCATACATATGGATCAGCCATTAGTGAGGTTAAAAAAGCAGCCTGGTGCATGGATTATGAACATGGGGAAATCTCGTAAAACCCCATAGGCTCCTCCAAGCCCTTGCCCTGCACTGTTACCACTGTCCTCCCTCCCTCGGATTAATCCGTCAGGCCTGAAGAAGGCAAATACCACAAAGCCTGAGGACCACAGAGGCCCTCTTAGGATGAGTACCTCCACCTCAAATGGGCAAGAAGAGCTTGGCTCAGCTCCTCACACCATGATCAGCGCCCTCACATCCTTCTCTGCTCCCTCCCACCAAGGCCAAGGCCCCGCCCCCTTCTAGAGATACTCAGCTCATGGATGGCTCATTTACTATCTTTGGCTGCTGTTTCTATGTCCCACCTCAATACTCTTATCCCCCCACCACCCCTTTCTTGTATATTCTCCCACACTATTAATGAGGGTTTTTCTGAGCTTTCCAACCAAAAGCTACTAAGGATGCCCCTAGGGTCAACTGCATTGGCCTATGACTCATAGCATCAAGAGAGGGCATACTCCATGATGAACCTGAGAGAATTCCAGCAAGGATTGCATCTCGGATTAGGCATGTTGGTAGGTGATTTGGGGAGGATCCAATCTAGTGTAGAGGCTGCCAGAGAGCAGAACTGATGCTATGGGCATGTGAAAAAGTTTTGTCTACAGAGGAGACAAGCTAGGGCAAAGATAATGGTGTAACTTGTAAAGAAGGAGCTGTCCATTCAACGGACACCAAGAAACAGACAGATGTGAAGTATCATGTCAGATACATGCTGATCTTTCTTTGTCTTAGTCAAAATTATGAAGAGGTCTTGTTATGGACCGTAAATGGCTCTGCCTGATATCTTCATCCTATGACAGTGCATATGTTCTATGTCCAACAGCAGACTCCAGGACCAGCTGTGAGCATCAAGGCAGATCTAACAGATTCATGGTGTGAGCTCAAGCCCCACGGCCAACAAAAATAAAGTAACAAATAAAGTGACAAATGAGCTCCCAGTGTCTATTCTTCTGGCTGTTCTTCTTTTCTCAGTTCTTAGTGTTGTCACCATGTCCATATAGAGATTTACATTTTTCCTTACATAGTCTCTGAAGAGGGAGTGAAATCTCCCTCAGCACATGTCAACTAGGAAAAAAGGACTTCCATAAGGGCTTGAGACAGTAAGGTTGGTAGGCATGGTGTATAGGAGTATGAGAGAGTAAAAGAACAGAAGTAAAATCTGATAAAAGGAGTTAATATATTCCATGTAATCTACCATTCTCGGGAATGATAAAATATGTACATCAGAAACCCCTAAACCATGTTAAACACATGACTGTTCTGGTGATTCAGATAAAGTTCTCTGGTTAATAAAAGATGAACTTTTTCATGCACCAATGGCTCATGCCTGTAATCCTTGCTACTCAGGTGGCTGAGATCTGAGGATTACAGTTCAAAGCCAGCCAAGTTCAGCAGGAATGTCAGTGAGACTCTTCTCTAATTAACCAGCAAAAAAAAGGCCCAAGTACAGCTGTGGCTCAAGTGGCAGAGTGCTAGTCTTGAGGGAAAAGGCTTAGTGACAGTACCCAGGTTCTGAGCTCAAACTCCATGATGGGCACAAAGAAAGAAAAACACCACAAAAGATGGAAGTTGTCCAGTTGCACTTATCCCCATATATAAATGTACTTAAAGCATTCATTAATGAGCTAAATGCTTTCATATCTTTGTAGGTGTACTAATTTATTGATGTTTGACTTCTATTAAAGTCTTGATCATTAAGTCTCCATTGTCTCTGAAGGGCAGAGAAAGGCTTACTTATTGCATGACACATGCATGCTAAGGGGAGACAGCACTTCAGTTCATTTTCAGCCATTTGGGGGAGAAAAAACATGACCAATAGACTTAAATACATAAAGAACTGCATACACAAGGAAAGCGGTATATAAACAGTCAGGTCACACCCGTGGAAAGGCTCGACATTATCTCAGTCCTTGGAAAAGTTGTGATCACTGGTCCTGAGGAGACTCTGATCCTGACCATCAATTCTCACATGTAATTCTGTTTCCTATGATGCTGTCAGAAGTCTGAACGAATGTAACAGTAGGAGGCAACACCAGAGGTGCCTACCTATTGGCCACAGAGAAAAGAAATGCAGCCTGCAGGTAAGACAAATGTAAAACACGGGAAAAAATAATCATTCAAATTCCTATACATACAGTTTCTTTAGAAAAAGAAAAAAAAGCGGGCTGGGAAGGTGGCTCAGTGGTAGAGCGCTTGCCTTGCATGCATGAGGCCCTGGGTTCGATTCCTCAGCACCACATAAGCAAAAAAGAAAAAAGC
>NW_012267217.1:61095704-61142149 GCF_000151885.1 Dipodomys ordii
AGGAGGAGGAGGAGCAGGAGCAGGAGCAGGAGGAGGAGGAGGAGCAGGAGCAGGAGGAGCAGGAGCAGGAGCAGGAGGAAGAAGAAGAAGAATAGAATAATAGAAAAAAGAAAAGAAACCAACCAACTATGGAGAAACTTTAATATGGTCAAGAAAGGGAGTCAGAAGGGAAACGAAAGCTGTTTCTGGCTCTTGTACTACTTGATGTGTCTTTGTGGGGCTTCCCCAAGGGAGGCGGGACTTTTGGAGGCAGGCAAGAGCATGGAGCAAGTTCTGGACGTGGGCACCTGCCTTCTGTCACGGCATCTGTGAGCACAGCACCCATGGCCCACGCCATGGTGAGACTTGGTTCTCCCAGTCCCACTGTAGCTCATTCCCGCTTGCAAACCCCGAACCGGCCCAGGCATCTGTGCTTCCGGTGCAGAAGGCAGGGTGCTGCTCCGTGCTGCCGCCTTCCTCAGCACCCAGCCCACACAGATGAAAAGCAGACTCCCGGGAGGCAGCCATATCCCCTGACACCCACCACCACAGCTGTGGCAGGAGAAGACTGGTGCCCACCCAGGAAAACAACAACAACGCTCACATCATAGGCAGACTCAGAGACACTTTCTTGCTCTAAGGCTGCAAGGCTAGGTGTCCAGATACCTGCTCAAATACCCATTGGCCAGGTAGCGCAACCATACCTGTATGTACTCAGAAGGAAGAAGCTGAGTTCAAGCCCAGCCTGGGCTACATAAGGAGACCCTGTCCCAGAAAAAAATGTTAAATATTAATCTAGTCATTGCAATAAACATAATGTTTAAGTGAGATGCGCACTGAAAGCAGTTGGCTCTGAGTAGAGCACATGGCCCGTTGTGGGTGGGCCACGTCTAATCATTTGAAGGCCTGAACAACTAAGACGAGGGTTTCTCCGAAATTCAGAAAGCAGAAACTCAGCCTTCAATCACAACACAGAAACCCTTCCTGGCACAACACAGAAGGCTGCCAGCTTCCCCTACAGAGTTTGGACTTGCCAGTCCCCACAATTGCAGGAGCCAGTTACTTAAAATAAATCTCGCTCTCCCTCCCTCCGCCTTCCTCCCTCCTGTTTCTCTGGAGAATCTCAACGCTATTCCCAAGCAGATTAAACAGCCCCTCCTCTGTATTTCAGAGCAGAGAGGAAAAGAGGAACTTGGCAAAGTATCAATTGCTTAGAGAATTAAGCGTCTATGTGAAAAGGGCTTTTCAACACCCTTGCACCACTGAGCTGCATCTGCCACTTGCTCCTCGGGTTGGTTTGTGCATAGGAGACCTCTGGAGGTTACCGGCCAGCCATAGGAGGTCACTGAAACCGAAGCATCTGGGTTGGAGCCTGGGCTTGGCCCCCAGCTGGGTGCAAGGTCCTCAGCAGTGAGGAACTTCAGCGTGGATGTGGTCCCCGAAAGGAGCAGAGGTGCCAGGCACCAAGCTGGGAACCTAGAAAGATTACCACCCATTCAATGGTGGTTTGGGGCTGTCTGACAAAAGGACCTGCAGGGGGATAAGACTGCTGAAGGGGTGATGTAAATCAAGATGCATTGTATCCATGAACTGCTTTGTTAAATGACATCTCCCTTGTACAGCTACTTAAAGATCATTTGTTTCCATCTCAAACTCAAAAGGAAGAGACACACTCACACATACTGCCTGATGCTGGTGCTTTGTACCTATAAACTTAGTTATTCAGGAAGCTGAGGTATGAGGATCCCCAAGATTCACAGTGACCCCAGGCAGCAAAGCCTAAAAGTCTGTGAGACTCTTATCTCTAATGAAGTGCCAAAACAAATCCTGAAGTAGAGCTGTGGCTCAAGTGGTAGAGTGCTAGCCTTGACACCCAGCTCTAGGACAGCACCCAGGCTCTGAGTTCAAGCCCTAGGACCAGCACAGAAACAAAAACTCCACCCATACACACACAGAGTTCCTTTAATCCCTTAGGGAGAAAGAGACTAATGAGCATAATTAATGCATGAATGCACTTAAGGACAGGGGTCAGGTCCTGAGGTGCTCACTGCTGGGTGACTCCATCTCTGTGCAAACATCACAGAACGATCTTGCTCAAGCTGGGACACCGGTTGCTGTGTAACACTAAGGACCATCGCTGTATATGTAGTCTACACTGTCTTTGTGTGATACACAAATATATGACGTAAAGACCATGGCAGACAGATGGCAGAGCCCCGGGACAAGGGAAGCCAGGCGCTGGCCACCATGCTGCCTGGCCAGGGCATGTGTGAAGACTTGCTCTGAGAAGCATTCTAAAGAGAAGCATGTGCACTAAGGGGAATGTGGGCAGAATAGAAATGACAGAAAAGAAAGGAGTGTGCGTCCATCCTTGTCAGACCACACCAGAAGGCTGGGAAGACACCAAGTGGAGGCAGTCGTCACCCTGACTTCTGGAAAAAACAATCAGCGCTGCACATGGAGAAGATATGTGGGAAAGAAGCGCTGGAAGCTTTGGATGCAGACACAGCAAGGCAGAGGTGTGGTGCGGCGCACGCAGGGTAGAAATTTTAATAGCTGGGTCAGTTCCGCATGGACTGTAGTACCCTTTTCCTGAACATTCCATGGAAAGCTCCATTTTGTCACACACACCGGGGTGTCAGAAACACCCTCTATCCATGCTCTAGAATACCCTGTCGTAAACTGTTGAGAAAGGAAAAAGTAGTTAACCATGTGGTAAGAATAAGCCCATTTAAACTTTTTTTTTCCTCTTTTGCTTTCTGTGTCTTCTGTTTTTTTTTTTTTTTTAACCAGGACTGTAAAGCGGGAAGAGGCTTTGCTAAATCTCTGCCCAGAGCAAGTCTAAAGATGAAGGGTGTCACAGTGGGTAGAATGTGCTTCTATTCCCAGCCGTTCCACGCCCTGTGGGTTGACATTTGCTCAGATGCAAATGGCTAAGTCTCGTGGTGCTGGGGGAAGGACGGCTGCCGTCCGCCGGCAGGCAGCACCAACCTGGGTCACAGAGGCACTTGTAGCTGGTGCCCACGCTGCGGCACGTGCCGTGGGCGCAAGGGCTGAGGGCGCAGAAGTCCACCAGCTGGGCGCAGGTCGGCCCGGTGAAGCCGGGGCTGCAGCTGCAGGTGAAGCGCACCCCATCCAGGTAGCAGGTGCCATTGTTCTGGCATGGTGACGAGCCACAGGGATCCACCTTTTCTTCACAGGCAGAGCCGAAGTAGCCTGCATGGGGGGGGGGAAGAGAGGGGGGGAGAGAGAGAGAGAGAGAGGGAGAGAGGGAGAGAGAGGGGGAGAGAGAGAGGGAGAGAGAGAGAGGGAGAGAGGGGGGAGAGGTTTTCAAATATTACAACTTGTTAGCTGAGTGTGGGGAATGGGGAGGGTGTCTCATCCACGTAATGCCAGCTATCAGCAGGTGGAGATATGAGGATCACGGTTTAAAGCCAGCCTGGGCAGGAAAGTCTGTACTCCAACTATCTCCAATTAACCACCAAAAATACTGGAAATGGAGGTATGTCTAAGTGGGTTACAAAAAAAAAAGCTCAGGGACAGTGCCCAGGCCCTGAGTTGAAACCCCAGTATTGACACATGCGAACATCCTTACACACATGCACCTGTGCGCACATGCGCACACACACACACACACACACACAATTGCAACTTGTTTACACATAAAAAATAAATGGAAGGCCAGGCACCGGTGGCTCACGCCTATAATCCTAGCTATTCAGGATTGCTGAGATCTGAGGATCAAAGTTCAAAGCCAGCCCAGGCAGGAAAGTCCGTGAGACTCTTATCTCCAATAAACCACTAGAAAACCAAAAGTGGCGCTGTGGCTCAAGCGGTAGAACACTCGCCTTGAGCTGAAGAGCGCAGGGACAGCACCCAAGCCCAGAGTTCAAACCCCGTGACCAACCAAAAATAAAATAAAATAAATGGAGTCCAAAGAATTCAACTGCTCCCTGTGGTGGGAACTTGCACATATGTCACAAGTCAACAACATTGCATCCCTTAGCTTTGGTAATTATGCGTTATAATATTAAACCACATAGCCAGACACCAGTGGCTCACACCTGTAATCCTAGCTACTCAAGAGGCTGAGATCTGAGGATCAAGGTTCAAAGCCACCCACGGCAGAAAAGTCTGTGAGACTCATCTCCAATTAACCACCAGAAAACCAGAAGTGGAGCTGTGGCTCAAGTGGTAGAGGGCCTACCTTGAGCTGAAGATCTGAGGGACAGCTCCCAGGCCCAGAGTTCAAGCCCCATGACCAACCCCCTTTTCCCCAGTTAAACCCTGTGATTCCACTGTTGCTGAAATATAAAATACGTGACTGCACGTATACACTCCTAGGGATGCATGCACACATGTGTGTGGGTATCGGCAGATGTGTAGACAAGTGTATTCACAGTCCAGAAAGATGCCCAAATGAGTGGATGTGATTACCTAAAGGAAAGCAGAGGGAATGGAGAAGGGCTGCGGGGCTGGGCGGAAGGGTGTGTGGCTGCAACAGGAAGACTGGTCGGCTGGGGTGGAAGGAAATGTTCTAATATTACACTGTGGTGACCATTATGCAACGCTATAGGTTTGATTTTTTAAAAAGATTTATTTACGTTGAAAGAGTGAAGTTTACTACATGGAAATTGGACACTTACATGAATTCTATAATATGTAGAATTATCTAAAGATGTTAATGTTTTGAACTGCATAGGTGGTCATTATGTAGGTGACTTTTGTTCTGTTTTCTTTTTCTTTTTTTGGCGGGGGGGCTCAGTCGTGGGGCCTGAACTCTGGGCCTGGGTGCTGTCCCTCAGCTCTTCAGCTCAAGGCTAGCACTCTACCACTTGAGCCACAGCACCACTTCCAGCTTTTTTTTCTTTTTGCTTATGTGGTGCTGAGGAATCGAACCCAGGGCCTCATGCATGCAAGGCAAGTGCTCTACTACTGAGCCACCTTCCTAGCCCTGTTCTGTTTTCTATGTCCATAGAAAATATGTGTGTGGGTCCATGTGCCTATACATCTGTGCATCCAGAAGTATATGTATTTAATGATTTTTTAACAAAACCTAGATGTGTTTTAATATGTTAAAAGTAATTTAAAATTAAATACTTCTTAAATGTAGGAATTAAAGTTCATTAATTGCACTGATGTACATTTACATTTTAATATCCCACCTGACCTTTTACCAATATTTAAGTTTATATTTACTCATCACACAGAACTCCCTAGCAATATTGACACTTTTTAGAGTTATTGTTACAGATTTAGTGAAAACAAAAATAGTTTGCAGATTTAATTGTTTGAAGTACCATTCATAATAGGTATAATCAATTTGGAATTTCTCTGCATAGAAATAGAAAAAAAATTCAATGTTGCTCAACATTTTATAATCTTCCTGGTAGCTCTTAAAAATTGTAGAAATTATACTAAAAATGTATCATATAATCTGCTTCAATAATATCTGAATTCTTGAAAGAGCCATTTGACAGCCCAGAGTGAAAGATAATTCCATCTTTTGTGAGACATGTTCCATTTATTCTGACTGAAAGAGGGTGCTTACACACTTACTAACATATGACAGAGTTATATGTTATCAGTATTAAACATGTTATTTAATAAGACTGAATATCTCAAATGTCTTAATGTTAGAGCAAAATAAAATTATTCTTGTGTGTGTCTAGAAAATATAGTATAGCCATTGAAGTATGAAAGATCCAATTTGCTCATTGAGTGTGGCAATAAAAGTAATTAAAATTTTCTTTTTCTTTCTTTTTTCTTTTTTTTTGTCTGGTCGTGGGGCCTGAACTCTGGGCCTGGGCACTGTCCCTTAGCTCTTCAGTTCCACAGCGCCACTTCTGGCTTTTTTTTTCCTGCTTATATGGTGCTGAGGAATCGAACCCAGGGCCTCATGCATGCAAGGCAAGCGCTCTACCATTGAGCCACCTTCCCAGCTGCTTCTTTTTCTTAATCTAAAGAAATGTATCCTGGAAATGAAGCTGTCCAAGTCAACATACAACTCGAATCCACTTGGACAGAAGCTCAAGGTTTTATATTGTGGCTTAAGAAACAGGAAGTAGGGAAATTTACATACCAAAAGAGTATTAGAATGGATAGACTAATTTAGCCAAGGTTCAAGATATGGAATCAACATACAAAAATCAGTAGTGTGGGAAATGGTCTCACTGCGTAGCCCAGACTTGCCTTAAACGCTGTCCTCCTTCATCTCCCTCCCAACTGCTATGATTACAGGTGTGCACCACCAAGTCTAGCCCATGAGTAGAAATATGGCTTTCCTTTTTCTACAAAAAGTGAACTTGTTGAAGACATTATGAATAAATTTAAATGAGGCCTTGAAAGATTTCTACAATGAAAAGTACAAACCATTAATGAGAAAAACCAAAGACAAATACAAAATATGGAAGGATTTATGGTGTTCATGAATGAGAACTAATATTGTGAACCCTAATACTGTTTTTAAAAAAAAATGTCCATGCTATTCAAAGTGAATTAGAGGGTTTCGGCAATTTTCATCAAAAGATCAAGGGCATTCTTGACAGAAATGTTTTAAAATTCTAAAATACAAATGAAAATGCAAATGGCCCTGAAGAGCCAAAACAACCTTGAAGCTGAAGAAAAAAACAGGAAGCAACACAATACTTGATTTCAAGGCACACCACAGAGTCAGAAGACCCAGAACATGGAGGTACTTGCACAGAAACAGGCACGTTGTCCAGTGAAACAGAGAACAGACAAGGAGTCCCCAACATTGAATAAAGAAAACTCCACAGCCAACTGACTCTCCATAAAGGTACCAGATGCAAGGCTCTTCAACAAAGAGTACTGAGAAAACAGAGCACTCACAAGTAGAAGACCGAAGCATGACCTCCTCTCTCTCTAATCCTGTCAACAGTCACCTCAAAATGCATCAACGGCCCAAATGTAATGCTTGCAACTATAAAACCACTCCAAGAAATCACAGAGGAAATACTCCAAGACACCAATATAGGCAATGATTTTTATATGATTCCAAAGGCCATCAAAGGAAACAAAAGCAAAAACAGACAAACGAGATGACATAAAATTGAAAAAGCTGCCACATCACAGAAGAACCAACAAAATGGAGGGATAATACACAGCTATTCACCCAACAAAAGACTAATCTTCAAAATATATAAGGAACTCAAAACACGTAACAACAGTGAACAAGTTATTTTATCATACAATCCAGATGGTCAGAAATGTTAAGGAGAGGAAATTGTTTATTATGCTGATTTGGTCAGTGCACGCTGAATGGACCATGTGTCAAAATATCACACCAAACCCCATGATTATGTACAATTGATGAGGGTCTTAAAAAAAAATAAGGAAAAGCCTGGCATTGGTGGCTCATGCCTGTAATTCCTAGCTACTCAGAAGGCTAAGATCTGAGGATCATAGTTCAAAGCCAGCCTGGGCAGCAAAGTCCATGAGACTCTTAACTCCAATTAACCAACTGAAAACCAGAAGTGGAGCTGTGGCTCAATTAGTAGAGTGCTGAAGAGCTGAGGGACAGCCCCAAGACTCAGAGTCAAGTCCCAACCAACAAATAATAATAATAGTAGTAGTAATAATAATAAATAAATAAAGTGTTGGGAGCTGCTGGCTCATGCCTGTGATCCTAGCTACACAAGAAGCTAAGTTCTTAAGGTCATGATCTGAAACCAACCCAGGCAGACAAATTCAAGAGACTCTTACCTACAATTGACCAGCAAAATATGTTGGAAGTGGAGGCTTAGCTAAAGTGGGTAAATGCCAGCCTTGAGCGTAAAAGCTAAGCAGGAGCATGAGGCAGGCCCTGAGTTCAAGTCCCAGTACAGCACGTGCGCATGCACAAACACATACACACAAGGAATGAAAGCCAGGACAGAGTCTAGTGACAAAATGCAACTGGAGTGAAAACTCTCAAATGCCAGCAAGAGTTGGCTAGAAAACGGTGATCGGTAAAGGGCAGTGGCTGCGATGCGGCAGGGAGTAGCAGCCACGGCGGCACTGGAGGAAGCAGGGACCAAGGGCCCCTGGCAGAGAATATGGCTGCCACTTGCTTGCACTCCACACAAAATGTAGGGCTAGTGACAAGCCCTTCTGTCATCCAAAGGAGTCTGAAATACAGATTTAGGGATGAGCCTTTCTTATTTTAGAATGCTGATAAATTATTTCCCTAGCAGATGAAACACATCTGCAGGCCATATGTATGTGGATTCTCCATGTGACTTCACATTAAAAACACGGGCAGTGGCGGGGGGGGGGGAGTTTGCACAGAGGATTAGCTTTAAATACCAATTCTGTAACTAGGGCTAATACAGAATACCCCAGCCAGTCTTGGCATCGGTGGAATGGAGATCTCATACAATCTACAATTTATACTTCCTACGGCGCTTACATGTAAGGCCCTTGGCCCCGTGACATTCCAAAAGTAAAAGTAAATGTTCAGTAGGAAGCAATATAATTGCAATGGGTTTCTTGAGGTTCTGGACTAGAGACAGTATGGGGTGGTGGCGTTACCAATGGCCACAGAGATAGAAGAGGTTCTAAGGCTCAGCAGTGACCACAACGAGTTGCAGTGTGTGTGTGTGTGTGTGTGGTTGTACAGTAGTGACTTGAGAATCTAGAATCGTTTTCAGGACAAAGGTGTGAGTGGATGTACATTTACTTCATAGGTATAGACTCTACCACATGGGCCAAATGAATAGAAAAGTTTGAGGCTAGATCTCTGAACTGAAACATTTAGGAGCATAAGGAAGTAAAAGAAGAGAAAGTAAAGTCAGTTTTGCAACACAATCTTTTTCACTAGTAAATTCTCTTTTCCCTCTTTCCTTCTATTGCTTAATTCATCCTCTTATCATAAATGAGTCACACTTTCTTCATCATCTTCATCTTCGTAAGAGAAATATGAGCAAGCTCTATAAGACAAGAATGCAAAGCCCCATACTCAAGTCTAGACATCTTCCCTGCTGTGTGACCTTGAGAAGGGTCCTTGACTTGGCTTGTGGATGTTTACACTGTAGAACTGAGTAAGTTAGCACATGGTGTTCAACAAATGTTGGCTCCTCCTTCCTAGAAGCAGAGATACTGGAACATTTTAATTTGCTGGTTAGAAAACTGGAAGGAGTTGACCTGTGAGTCAATCTGGAGAACAAAATTTGATTTCACAATTGCAGGAGTCCCTCGGGGCCAGGTTCCTGGCAGGATCCAAGAGGACACTTTCCGGAATCAAGAGGTGTTTGCACACTGCTCTTTAAACACACTCACACACACACACACACACACACACACACTATCACTGGGCCATATGATGAAGTTGGAAAAGGCAGAGGGACAAATGTCACGAGGAGGAGGGTCAGCAGGAGCACAGTTCAGAAGGACAGTCAGAGGAGACGGTGTGTAGTGATGGCGAACATTTTGTGTCCCAGCCCTGTGCCAAGTGTTTAATGACAGCAGCTCACCTTGTACTCATATCAATCCCGTGAGAACTCAAGGTGAGCAGTAATGAGTACTGCTATTTCTTCATTTTCAAATGAGGAAGTTGGCACAGAAGGATCAGAAACTTGCCAAAGGTTGCCCTGGACAGTGAAAGGCAGAGGGTATGCTCTCAAGTCCAGCCTCTGTTGTAACACTCGGCATATGGGGTACATTGGAGAGGTCAGGAATGAGAAGACAGAAGCTCCAAGATCTGCCAGAGCTCTCATCTTCTGGCTCTGGTCACAGAAGCTGCTGTTTGGCCCAGCACCCATCCCCCACCCCCTCACTGTCAGAACAGTGATGCCATGCCCCGGCAGCTACGTGTAGCCCTGTGACTCCACTCTGAACCGTCAGATACAATTTCCTGTAGAAACATCCTAGGGTCACTGCTGAGAAACTCCCTTTAAAATGAGTTGGCATATACCCTGTGCTCTTTAACTGCTTTTTTCTCCCAGTGATCCCACTGTCTGGATAGGATGGTGAGCTATTCCTAAATTTGGTAGAAAGCACCAACCTGTAGACAAAATATTTGGTGACCTAAGAAGAAGTCCAAGAAATACACAAGAACATCATATTCAAACTGATGAAAATCAAACATTAAGAGAAAATATCAAAAGAAGTTAGAATAAAGACAATACATATATTGAGCAATAAGAATTCTCACCAGTAGCACTCTAATGTTATCAATAATTATATTGGCTGGAAATAGACTTACATTCCAAATAAAAGGCAAAGATGCTCAGATTATGAGAAAAAGCACAACATAACCCTATGTTCTCTAAAATAAACCATTAAATACATAAAAAGGAAAGCAAAAAGATAATAAGGAAACAGGACCAAGAAAGCTAGTGTGTATAAGGAAATCATGAGATACATATCAAAACTCTGCCTTTACAAAAGAAAAGAAAAAAGAGAAAGTAGATTTCAAGAATGAGTATTAGCAGACAAGATTCTCAATCACTGTGTTGTGTTTTCTTCTTTCCTACCTCTTTCTCATTCTCTTTTATAACATATGTACACAGACACATCGTATACCTAATGTGAGGAAATGTTTTGCACTGTCTTTCTCCTGTATAAAATAACTCTAAAAATTATCCTAAATTATCCTAAAAGTATCCGGGTACCAGTCATGCCTACATTCCCAGCTACTGGAGAGGCCAGGCACAGGAGGATCATACCTTGAGACCAGACCAAAAGTTTCTCAACTCATAGCTGAGGGCACTTTTGCATACCTGTTATCGAGGTGGGAGGCTAAGATTGGGAGGATTGCAGTTCCGGGCCAGCCCAGGCAGAAAAATTCTCAAGACTCCATCAACAGAGGAATCTGTATGTGGTAGCATGTACCCATGAATCCCAGCAAAAAACAGAAGCCTGAAATAGGCAGATTATGGTCTAAAGCATGACTGGGCAGGAAGACACTAACTCAAGGTAAATCACCAAAAAAAAAAAAAAATACAGAGCTAGAGGCAAGAGTCAGTATTAGAATACCTACCAAAAATGTCCAAGGCCCTGAGTTCAGACTCTAGTAGTATGAAATTAAATTTATTTTAGATGGCCTTTCATGTAATTATCATGATTCTTTAAGAGTTTCTGACTAGCCAATACAACCATGATGACTTCTACAGTTAAATGTTTTGGCACATTCCCTTTACAGAAACCAAATCAGTGACTCTAGCAAAAACAAGGGGGCTGAAAGATAAATTTGAATATGGTAGGTATGAAGCATATTCATGCCCACATTCAAATTTCAAAACACAAAAGGCTGTGCATAGGAGAAGAACTAGAAGAGAGCTTTGTGGAATACTGTAATCTAAGTAATGAAAATGATAGCAAGGTCTCTGAAATGCCTGAAGACTCAAGGACTATGAGAGAAGAATAATATATAACTCTAACTGGAAAGCAATAAGCAAGTAAATTTGATTGACAGTTTTTCTTGGCGATTAGAAAATGAAAACTGTGATAATGTTAACCAAAAGTGCGTAATGATGAGCATAGCAGTATGCCTTGACTGGAACCATTTATTCCAAGCTATGCAGACTCCCAATGAGGGACACATCATGTAATAAAAAAGAAAGAAAGAAAGAAAACTCAGCAACTCTGGAGATGAACACCAGGTCAGATATGGCAGCGATGTCAACCTCAAAAAGATTTAAAACAATCAGTTGCAACAAGGATGGAATTTAGGAAAGGATGGAAGGTTCAAGGATGAAGATGGAAAATAAAATAGAACTACTAAAGGAATCTACAAAGGAAGGAGGAGATACTGCCAGAATCCACAATTTAGCTGGTTGACTGTTCCTTCAAATTTTGTATTTGAACCAGTGTTGATATGACTACGCATGCTGAATATTTATCAGGCAAATAAGAAGCAAACATCGCTGAGATCCACACATTATGGAAATCAGATATTTCACACCAAAGAAAATGTTTCCATGAGGTTCTGAATTGCAAGACAATGCAGTCACTCTGTGTATTATCAGAACGCTAGCTAAATGTCAGAAACTTATGCAGTATTAATAGGGGGAAATATGGAATCAAATGACATGCAATTTTTTGACAGTGTAGAGACAATTTACAAGGAAGAAATTGGTGTGGCGGCATGTAAAACTTAGGATTCTGCTACCCTGACAAATAGCCTACATAACCAGCCAGTCAGCCCATGCATCTGGTAGATCCTCCCTCTAAAATCTGTCTTAAGACTCCAGTGCTTCTCTCTGCTCCACTGGTTTCCAGGTACATCCACTGCTCCAAATAGCGATGAGAATAATGCTCTTAAGATGTTAAGTGCTCTCCAGCTTTCATTCCCCTTTGACAAGGGCCGCCTGATTTGGCCCCAGCTGACCAGCCTGACTCCCTCTTTCTCTAGCAACGAGCCCCAGTGGCTTCCATTCAGCTCTCAGTTCTCAACACGTCATCCCCAGAACTCTGTTACATGCCAGCTTCACTGCCTACAAGTTCTGGTCCCTACCTGCTGATCCATTAGCCTCTTCTGTTTTCATCCTGAAATAGGAGCTAGGCCTGCCCCCTCCCGTCACTCCCATCCAGGCAAACCTCTCCTTTCACGCACTGAATGTGTATAATTGCATGAGCAATAATGATCTTCTGTTGGGAATGGGAATTTCGAGGTTTGGGTGTCCTAAGTAGATGATGGTCTTAGATGAAAAGTCTTTACAGAATTGAGAGCCTCAACTACCATTGGCTTTACCATGAATGGCGCCCCCTGGAGGGCAATTTCCCAGCCCGCGGTGTGTGTGAAGGAAAGTCACTAACCAGGGGCTGGAGATGACTGGGAAAGGGGAAGGGGTGAAGACCTGAGGTTGCAAAGATGGCCACATACGTGTTTGGCCCTGTGCCACAGTTCAGATGGAAACCACTCACTTAAAAGGTGGGAAAATGAATGTGTGTTCGCTACATTTTCAGACAGCCCACTATTTCTCATCGTCCACTTCCAAACACGCTCACCTCTGGATGACTGAAACTCGCCAAAAGTCAACTTGTCTGCCTAGTGGTCCTCTCTTCTGGCACTTGCAGCCAAGTCTACCTATGTGTCCCTCTCTGTATTACCATCACCCTCATTCACTCCCTCACGACGGCTCGCCTAAATCATTATGCCAACTCCCTAATAGGTTCTCTGATTCTTATCCTTCCCCAGTCCATGATGATTTCTCCCAAGTACTGAAAATTCTTTATTTCCCCGGCCAACCCCATGCGTGCAGCCCTCCTCCAGGCTCGGGTGAAGTCCAATCGCCGTGTCGTGGTGATTATGGGTCTGCCTGAGCTGTCTCCTACTTGCCTCTCACACACTCCCTCCGTTACTCTCTGCTCCTGGAAATCTCTTCTCTGTCTGTAACCCTAACTTACTTATTTGGCTGTTTTCTATCCTGCAGGTCTATTTAGACATTGTTTCCCTTAGAATACTCTCTGGCCCTGCCTCTAGCTCCCAGACTGGGTGAGCAGCTCTCCTCCCTAATACCTGATCCTCTCAGAAGCACCCTGTCCAATTTCCTGATCTCACATGTAACTCACACCCACTGTTCTCCAAGGTCCACTAGGCCGGCACTGCGTTGGTCTTGTGATGGTGGCAAAGTAGGTGACCATTTAGTCATATGTGAATGGGGAAGTCTTTTATTAGACATTATGCCACATTCATATGATGAAATAAAGGACAGACATTACTAACCATTTTCCAGAAAATGCACAGTTAACATTATAGAAGAAGGTTGGAACATTTTGTTCAGTTAAAAAAGCTCAGTATAAAAGAAAATGCACAGTAAGAACCAATTTTAGTTTTTCTAAAAAGGACATTATAAAGGGGACTTCAAAGTCTCTTAAGAGAATCTAAAATTATTCTCTCTTAAGGTTGGAATTACAGAATTTTTTTCTTTGAGCTCATTTGAGCATAGATTTCTTTGGTAATTGGAGGGAACTGCTAGAAATTATTTAAAGTGCTATCTAACATGCTAAGTTATCAAAGAAAAGCAGACCGTGGCCAATGGCAGTGAACACGGCCAGTGACTAATCAATAAGCTCATCTGGATAGCTGGGTCACACTGACCACCCGCATCCCCAGTGCGGATGTGAAATGAGGAAGAGACTTGGGATGTGAAATGAGGAAGAGACCTAACAATGACAGGTCTCTCATACAAATCCCAACCAAATACAAATGGAATAGTGGAAAACATTCAATACTGGAATACTCCTGCCTCAAAGAACAGGCTAAAAGGGATATAAGTATCTGACAACATAATATTAAATCCTAGGATGTGGGGGGGGAAGGGGGAGGCTGGGAAGGGATGTGAAGGGTAAACCAAAGGAGGAGGCTGCAATGCTTGGTAAGAAATGTACGCATTATCCTGCCCATGTAATTGTAACTCCTCTGTACAGTATGTTCACAAATAAAAAATAAATAAATAAATAAATAAAAATAAATAAATAAATAAATCCTAGGATGTGAAATGTGATTAGGAAAGGAAGATTTATTTAACCAAAACTAAAATATGATAAAGTAATCCTCAGAACACCATTTTACTTACACAGCTTTATGTCTGGTCGATTTGGGGGGGGGGATGGTCTACCATAGAAAAGTATAGGAAGGAAGGCCAGCATCAGTAGTTCATACCTGTAATGCCTGATAGTCAAAAGACAGAGTTTTGGAGCAATCAAAAGTTCAAAGCTTGGGGCTGGGAAGGTAGCTCAGTGGTAGAGCGCTTGCCTTGGCATGCATGAGGTCCTGGGTCCGATTCCTCAGCACCACATAAGCAAAAAGAAAAAAGCCGGAAGTGGCGCTGTGGCTCAAGTGGTAGAGCGCTAGCCTTGAGCTGAAGAGCTGAGGGACAGCGCCCAGGCCCAGAGTTCAGGCCCCACGACCGGACCCAAAAAAAAAAAAAAAAAGTTCAAGGCTAACTCAAGCAAAAGGTTCTTGTGATCGCATCTCAACCAATAGTTGAGTGTGGTAGTGTGCATCTGTCAGTCTCGCTACAGTAGAGCCTGAGGTCTGGAGAACAGTGGTTTAAGGACAGTCCAAGAAAAAAGTTCACAAGAGCTGTCATCGCAACAGAAAGGTCAGGGCATGGCAGCATACATGTGCCATCCCAGCTATAACAGGTAGCGTAAATAGGAAGATCATAATCTAAGCTAACATGGGCAAAAAGTGAGACCCTAATCTCCAAAAATAACCATCTCATGTGAACTAATATCATACAGGCAGATACTTGTGCTTCTCCTCACCCATTTTGTAAGTCATGCATTTCCAGTTGTTGAATATTTTCTTTCCATTGCTCCATCTATATCTCTATGTATATCTGGCAAAGAAAGTCTTTGTACAATTAATGTATGCTAATACAAAAATTAAAGAAGTTATTTTTGCCAACATACATTAAATTATATTCTATTCCTCAATACTGGTTTCTTTGAAAAGAAAATCACTCTAGCCATCATTGTTGTGGTCTAAACAAGATTATGTGTAAGGAAATAAATTCTTCTACAATGAAAAATAAAAACTATATTTGCTTCTGGCAATTTTACAATATCTACGGCAAAGAATCTTTGCTGCACATAAGGACGATGAAATGGCTATTGTACTTCCAGTACAGAGAAGTAAAATTAGCTTCTAACAAGTAAAAGCTGAAACAAACGTATATACCAACATATATACAATATACGTATATACAATACCCAGGGTACCAAAATCAAATACAGTGACAACAGGGAATAAAAACCATAGGAAAAACATACAAAAGAAACCACATAGTACATTAAAAACAACAACAACAAAGAAAAACCTCTTGTGTCATATCTTGGAGCTCATTTTGCTTAGCCTCATCTTACATGGTCATATGTAGGTAGCTATTGAGCTATTCTGCTCATCTGCTAGGACTATCCTAGGCATAAACTAATTATTACAAATGAGGGAAACCATGGGACCTATGTTGCTTTGAATCTGGCTTACTTCACTTAATATGATTTTTTTCATCTTTCAATTTCCTTACAAAGGGGCGGTGTCATTCTTTCTGATGGAAGCATAGAATTCCATTGTGTATATGTACTACATTTTCTTGATCCATTCATCTACCAAGGGGCATCTGGGTTGGAAGAGGGAAGGGAAGGGGAACAACAAAATAGTGAGACAAAGGACAAAGGGCGAACCAATGCAGCAGCGATACTCACAAGACACTATGTCGGAAATGATCTGCACAACTTGGGGGGAGGGGTGGGGAAGGGAAAGTGGGAGACAAATGAGGGAGGAGGTAACCAGTTTGACAAGAAATGTGCTCCCTACTACCTTATGTACTGTGACCCCTCTATGAAGTTAAATTTTAAAAATAAACACAATATTCTAATACTTGCAGTTTAAAAAAAAAAAAAGAAGCTGAAATTCCAGACGATGCCCACGACAACTGTCTGAACATTCTGGAAAGCAGGCAGGGCTCATGGGGCAATCAGAACGGGCAGTGGCTAGCATGGGGGGGCCACTCTGACAGTCATGTTGGGGGAGGGGCGTCCACTTCAAAAGCAACCACAACGGTGGCCGTGGTCAGAGAGGTGGAGGTGCTGGCAGTGAAGACACAGGGGACAGAGCACGGGACAGGCCCAGTATGAGGAGGGAGGGACAGGCCCATGGAAGACAGCCAGAGAGTGGGAGCCCCAGCACTCTATGTACTTAAGCCTGCCCAGGTGCCCAGATGACCCCATCCATACACAAATGGCAGCTGATTGGGAGCCACACCCTCTGCCCCCCTGCCCCCATGAGACTCAAGCCCCACGGGGAGACCTGCCTGCTCAACTCAGTAGAGCTGCGCCACATGGCTTGGTCACGTGGAAGTGTCCGGCCATCAACTATGTGGTTGCTGGAGGAGTTTGGAGACATTACTCATTCATTCATTCATTCATTCATCCAACAACTGGCTCCGGTATCCTTCAGAGCTAGATGCTCCAAGAGATGCAAAACCCTTTAGCAATACTACCTGCAAGAAGCTGAGACAGCGGCAGAGACAGAAAGACAGAGAGACTGAGACAGACAGAAAAAGAGACAGACAGCTCTCCTAAAAGAAAGAACATGGACTTCATGAGGAAAGAACATGGACTTCAGAGTGAAGGCAGAGTTTATGTTTCTGGGTGCACTACACCTCAGAGACTTGGAATTAATCTTATAGTATCCACTTTGTTCAGCTGTTGCAGGAATTAAGTAGTGGCATCTATTAATCCTCCACTCTCTGTTAGACATTGCTCTGAGCACTATCGATTCATAGCTTACTTCATCCTTAGGACAGCCTCATTAAGTAGGAACTAAATATCACCTGCACTATAGAGATGAGGGAAAATGAAGTCATGAGAATTTAAATTTAAATCACTTGTTCAAGGTCACCAGGCAGGAAGTGATCAAAGACAGATTCAGATTCAAACAGCCAGGACAGTCCACTGTTACATCATAGTAACTAGTAATTTCAAATGACAAAGTGCGCAATAACGCACAGTAGGAGCTTTACAAATGGTAGATATTTCCTGGCTGCCAATGTATTGTTACTGCTGATCTGTTGCCACTATGAAAGGTTAAAAAAAAAAGGAAAGTTGAAGCTCAGTCACAAACTGGACTTTTGTAAGTTAAAATGTTACAAGAATGATCCATAACTTCCATGCACAAAAATGGATGCAAACCTTAAGAATCAAAACTTGTGTTTGTCTATGAATGCAGCCTATCTTTCCTTAGAACTAAGACATAAAGACATCCTTATTCACTCATTCACTGATCAGCTTGCCTCCTCTGACTGCATGCCAGCTCTCGGATGGCACTCTGAAAGGTACCACCAGAAAGCAGAGTTAAACCTAGCTGTGGTCCCCCCTACTACTGGAGAAAAGAAAACAAGCAGAATTTTTGTAGTATTTCTATTAAAAAAAAATCTCAGAGAAACTGTGCTATACGTGGTGGGGGGGGAGGAGGAAAAAAAGAAGAACTCAGTTATAAAAACAAAACTTAATCAGCATGCGCCAAACACAGAAATCAAGCTCAAACTTTATAAGTCTCAATATTCTTTGTTTCCAGAAGGTGAAACTCTTTATCCATTCAGAACAGAAGACTCTCAGCAGCTACGACTCCTAAGTAAAGAGGTGATTTAGGAATGCTATCAGACTGTAACGAAGCAACCACATTTGCTTCAGGCTTGGTAAGTTTATGAGGACCTGTTGTGTGTTTCTTATATAAACACATAGGAGCTCACATGGTCCAGGACAGAATTTTTCTTTTTCTTTTTTGTTAGAATATTTTATTTAAAAATATAAATCAGAGTCTTATGTTTAGCTCTGTGAATAAGCAGTCGGTATATCCAAAGTGTGACTATATTCTGGAAAGATAAAGAAAGGAAGAGCATTAGGAATCACAAAAGAGGTGGCCAGACTTCAGAAAAACACAGAGAAGAAGACTATTGACCAAGGAAAACAGAAAACTGTTTTTCTCCATCCTCAGATCCTGGGGCCAGGAGAAGGGGAGTGAAATTGGGGAGATGGAATCACAAGTAAATATAGCAGTGCTGGGGCTTGACCCTACGCCTCCAGCTCTTGGCTTGTCCTTTCCATTCTTTCTCTTTTTCCTTGAAATTTACTTTACTTTTAATTGAAAGGGATTACAATTACATGAATCGGGTAATGAGTACATTTCCTTTACTACAGTGTCTTCCCGTCCCTCGTGCTCAGAGTTGTTCACGAAGATGCTGCACCCCAGGGCACAGCACATAGCAACCGAACCCAAGAGCTACATGATGCCCAAGCCAGTAATAGATAGAGTGCTTTGTTTCTGAACAATACACATTATTTGAAAGACAACTTTTATGATATGTGTTGTTATTGCCTTATAAATCCCTTTAAGATGAAAAGCATTACCACTGAAATCTGAGTTAGACCAGAGGATTTATATGGCTAGATGACTCAAGGTGATAAAATGCAGGCAAACAAAATAGTTCAGATAAAGCCTTGCAGCGCATTGCAGTGGGATTTCACCTGCAGGAGCCTTGGACGGACACAATGGTTGAGACCCCAGTCTTTCCCTGGTGGCATTTAGAGGTTAGGGAACTTTTCTCTTTCAACATATACTGGAAACAAGATGGATTTGTGAACTGAGCAAGAAAGCCTTAACCTCATATGTGAGAGTCAAAGATTTTTAGGAATAAAATTCCTTAAACACAGCAGTCTAGTCTCCCTATTTTATAACCAGGAAAGGAAAGCTAGAAGATAGACAGGCTGACAGACAGACAGGTGGACGGACGGACGGACGGACGGATGGATGGATAATAGATAATAGACAGACAGACATCATATTTATGTAGATATGATATATAAATATATCATTCAAGGTAATGTGAGTAATTAATCATTATAATCAGTAATGTGTTCAACACCAACTTCTCGCACACTGCAGAGGGCTTTTCTATTCACTAATGGATAAGGTGTCCACTAACATCACCCTTCTTTTAGAAAGGAGAAAAAGAATGAGTCCCAGAATAGGAAGAGTTTGGAAGAAGAGGTAGGCCTAGACTTCCAGCCTAACCAGTGTGACTCTAAAACCCACGTTCAAGGCCTCTCCGCTCTACCATTTCATTGTCAGGCCCAGACACAAGTCTCTTGACCTCCAAGCAGAGAAAGACACCCAGTTTTCACAGGTGGTCATGGGAGCCTCTATCACAGAGGCCCCAATATCTGATCAGAAAGAAATGTGTCGTACTCAGCCGCTGCCCAGGGGAGAAGAAGCAGAGACCAGAATCCACCCTTCATTGGCTGGTGTCTGTGTCTCCACGCTAGGAGATAGCTTCACCGATCACAGGGGCAGTCCACGGGGACACTGGCCCCTCAGGTGACCTAGGAGGCTGGTGGCGGCCTACCAATGTCACTGCCCGCCTCCAGGATCTCCACGTGCACAGTGTGAGGTGATCTGAGCACAGACATGGCTCCTGAGATACCTGGGGCTCAGCATTTAATCTCTGTAGAGGAGGGACTTGATTATATGTAGCTGTCAATGTCAGTGTTGAGGATCGAGGGCTGACAGGAGGGTTTTAAGGGGGAGAATCCCCTAATGCCACATTATTCTTACAACATTAAAGGTTTAAAAGTAATCTGCTCCACAGCATCCCTCCAAGCACAAACAGGAACCAAATTTCTTCAAAGTACAAAATCATTCCGTGAACATCAAGTTCCACCTGTGATTATCTGCCTTGCTTCTATTATTCCAACTGTGAAAACATTCTAAAATAAAAGAAGCTCTAAAGATGTGCTGCTCCAGGAGTTTTACATTTTCTAAGATGGTATAAAGTTGATGGTGAAAAAAAAAAAACAGAGGTTAGATGAGTAGCTACTCAGGAGGCTGACATCTGAAGACTGTGGTTCAAAGCCATCTGGGGCAGGAGACTCCATGACACCCTTATCTCCAATTAACCACCAAAAAACCCAGAAGTGGATCTGTGGCTCAAGTGGTATAGCACAAGCCTTGAGTAAAAAAGCTAAGGAACAACACCCTGGGCCTGATTTCAAGCCCAGTACTAACATACACATACACAGACAGACAGACAGACACACACACACACACACACACACACACAAAGTAGATGAAACTTATGCTCAATTTTTAATGCGAACTGAGAGCAAAAACTAAATAAAACAGAAACTTGAAAGAGTAAAACCTCATGTTTAGGAAGAGACTATTTCATTACAGAAATACAGTCTTCATAACTATACCAAAATTCCCAGATTATGTGTAATAATTCAGACAACTTTCAAGTGATTCTACTTATGGACCTCTTCCATTTCTCGTTTATAAATTAAATGAAGCTCTCTTGTGCAGGGTTTTCAGGCATTTAAAGTTAAACACTTATACAATGACTACTTGCTTTGAAGTGGGAATGAAATTGGACCCCAGGTGATGACTTCCAGCTCACCTTCAGGACACTCGCAGGAGAATCCACTGAGATTAGAGGTGCACTTTGCTCCATTTCGGCAGGGATCTAGGACACAGTAATCAATCTTGGATTGGCAAAGCTCTCCGGTGTAACCTGCAAAGTACAAGATGGACATTTTATAAGATGTGTTATTGTTCCCAAATCACCATGAGCCACGCTAGCAATTGATGGGCTCAACTGGTACCTGCCCAAGGTAGCAGCAGCTTTCTAGTCTCCCCGCCACCCCCTGGATCTCTTGCAGGTTTATAGCAGAACAACCCTAGCACTTTAGAATCATAGTTTAAAAAAGCATCTACTTTGGAAAAGCCTTCAAATTAGGGTTATGTTTATGTGGTGGGACCTCCAGAAGCCAAAAGCTGAATGTCATTGTACCGCTCACGGCTTCCTACTGAAGTAAGAATTTTCCTTGGGCTGGGAAGGTGGCTCAGTGGTAGAGCGCTGGCCTTTCATGCCTGAGGCCCTGGGTTCAATTCCCCAGCACCACATAAGCAAAAAGAAAAAAAGCCAGAAGTGGCGCTGTGGCTCAAGTGGTAGAGCACTAGCCTTGAGCTGAAGAGCTGAGGGACAGCGCCCAGGCCCAGAGTTCAGGCCCCATGACCGGACCCAAAAAAAAAAAAAAAGAACTTTCCTTGTCGGGCTGGACCTAAATGAGGGGATGGTCTGATGGTCACTTTCCCCAAGTCATTACAATACCCACAGAAAAATGTCTGGGTATGGACATTTTTTATTTATAATATTTTAGAGCCATGAGAATCCATCTGTGTTCACTGCAGCACAATAGCCAAGATAAGCAAACAACCCAACTGTCCCATTAGAGATGAACGGATCCAAAAAATAGCCAAGATACGCAATAACCAAGGTATACAAACAACCCAAATGGCCCACTACAGATGAATGGATCCAAAAGTTGTGGTATCTATATACAATGGAATATTACACAGCCATTAGAAAGGACAAAACAATAGCATTCCCAGGGAAAGAACAAATCATGGGGAGCAAGGTAAGCCAAGATCAGAGAGACAAACAGCACATGGTCTCCCTGATATGTGGATGTTAAAATCAAACTGCAAGGAGATATGACAAAGTAAACAGGACTCAAGAAACAAAGGACCTCTTCTTAATTTGTCACATCATTTTTAGATAACTCCATGTTCTTGACCTCTCACATGGTATATACCTGTGCACATCTGAGGGAAGCTAGGAGGAGGCACAGAATCAGAGGGAAACAAGAATAAACAACAGAGGGGCCCATCAGCTGCACTGGACACTGATGAAAAGGAACTAAACAACTCAAGGGCAGCGATGGGAGGGAGGGAATGAGAGAGAAAGAAGGAACAGCTTACACTGAGCAAAAGGAAAGGAATGTACATATCACCCAATTTAGAAAAAATAGCTGTAGTGTCAGTTTGTAGAGTTCATAAGCTTTATAGACCATGATAATGACAATGCGCTTGTGAAGGCTAAAATGTGTTTATGACTTTAGCTAAGTATCACTATCCCACAACACAATAAAGAAAAAAACAAAGTGGGAAAAAGATATGAAATTAATATTTGAAAATGCAAGACAACGTAAAAAGAGAAAAAGAAGGTGCCCTTACTTATCATCACTAGGATTACAAGTGTGAACCACCACAGCCCAGCTTCTGGAGCTAATTCTGATGAATTTTTCCACACAGATATTTTCAACACAATTGTAATTATACCGTAACATCTTACATATTTCTAGGATGGTTTCATTACACAGGAAGTTGTCTTTCTAAATTATTATTTTGAGAGACTGTCATTAGCTCTTGCACCTGATATTTGCAAAAATAAGTCAGTGGTACTAGATGGAAGATAATTGGTCTGAACTTCAGTTACCTGACTAATAGAAATCACAGATTGCCAATGTGAAAACAAGTATTTCCAGCCTACCCATCCTCCCATGCTTCAAAGCAGTCTAGGAGACTCTAGTTCAGTCTAGATTGTAGCTTTGAGCCTTCAAACTAAACTTTCTAAAGTCAGGACCAATGACAACATCAAAATGCCAGGAGAGAATATCTCCATATAATAATATTAAACCAAGACTATGTTTCCAAACAGAAGTTCTAATTTCAAAGTGTAAGGAGAGCTGTTTGTTGTAGGAAGGTTGTAGAAATAACCTTTGACTAAAAACAGTAACTAGCATTTACAATAGAGAGCTTATGTTTATATCCATTTTTAAAAATTCATCCTCACTGAAACTCTTTCAGGTCAGTACGATGTGATCACCCCCAAGGAGACAGAATTGGGAAGGGAAAGCCATTTGCACACATCACCAAGGAGTCAAGCACCTGCACCCAAGCCCTTAAAAACAACTTTGTGCCAAAGGCAGAGGACCATCATCAATGAACAGGTGTCCAGTATGGAGGAAAAAAACAACAACAAAATAATGCAGAGGAAACATGTCCTAGAAACAGAGATAGATACAAAGCAAAAGCCATTGACACCCATCCTTAACTCACAGCCTGTGTATGGGTACACTTCAGCTGGACTTGCTGAGAGTTATTTGTTAATCCCTGCCTCAGAGACTGAACAATAGGTAAAAGATGGTTGATTATGTGTGGGCTGTTAGAGGTCCCATGGTTCCCAAGACCTGAGTGGCCTTGTGAATCCTGTTATTGGAAAGATCTTAGAACTGTAACCACTGAGTCCCATAAAATGAAAACTCATGGCCAGGTAGAAAGAACAAAAGAAGAATGAAGGATTCTGTGAAGTTCAAAATCCTTTGAAGAAAAATTTGACAAGCACTTTCTTTGACCTTTTAATTTGGAAATTTTTAGACAGATTTAAACAGAAAGAACTCACATGTAAAAGCCATACATATCCACCACCTAACTTCAACAGTTACGATCATTTTTTACACATCATTTTATGCATAAAATAATTTAATTTTAATCAAATATTTAAATTAACATTTAAATAATTTAAATTTTTAATCTGATCCTCTCATTTGTTCATATTTTCTCTAGGAGGAATCTTAAAGTGAATTTCATTTCACCTATAAATATTTCTATATGCATTCCTCCAAAAAGGAGATTTTTTTAAAGATCACTTTTAATGGCTTCTTTAATGAATGTCTGATTCCCATTTATAAATTTATTTAAACACTCTAAGCCGCACATACTGATAGCAAATATTTTCCTTTTGTCTTTTCTCTCTTTTTTGGTACTGGGATTGAACCCAGGACGTTGCTTTTGCTAGGCAAGCGCTTTGCTACTGAGCTACATCCCAGCAATAAAATTTTCCTTTTAAAGAACTGCAGTTGTGGCCATTGGTTCACGCCTGAAATCCTACTTCTCAGGAGTCTGAGATCTGAGAATCACAGTACAAAGCCAGCCCAGGCAGGAAAGTCCATGAGACTCTTGTCTCCAATTAACCACCAAAAAACTGGAAATAAAGTTGTGACTCAAGTGGTAGAGTGCTAGCCTTGAACAAAGAAAGTTAATAGCACTCAGGTACTGAGTTCAAGCCCCCGTACTGGAAGAAAAAAAAAGAAAAGACACCCTATCTAAGTGACATGCAATTTCAATGCTGGGAAGCAGAAATGATTGAACAGGAAAGAAAAAGAGTAAGATTCACTTGGATAGGAGAAACACACATACATCTGATCAAATAAAAACATGGTTTAAAAACAAAAGGCAATGAAGGAAAGGTGTATGTGGCCCATTACAAGAGGCAGTTCATAAACTGTAATTAAAATGGAGGTCTATGATACACAAATAGAAGTATGAGAGAAAGCTGATATTCAGCTGAGTTATAGAAATGAGTCTCAAGGTTAGAAACACACCATCTATTAGTGAGTAACCACAGGCAGCGAGCACCAGGCCAAGGACAGCAGCTCTGGGAGTTAAAGTTCCAGGAAGGCAATTCAATACTCAGCTAGTCCGCAGACTGACTTTGCCTTCATTTCCATGGGTGAAATTAAGACAGCTAGCTCCCAGCTGAGTGGGATCAGCTACACACCCCAGCATTCCCTGCCCCTGGCACACACCTCAGAGGTAAGAGAATCGTTTTTGAATGAGTGCAGAATGCATGGATTCTTTTTGAATCTGCAAAGCAGTATGCCGTTCTTGTTTGATCTCTCTGCTTTGAACAAGGCACCTTTATTTGGGGGGGGTATTTTTTAATAAGTTTTTTATTGTGAAAATGCTGTACAGAGGGGTTCCAGTTACATGAGCAAGGTAATGAGCACATTTCTTATCCAGCATTGTTGCCTCCTCCTTTGTTTTTAGAATGGTCACCTCCCCTTCCACCCCTCCCCACACCAGCATCATGTGGGCACTTGTCACAACTGCACGCAGACCAGCAGCAGCCTAGCAACGTGGATGGGGTCCAGCAATTTGAGGTTGAACAAACCCTCCAAGTGATTCTAAAGCAAGTACTAACCCAGGAAACAGGCAGCAAGCAATCTTTTAATGCTTACTATTATAATTATTATTCATCTCATTCAGATTCTAAAGGGAAAGATAAGAGGCTTATGGGAGAAAGTCAGATACTGCATGACATCCAGAGGCCACGAATCGCTGCACTGGTGGCGTATTTTCTTCTCGCCACAAATGAGAGCCCTTCAGCCCAATGGTTGTGCCTGTTACTGTATTCACTGTATGTTCTACTTGACAGGTTGACCATATTGTTACAACCGGAGACAAGACAGACACTCCTTGTTCAGTAGGTAGAAGCATTAAGTACTATGAAATAGTATTTCTGTGGGTACTGGAGTCTGAACTCAGGGCCTGGCCCTTGCTTGGTAGGTAGTCTGTCACCAGAGCCATGACTCCACTCTGTTTTCTGCCGATTATTTATTTAACCAGTTCTGGGGCTTGAACTCAGGACTAACACACTTTCTCAGCACATTTGTTCACAGCAGATGCTTTGCCACTTGAGCCATGCTCCCAGCCTACTTTTTGCTGGTTAACTCGAAATCAGTGTTTGCAGACTTTTCTGCTATGGCTTGTTTCAAACTGTAAGATCCTCCAGGTCTTAGTGTCTCAAGTAGTTAAAATTACAGATGTGAGCCACCAGCATCTGGTATGGATTACTCTTTAAATAATCTGTTTAATTCCATTGAAATGGAATGAAATAAGACGTTGCAGAGCTAATATAGACCAGATTTACATATGAAGCTTGTACCTTTTAACTTGGTGATTATGTATGTATGTACTTAGAAAAAAATAAATGTATGTGTGTGCATGTGTGTATCTTTTCTCATGTTTATATATGTTGGGCATACATGTGTGTTTGTGTGTTATGTGCATATAAGCATATGTGTGTTGCATATGAATTTACATAGGTATGTGTATGGTATTTGTGTGTTTATATTAATAGTACAATACTATTGTACCATTTCAAAGACAACTTAGGCTCAAAGAACCTAAGTATACTTTGCGAGTGATTCAGTGTGGAACTCAGTGAGATCAGCAGACTGTAAACCACATGCCCTTAATCTTAAGAAAAGAGTATTGTGATACTGTATCACAATTCTGGACTTCAAATTATACTACAGAGCTATGGTAAAAAAAAAATTGCATGGTACTGGCACAAAAACAGACACCAAGGAAGAGTATAAGAGAACCCAGAAATAAAACCATTCAGGTACAGCCATCTGATCTTTGAACCAAATGTGCCCACTAAAGAAAAGATCTCTTCAACAAATGGTGCTGACAAAACTAGTTACCTACCTGCAGAAGACTGATTCTCTACAAAAATCAACAACAAATGGATCACAGACCTTATTGTCAGACCTGAACTTTGAAAGTAGGAAAACTCCAGAAGACATAAAGCATGGGTAATTATTTTTCTGACTAGGACTCTACTTGCCCAGAAAATAAGACAAGAATGGACAAATCTGCCTGCAACAAATTTAAAAGTTTCTGCACATTGAAGAAGCAATTACCAGAATCAAGAGACAAACCAAAGAATAGGAGAATAGGAGAAAATCTTTCCCAGATATTCAGCAGACAAAGGATTAATATCTAGGCTGGGAATGTGGATTAGTGGTAAAGTGCTTGCCTAGGATACATGAAGCCCTGGATTTGATTCCTTAGTATCACATAAATAGAAAAGCCAGAAGTGGTGCTGTGGCTCAAGTGGTAAAGTGCTAGCCTTGAGTAAAAAGAAGCCCAGGGACAGTGCCCAGACTCTGAGTTCAAGCCCTAGGACTGGCAAAAAAAAAAAGATTAATATCTAGAATATGCAAAGAGTTTAAAACTAAACAACAAAATAACACATAATTAATAATTAATAGACAAATGAATTGAACAGTTCTCAAAAGAAGAAATAAAATGATTAAAAATTAATACATGAAGAAATATTCAACATTCTTAGCCATAAAGTAAATGCAAACCAAAGCTACACTAAGATTCCACTGCATCCCAATCAAAATGGCAACCATCAAGAAAACAGCAACAACAAATGCTGGCAAGAATTTGGAATAAGGATCCCTAGTACAGCCACTATAGAAATCGGTCTGTAGATCCTTCCAAAAAAATGAAAAATAAATCGTAGCTCTACCTTACCACCGCAGGGCATAACAAGAAAGATACCCGCATATCCATGTTTGCCGCAGCTCTGTTCCCAAGAGTCACTGCAGTTGTATGTGTGTATATAAACATACATATACATGTACATACCGTGGACTATTGTTTAGCCATAAAAAAAGAAATGAAATTTCATCATCTGCAGAAAATGGACAGAACTGCAGATCACCATGTTTAGTCATATAAGTCAGGTTCACTCATTTGTGGAGTATAAACCTAAAATGCTCCTGCTGCTGCTGCTGCTGCTGCTGCTGATGATGATGATGATGATGATGATGGTGATGATAATGGGACATGACTATAAAAGGGGACTGTCTAAGAGGAGATCAGTAAAAAAGAGCAGGAAAGGAGGAAATACTGAGGGGGAAAGAAGACTAAAGGACATTTATGTATATATGTGTGTGGTATGGATGCATATATGTGTGTGACGTGTGTGCACAACATATATTTATATTACAGAGAGAGGCACATATACATGAAAGTATAATGAAACTCACCAAACAGAGAGGAAGAATGGGAAACAGAAGAACTGTGTGAGTGTACGAGAAACATCAGAACAAAATCTCTCCTATTACAGTACAAATGCTGACTCAAACGTAAAATAATGGAAAAAAAATTAAGGAGCCAAAGTAATCACAAACATTTTTTAAACAACAACAACAGCAACAAGACCAGGCCCCGAGGGGGAGGAAGTGGGCAGCACCGGGCCAGGACAAGATGGTGCGGCCTCCCTCCACGGCTCCCAGACAGGCCCCATCAAGAGGCAAGGGCCGGGCTCTTCCCTGCGCAGGGTCTAGGACTTTTGTCCTGACAATTAGGACGACCACAGCGGCTGACACTTTGAGTGCCTCCTGCTTTCCAGGCAGGCTTTCCAGTGCCTGTCTGAGCATGCCCCGTGTGTGGTCTTAGGGAATCTTCAGGGCAGCCACTGGATTGTGGAACAATGAAGGCCACTGCTCACCCCCAACTTGGAGGTAGATATGACTGAGACCCAGGGAAGCCAAAGAACTTTCCCCCAAGGTGGTGCGGAAAATGAAGAGCAGCGCCCCCCCAGGCCTAGCCTTGGCTGTGCAGCTGGAGCAGTGTGGAACGGAGGGAGGGAGGCAGGGAGGGAGGCACGGAGGGCTGTCACCATCATTCAGGACCTGACTCAGGAAAAGGATGGACAGGGGCAGCTGGAGAATCGTCAGACATAAGCAAACTTGGTGAGAGTCCAGAAACGGAGGAGATGAGGGAGGCAGCCACCATGGCCCAGTGCCCAAATTGATAGAAGTTGGAGGTGCAGGAAAAGCCAGGCTGGGGGGCACGTGAGGGGGGGGAGGAAGGTGGACACCACCTGAGGTGTGAGCAGATGCATCTCTGCCAGGCCCAATATAACTGTGCTGGGGATGAGGTGAGAGGCCAGGCTGGAAGGAGGGTCTGGAAGCCATCTGCGCGTTGACAGCTCAAAATGAGTGATTGCTACCAAAGGCAGAGGAGAATAGCGGAAGAGGGAGGGAGGCAGAGAAGGTTGGAAAGGTCTTGAAACAACCTCGCATGGAAATGCTTCTGAAAAGATGGCGACCACAAGTGAGATGAGGAAAGAACCCTGGAAATGAGCAGGGGCGGGGGGGAGGCCACAATGAAATGTCATGTGAGTGAGCAGGCAGGAATCTCAAACTGGACACCAGCCAATGGGGGACAGTCATGAAGCAAGAGGAGGAGAAAGGAAACAGGGAGAGGAAACAGCCAGGAGGGAAGAGCAGAAGGAAGAAAAGGAGACAAAGGACAAGCAAGAAAAAAGGGAGGAGAAGAAGAAAAGATAAACCAACTTTGAGTCTCCATGACACTAAATCCTTGATGACTGAGAAAACCTGGGAATCCTGGGAGAGGGGAAGCAGGAGAAAGGTGAGACAGACCTGGAATCCTGCAGTAAAAGGGAGGTGAACACAGATGCGGGGCCGGGGGGGGGGCAGGCTCCGGAAGAGGACTGAGCATATCCAAGACAGCTGCTCTCTCTATTAGCGGATAAATGCATGAACAAAGCAGGGTGCATCCAAACAAGGAAATACTATTAAGGCTTGAAAAGGAAAATAGAGCTGGATAGCAGGCCAAGGGATGATGACTCCAAGGCGGAGTGCTTGTTTTGAGGTAATGAAATATTCTAAGATTGTGGCAATGATTATACAACTCTATGAATGTATTAAAAACTTGGGTTGTATCCTTCCATTATATGAAGATTGTATTTCAATAAAGCTGTTACTTAACACACACACACACACACAAACTTTGAGGTTGTTCACTAGTCCTTGCTACTCAGACCTCACATCCAACTCACCAGCAGTGCCTTTCAGCTCTACCTTCAAGTATATTCCTAACCAATGCCTCACCACTTCTGTGGGTGGCATCTGGTTGCCATTATCCCTGGCCTGCTTGCTCAGTAGCCTCCTAGCTGGCTTCCCAGTGACCTCAGGGTCCTCAGCGATTGCTTTAAGAACACATCAGGCGGCCCACCCCAAGTTGTCCCTCAGAAGCTCCCATGGCCTGCCATCAGGACAAGATCCTTGCCCTCCCGGTGGCCTGGCCCAGCTTCTGGCCCAGCTTCTGTCAGGAGCTGGGAAATCTAAAGTCAAAATAGCAGCAGATTCAATACCTGGTGAGGCTTTATTCCTCCTGGAAAGCACCCTCTGTGTGTCAATCATCCACCCACCCTCCTCCCTTCCTTCCTTTCTTATTGGTCCTGGGGCTTGAACTCAAGGCCCGGGAGTTGTCCCTGAGCTTTGTACTCAAGACTAGTACTCTACCAGTTTGAGCTGCAGCTCCACTTCCAGGTTTCTGATGGTTATTGGAGAAATGAGTCTCATACATGTTCCTGCCTAGTTTGGCTTCGAACCATGACCCTCAGATCTCAGCCTCCTAGGTAGCTAGAATTTCAGGCATGAGCCACCAGTGCCTGGCTTCCTACCCCACTTTCTAATACCATTACCTTGGTGATTCCATTTCAACCTAAGAACTTCCAGAGACACAAACATCCAGACCATAGCATCCATGCTGTTCCTGCCTAGAAGACTCTTGCTCTGTTCACAAGTACTTCCCGTTCTGAGTCCCAACCTCATCGCCCTGTGGACAGCGCCAAACCCACCTCTCTTGTCTCTCCACTGGGTTTTCTTTTCTTCATAGTGCCAATCACTTCGTGGCTCTTTCGGTTGACTACACTCACACTCACAGTATATACATGCATGCAAACGTATAAGTACACTCAGATGCACACCCCAAGCACACATATCCGTGCATGCTGCTTGTTCACCTCCCTCACTGCACCACAACCTCCACTAGCACAGAATTCACTTCTTTCACAGCTGCAGCCCCAGCACCCAGAAAGTGCCTAGCACGGACAAGGGATAAAGGAGAGAATGCGTGAGAGATGCTTATCACACCCCTTTGTGTTAAAGATGAGAAAGCATGGCAGGGGAGGCACTGAGAAAGTCACGAGGGTCAGGTCACGTGAGATCATGGAGGGGCCATGTTGTAATTTTGATCTTGTCCCAACTGATGCTATCTCTGGTCCTCAGAAGGGATAAATGATGTCACACCAGTCAGAACTTTCCACGCCTTCTACTCTGTTCATAACTGATGGAAACTTGAGAAACCACTAATGCTTTTCAGGGGGCAGAGAGCAGCCACCTCTCTGACTTAAAGATGCACAGAGTAAAGAAGCCTGGGCCTGATCTCCCAGGAGCTTCGTGGGTGCGCAAGTGTCCCTTGGCCACCCGGCTTCCCACACAGCGGCAAGTTCTGAGGTTTCTTACAGCCTGAAACTCTGAACTAACACAGTTTTTAAAAAGTGCATTCGTGATCCACTAAGCACACTCTCGTTGAGGGCAGCTGGGTTAATTCAAACTGGGATTTCTTCTCAGGAGGAGGTGAGGAGTGACAGTTAATTCAAACTGGAACTTCTTCTCAGGAGGAGGTGAGGAGTAATTCAAACTGGGATTTCTTCTCAGGAGGAGGTGAGGAGTGGAGCCCCAGCCGACAGTTCCAAGGCACTGACGCTCACTGAGTCAGTCAGTGTTTCTGAGGTAAAGCTGGCTGGGAAGATGCGCTACTTCCCCTGGCCTTGGAAATGAGATGTTTTTAAAAATAGACTGAGATCACCAATTAGTCAGAACAACATACCACATTGAAGTCTAAAAAGTGCTTCACAGAATGCTAACAATGTTTTGGCAGTGGTGGTTCAGCATGTGTATCAGAGCTATTCTTCCCAGAAAAAGAAACAGCTCCTTTAAGGAAAAATTGTATTCTTAAAATTGGAAGACTTTTATGAAATAAGTCCTGATGTTGGGGGCAGGGGGGGAGCAAAATATACCGACTTAGTTATGTAATATGTGTCTGTGCACCACAAAGGACTCAGGACAGTGGAGCAATGATGGCGGAAGTGCTGGCCCAAAGCTGGCAGGTTCAAAACCCACCAAGAGTCAATGTTCCCGCTCAAGTCAGAAAGCAGAAACCTCCAAAGTCCAGCTCCGGAAGTCAGGCAGGAGGAGGCCTTTCGACAGCTGTTTCCTTCTATTCAAGACTACCATGTGGTCCCCGCCACCCCTCACCCCACCCCACAGTAGGATGGTGTTCTGCTTCGCTGGCCTACCAACTCAATTTAATTTCACCCAGAAACACTGGCACAGTCACACCCAAGATACCGGCTGATTAAACGGCTAATGGGCACCTCATGGCCCAATCAAGTTGACATATTAAAATTTGCCATTGCAAAGATGTTTCTCAAACCCTGCTGTTCAGGTTAATTTTTCCATTCAGCTTATCTTTCAAGTCATCGGTCTCGGCTGCTCATTCGCTCTCATCCTGTCCACATCCTGTTCACCTCATCACTGACAACCAGGGCACTGGGGGAATTGGTAGCTTCTCAGGCACTTGAAAACCAAGTGACTGTAACTATGTCCAAATGTGGAGTTGCCTTTCAGAGTGTTCAGTGCCCTCTACATCCCTTCTTTGGCTCTGTCATGTAGTCTAAAAGAGACCCAAATGTTTCTGGCCTTTCATTTTGTGTTTCCCAGTGCTGGATATCAAACTCAGGGTCTTGCACATGCTAGATGAGTGCTTCATCACTGAGCTGCAACCCCAAGACCCCAAAGCTTGGGGAGGGGGGGAACCACAAATGATTGCGAAAACCCTGTTTCTAAATTCAATCACTTCCTGTAGTATTTGACATTGCTGATATCATCATTTCCAAAAGCACTGAAGTTCGAAACAGTTTCAAGAAAAGTGTCAGATGTACGTGGTAAAAAGAAATAGTAATTTTACCAGCAATAATCTATAATCAATTTTATATTGTTCAAGTATGTGTATGACTTCTCCAACATTGGCAAGAGTCCTACTTCCAAGAAACTGTATTTTTTTAATCAAGTGAAAAACTAAAGGAGTTTATTACTAGATCAATTCAAATCTAATCTACTGTCATTCATAATCTCTAGATTAGCTATGAATCAAAAACATCATTGACACTTGACATGATAAACTTTTGATAAAATGACAAAAATGCCATGAATGTGAAGCTGATTATTCTCTGATGAAAATTGTATTTTCACTTACCAAGGAATGTTATCTTCTCAAGAGAATCAAGCCCTGAATAAAGACAATACCCTCATAAAGGAGCCTTTTGGAACAAATCTCTGGTGACAACTTTGAATTAATTCATTCCTCAAGCAAGAAAATATTGCACAATCACATTTGTTCTAATCAGAGCACAGTGAGGGGAAACTGATAAAGGAATGCACACTTCCCACTGTTGTTGGTTCCTCTGTTTGTTATCTGCTGCCTCAGAGGTCAATTTATAGATGCTAATCTGCTTGAAAGAGTTCTTCTGAAAGAAAAATGTAGCTTTCCAAGTGTGAAGGTCCCTCAAAAAGTTAAACATAGAACTACTCTAAAACCCAGTAACTCCACTCCTGGGCATTTATCCAAAATATTACAAACAATTGCGTTGGTGGTATAGTGGTGAGCATAGCTGCCTTCCACAATATTACAAACAAGGATACAGTAAAGCCACCAGCACAACCATGTCCATTGCAGCACTATTCACCATAGCCAATATGCTTCTCAGTGGACAGATGGATCAAAAAACTGTGGTATATATACACAATGGAATTTTACTCATCCATTAGAAAGAATGGTATTTTACCATTTGTAAAAAAAAGGAAAGACTTGGAAAAAATTATGTTAAGTAAAATAAGCCAGACCCAGAAAGACAAAGGATGCATGTTTTCCTTTTTTATATGTGGAAGCTAGATTTAGCTTATAAACTTAAAAGTCAATATGTTGGGTGGTATGCAAGCATATACAAATTTACTAACTGAAATATGGTAGATTCGAGCACTTAGCATGATACTGGTGCAAGAACACTCAGGAAATATTAATTGTGTGTTTGTGTGAGAGTGGACTATAGTGAAAACACTGTTACGAGGTGGAACTAGAATAAGAAGAGTGAGCAAAATCCATTGCAAGGAATCAGAACTGACAAAGAAAAAACCTCTTTATAAAAAGAACCTCATAAAGCAGCTGAGCAAAAAGAGAGTATGCGGATGGCACTTCCATAGTCGCATCTGTCTCTCTGTCTGACCAAGACCTATTCTAACCACATAATGAAGAACAGAGCCCAGGGAGGGGGGAGAAGTTTAAGCAGGTAAGGTATGACACAGATATTCGTTCACCTGCGGCTATCTGGAGAAAGAGAGCTCAGGGTATGGATGGGACAGGGCAGAAATTCCATGACCATTCTGGTTCCAGTATGAGGAGAGGCAAGAATGAACAGAGACACTGGAGAGAAAGAGGGTTCAAGGCCTGACTGGACAACATAGCCAGACCCTGTCTCTAAAAGAGGACAGCTGGAAGTGGCACTGAGGCTCAAGTGGTAGAGTGTTCACCTTGAGCTGAAGAGCTCAGGGACAGAGCACAGGTCCAGAGTTCAAGCCCACGACTGACAAAAAATAAAATAAAACAGGATAGCTGGAAATGGAGAAACTTATATCAAGCAAAGACTACTTAGACAAAAGTTTTAATGGCAATATTAAGTTCAGACAAAATAGACTTTAACTCAAGGGATATGAACAGAAATAAAAATTTATTTAAAAATAAGCTTTAAAGAAAGATCAGGTAACAGATTCTTTTTGGAGAAGATGCTACTGACCAGGAGAAAAAGCCAACATGGTGGGTAAAGCAAACTACTAGTTTGAAAAGAGTTAATGACTACTACTTTTTGTGTGTGTGCACCAGTATTGGGACTTGATCTCAAGGCCTGGCCACTGTCCCTAACTCTTTTCCCTCAAGGTTGGTGCTTTACCACTTGAACCACAGCTCTGCTTCCAGCTCTTTGGTAGTTAATTAGAGATAAAAGTCTCATGGACTTTCCTCTTGGACTGGCTTGGCCTTGTGATCCTCAGATCTCAGCCTCTTGAGTAGCAAGGATTACAGACATGATATTAAATATGTAGACAAATATCCATTATCTGAGGCCAACAAAAAGAAACACACTCAGACACAACACACACACACACACACACACACACACACACACGAAAGAATATACAAAACTATTGATTGATCCTTTTGCACAAAACTATTGATTGATCCCTTTGATCTGATTAAGTTTTGAAAGGGAAAAATCAGTCAAGTACTCTCAGTTTTTATCTAAAGCCTTGAACATTTGAGCCTCATTTTATAAAAATGAATACCTAATCCCTACAAGCCCCACTTTATTCCATCCCTTTCTCTACCCCTAACTTCTTCCTCATCTTTAAGACTGGCTGACAACAGTGCTAGAAGTCAGGAGAGAAATGAGTGGGTTTTGTATGTTATCTGATCACACAAATGGAGGAAATTGATATTTTCTTTCAGACTACACCAAAATAACTATCAGAACGTTTTTTGGCCCTGAAGTGTCTGTCATAACTAAATGTACACTACGTTGATCAGGATGCCTGGCAGAGCAGGACATTCTTAGTCAGTGTGCTCATAGGATTTCAGAATCCCCCTTAACCTCAAAGCACAGCCCCTACTAATCAAGAAGCGCTACAGACTTGTCCCATTATGGAGAAGCGCCCATCAGAACCCAGAAGATACAGAAAGAGAAAGTAATGAACATGAACACACAGGATAAGTGGCTTTACATAACAACTTTTGTAGTTTACTCTAGATTTTTCTTAAACTACCTACCACAATCATGCAGCACAGTGTGAAACCCCACACTTGGCACATATACTTGTGAAACTGTGTTTTTATGCCGACACTTGAGCTCACTGCCTTGCATTCTCACATGGCTTCTTTTTTTCATTCAAGGCTAGCATTCTACCTCCTGTGCCATACCTCCATTTCTAGTTTTTTGATGGTTAGAGAGAAGAGTCTTAAGACTTGGCAGACATGGAAACATGATCCTCAGATCTCAACCTCCCAAGCAGCTAGGATCACAGGCTACCAGTACACCATGTAGACTTGCTTTTTAAAACATCTAGGACCTCTGTTTGACCAAGAAAAATCATTCTCCTAGAACAAAAAAAAAATGGTAGAATATGAACATCACAAAGCAAGCCTAGGGATGTGAATTTCCTCCTTCCAGAAACATGAGATCTGGCAGTCACCTTGCCCAACAGCTGGGCCAGGGAGGGATTGTTCAACCATCCTTAACTCATTGGTCTACACTCTACAGAGAGATGCATTAACTACGAACGATGGAAACCTTACCGGGAAGGCAAATGCAAGTGAAATTGCTCCCTTCCTGCTTTTCAACTGCATCGAGACAGCTGGCCTGGTTCTGGCAAGGTTTCTTCTGGCAAGCGTCAAATTCTTCACAGAAAGTTCCCATGTACTGGTCCTCACAGGTGCAGGAGAAAGTTGCCTGAAACACAAAAACACAATATGTGCGTGTTAAGGGGAGTCCTCTAAAAGACAGGCTTTCTGCAACACCCCACATTCACAGGCACCAAGCCCTTTCTCCAAAGATGCCAGCACTGAGTGCCTTAATCCTGTCATATGCCATAGTCTGGCTAAAAGCACAGCTTTACAAGAAATAGGGTGTGGTTCTCTGCAGTTTCAATTTCAGACATTTATTTTTATTATAGCTCTCTGTTCATATTTATTCCAACTATTTTTAATCTTCCTAAAATTCTTTCTTAAATGGGAAGAACAACTTGTATTAAGCTCAAAATGAAGTTTGGCTGACCCCCAGGAGCAGCGGTTTTGCTAGACACATAAACTGTGCTGTGGACATGAAGCGGAATATCATGACAACGAGCTAAATCTTCAGCACAGACCGTGCCTGCCACCAAGCTCAGACACCCTTCCAGAGCGAACCAAATCACGTCATAAATGGACCTCAGTGCACAGGCATGGAAATACCCTGAAAATGAGAGAAAATACACAGAGTATAATTCTGGAAACCATCTTGTTTGGCTTATGATAGTAACATTATCTGAGTAAAACACCCTAGCACAAACATCAGATGCAGAGGCATGAGTCTGAAACCTTGAAACCTTCTATGTAAGATGGTTGGAAAATCCTAATATATCTGAGCCTTTCTGCTCCCTTCTTAATACCAGCCTAAGGATAGATTCAGGTCTAAGAAAAACAGACTTGACTCCAAAGCCTATGAGAAACAGTGTAGATCACGACAGGAGATTTTTACAAAAAGGAAAGGATGGGAGACAAAAGAAAAGAGTATTAGTAAGCCTTACTACTTAGGAAAATCCTGACAAACACTAACTGCCCATTTCTCATATCATTCCCCAAGCCCAAAACAGACTTTGGTCTATTGTTCCAAAGCTTCTCTCATAGCCACTGTCCCTTATCCTCTTCTCTTCTCCCCAGATCCTTAATTTCTTCTCCTTCCCTGGTGCTTTAAAAAAAAATTATGATACTGCTTCAACTACCTAGCCCAGACGAGCTTCAAACTTGAGATCTTCCTGCATCAACATAGAAACAAGCGAGTACTGCACGCCCAGCTGCACCCTTAATCAGAGAGACTTGCCCCTCTCCTCCAGGTACTGTCAACTGCGATCTCTACCCAGTACCCCAGGAGTGCAACTGGGAACCTTCCTTCCTCCTGGAAGAAGAAAGGGATCCATAATTCTCTTTAGTCTACTTTGTCTTTGGATCAAGTTCTATAGTTCTGGTACATTTCATCATAAATTTACTTCAGTAGATTTAGCTTTCTTTGTTGCTAATTACATATTAATCCAATTACACATTTTCTAAGGTACATTTCATCATAAATTTACTTCAGCAGATTTAGCTTTCTTTGTTGCTAATTACATATTAATCCAATTACACATTTTCCAAATTCCATTCTTATACTGCCCATCACACTTGATAGTAATTATTACTGACCAGCCTTTCCTTACCACATGTCACACTGAGATTTCATTATAGGTCAGTCTTCAGTTGAATCTTCGGTTTTAAGAAAACATAAAACCAAACCAAACAAAAGAAAATCCCTATGGACTGCCAGCACCAGCAATGGTACCCTCTCTCCTCCAGGGCATGTGGTTACATTGTCAGCTATGCAAGAAAAACCTAATTCAAAGGGTGTTTGTAGGATCTGCCCCCACGGGTAATGCTACAGTAATTTGCTGAGTGTTATCAAGTGTTGTTTTAGGCTCTATAAAAATGACCCAGTGACATCTTACTGTACAAAGTGAACATCTGGATTTCCTAGTATTGATTCAACTTTGTGTTCCTGGAAGAAATATCATTTAGGTCATTATGTGAAATGATTTTAAAATGGCTAGACTGCATTTGTAGTTAGCGTTCTCACGTCCTCCAATGCCACCCCCTTGCACAAGATCATGTTGTTTCTGTTTTTCATTTTTTGGTGGTGGTGGTCATGGCCATGGGGCTTTAACTCGGCGGGTGCTATCCCTGAGCTCTTCTTGCTCATGACCAGTGCTCTGCCACTTTGAGCCACAGCTCTACTTCTGATTATCTGGTGGTTAACTGGTTATCAAAAGGAAAGTCTCATGGACTTTCCTACCCGGGCTGGCTGTGAACCACAATCCTCATATCTCAGCCCCTAAGTAGCTAGCATTACAGGTATGAGCCACCAACACCCGGCTAAGATCATGTTTAGTACCCTAAAAGACGTGCCACAAAAAGTGACTGAATACCTGATTATGCCTTGACCTCCACCAACCAACCAATTGACCAAGTGAAACCAATAAACGACATTTAGCTAGGCCAATCTACCAGGTTTATTCGGGGTGTTTCTTTTATTAGCTGTGATTATGGTTTTTTGTTAAGAGAATATGGCCAATCTTTGTGATATGCATAATCAGGTCTCCTTTAGTTTAAGAACCTATCTCAGAAAACAGTTGGAAAAATAGGAACCACCTTTCTCTTTATGAGAAAGCTCTATTTCCTGCCACCTATTTCTACCATCTCTCAGAGCTCTTAGTGGTAAATGGAAATAACATTTTAGCAATGTGTGACCCATCTGGTTTTCTGTGATGAGTGTTTTCCTTCTGTGTACGTTTACATACACTTTGGAGCTGAAAGCTACATCAAGGACTGTCAGAAATGTATCATTTTAAGTGTGTAGGGAAACTCCTTTTTTTCTAGAACTGTCTTCTAAGTAAAGTCTTGTCCTTGGTTTAAATGCAAAACATAGTACACATTTGCTATTTGCAGGCATTAGGTCGAGTCCCTTTGGTGAAATGAAGAGTTGCGGCTGCCTTTGAAACGGAAATTCTGTGCAAGCCCACTGCATACAATTGTGAAGTGAGCCAGGCTCCATGTCCCGACAAACAACTCTGTGTCATTTGATTTGGCAGCTGTCTTCTAAAATCTACTTGGTTTGGCTCCAGGCATTCCATACTGCAGATGAATTACTTTCGTTGCTTGAAAGATAGATTTTGCATATAATTCATTTCGAGAGTGCTATGGAAAAATATGATGCTTGTACAAATAAATTATTAAAATCCCCAAATCCAGAATCATTGAGAGAGTTTTGATTGAATTTCAAACTAACACAGAAGCTACATGTTTTGTTTTGCTTTATTTTAAACAGGAATCTTGAAAGCTTTAAGCAACTGCCAAGACAATTGCTTTTGACAAAGTAAAACACTGAAAGGGTTCTTCAACACTGAATGGCCAATGAAGCAGCTTAACAGATGTTTGTATACATCTCTCTATATTTTTATCATGTTGTCTGTAAGTTAGATTTCCTCCTAAGTGTATTTTCTAAGAACAAATAACATTCCTATAGTATTCCAAGTTTTGTTCTGATCATTTCAAGACCGTTGCCTTATTGTAAGAGATTGGGAATGTTGATTATGGGAGACTGTATTGGTGCATTTTTTTGAAAACTGTTTATACTAAAGTGTCCTTGAGAATTTTAAGTCTCTGTCTATATTATTAATCTAGGTCCAACAGCTCCACAGGATAGAGGAAAAAGAGATACACTTGAAAATAGTTGTTCAACCCAATCACAGAAAGTTAATTCCTTTTAAAAAGAATTGCATATGGATATATAAAATATGTTTTTCAAGTAAAATAAAAAGGTGACCTTCAGAGATTAATTTTTAAAACCCAATACAAAAATCTCAATTTCTTCAACAGCTTGAAGTCAAATATTCTATCTGTACATTAATGAAACTTTCTCAGACAGTGGTGAGAAGCTTACTTTGAAAAGTTCCAGGCATTCATTAATTTAACAATATTAATTAAGCACCTCCTACATTCTATAGCAGTCGAGGAGTCAGGCCACCAAAGTAGATGTGATTCTCTCATGGAGATTATATTCCAAAACCGTGACTGGTGAGAAACAAAAGAAGCAAGGAACGGAGTCAGCAGGGAATGGCCATGCAGGTGATAAGCACCACGGGGAGGCTGAAGAGGGACAGCAATGGCACGAGGGCTGTCAAAAGGAGGGCGTGCCCCTGTGAGGACAACTGGGCAAAGGCTTCATGGAGATGAGGAAGCTCCCAGGGCGGTGACTTCAGAGGGACGCTGGCTGTGGTAAAGGGAACAGGAAAGGCCTCCAGAAAGACCTAGAGCCCAGGGGGCTAGATTAGAGAAAATGACACTAGTGGGACATGAGCAAAGACAAACGACTGAGTGTGAAGTCAGGTACCACAGTGGTTCTCCACGGGGGCCACGTTACCCCACAGACACACTTGGCCATGGCTACAGATCATTATGGCTGTCGCCACTGGAAGTGTGCCACTAGCAGCTAATGGACAGAACTCAGGGATGCTGCTAAGCATCCAACATGGCACAGGAGGGCCCCCAAAACAAAGGATGTTCCAGTCACAAATATCAATAGAGCCAGGATTGAGAAGTCTGGAGGGAAGGTCTGACAAGCTCAGGAATCAGGTGTGGCATAAAATTTGGGGGAGGTACGAGGAGGAGAATTCATGGGCAAAAGGGACTCCAAAACACTGACCACAGAAATTCTGCTTTATCTTTACATCACCTTGTTTATTTTATATTTTATTTTATTCAGTGAATATCCCAAACCTGAGAACAAATAAATGATCCCACAGCTACCTCTAAGCAGAAGTTGGGTGACCACTTGTTTGGAGTTCAGGAAAGTGTTGCTCCTGCTTCAGTCTTCATGTTAAGAAGTCGTAAGTCATATCCCAAGTATAAGAAGCATCTTTTATTTAACTTGACTTGGATATTGTCTATGATGTACTTATCAGTCCCAATCAATGAGCAAATGTGTGTTGAGCCCATCCTCTGTCAGGCGGTGGGCTCCAAGAGATAGGTACCAATGTGATGAAGGATGTGGGTACGAAAGATGTGGTGAAGGATGGAAGGAAGCAGCCCTCTGTGGAGCTTAAATTGTCGTGGAAGAGAGGAACACCTTCCATGGAAGATGGCATCCGTATATTATGTCACACGTGATAAAGACACAGAGGGAGACAGGGACTGATGGCACGGTGCAGGGTGACTTTTATCTAATAGAGAGAGAAGACAAGTGTTTTGATAATTGTACATATATAGGATTCAAACTGAATTCTAAGATGCTCCCTTTGCTGCCCTGGCAAAACTCCATTCACTAAACTGCTATTTCCCCTTATGCAGTGGACTAAATATTGCAGAGACATTCCTAGTCAACTCATGGCTGCGTTGCTCTGAGGATATTATCAGAACAGCAGACGCTATGCACCATGTGGCATTTACTCACTTAAGTGACCTTTGTTTTTCTAGTCCTGACAAGAGATATTCCTTATGAGCAGTGCCGATAATGTTAATGACCTTACTAGTGTTTTTACCTTGGATTGGCTGCTAAAAGCTCAGGATGTATTTGCAGTGTAGCTTTAATGTCTAGCTATGACTCCATGACCCTCAAGACTATTCTAATTTGGATACTACCATCTAATTTATTCCCTAATCCTGACATCATTTTGGGTTTTTTAGTCTTTTGAGTGTTTTATAAAATATGGAGCTAAATATAAATAAATGAATCTAAACTGCCCCACCATGTACACAAGTCCTTGAAAAGTCTGGCTCTACCTTAAACTTACTATCTCATTCTTTGTTATTTTTACCTCTCAATAAATTCAAATTGTTTTCTGTGCTATTCAAAGTTTTCTATGCACCTAAATTTTTGTCTTGAAGAACCCACACTTAGAAACTCTATTTTACTTTTCCTTCAATGAGAAAATACACCAATTTGCAGAGGAAATGCGGTGATTTGCTTTAGATGTCCCCAGTAACACTAGTTTAAACATAAAAACTGGATAGAAACTGCTGTCATTGTTCATAAAACTTGCTCACATGGAATGATCTCACTAATTTTCCCCACATGATGGGTGGATATGAGTAGCTCTATCCTAAGAATTGAGAACACATCCACAGAGATATTAGATAAAGCATCTGAGGTGTCCCAGATGCCCAAGTATAAAGTCAAAGCTTATAACCACATTGTCTACTTCCAAACCCTCGTCCGTTCCATTCCATGTCCTCTCATTGCGATGATAGTTTCAGGTTTAGTAGACTTCCTTCACCAGGACTCTAAAATAGGCCCCTAAAATGGAGGTCTTCATTCCAGATTCCTATGGATTTCCTACAACCTCCTTCATTGGCCTTTCACAATTCCGTATTATTGGCTATTCTTTTTGGTACAGAATTAATGAACAGACTTTCAAGACTGCTATGGTTTGAATAGAAGTAGCTCCCAAAAGGCTTGTGTGTTAAAGGCCTGGTCTCCAAGGTAAAGTTCAGAGGTAGGCTTTTGAAAAGTCATTGGACTGTGAGAGATTTGACTTCATCAGTGAATTAGTCCATCGATGGGTTTATAATTGGATGGGATTCTTGGGAGATGGTAAGAACTAGGCTATTTGGCAGAAGTAATACTCTGAAGGTGTGCCCTTGAACAGTCTGCCTTGCCACTGATCCCTGCCTTGCTTTCTCTCTGTCTCCTGAATGCCGCTTTCCTCAGTCAGGTGGTTCCACCATGATGCTTCTGCCTCGCCACAGCACAAAAGCAATAGAGCCAGCCACCAAGGGACGGAAACCTCTGAAGCTGTGAGCCACAAGAAAGGGTTCCTCCTCTGACCTGTTCCTCTCAGGTATTTATCACGGAGATGAAAAGTCTGACTTCCACCGAGACTTTGAATGGTTCTTCACCAGAATCGAGGATCCTTGAGGCCTGGGGTTTCAGCAGCTCTGACACAATGGCTGCTTGGGTGCTCACTGAATGAAGATGAGTTGAGGCAGACTTTGCAGGAAAATTCTATGCAAGTGCTACATATTCCTACTTCCCTGTCTGTCTCTGATAATCTTGGGTTTTGTTAAAATAGCATCATTGCCGCTTTTGCCTTGACCACATGTTCATACAAAAGAGAGTAACTGAAAGGAGGATCTGAACCATCTTAAACAAAAAGGGAGTATCAGGTCCCTGCACGTGTGAAAATGAAGTGGCGGAGAGTCAAGCCACTCCTGACTCAAGGACTGTCTAGGCCAATCTTGATATCCACCGTGGGCTGGGAGGATTGCAGACAACATCTGGGTTATTCATAGTTAATTGTCTGGACATCTGCAAGGTCACAGCTCTGCCTAATGAGTTGATCATTGTTGGAGCTAGGTGACACAGACGTGGTGGCCTGCCAAATAACTCCCTGTACTTTTATAGATGCTTGAACTTTTCCATCATAAAAAATACTCATCATTTTCATTTTAAGAGTCTGGCGAAGGACCAAGAAAGGAAAGATAAAAACTCAAGAATCCATTTCAGCATCCTAAGTCCAGCTCTTCCCTGAGGAAACTGCTCTTGGGGGAGAGGGAGGGACAGGATGGGATGGGGGGAGCCGGCGAAGCAGAGAGGGGGGAACATTGTGAGCACATCACTATATGAAGTCTCTCTCCAAAGAGTAATGTCACACTCAAGTGCCAGGAAACGCTCAGGGACACACATGCTTTCCCCTTGTGGACATGAATCACAGCACGGAGCATATTTCCCTCCAGGCAGCCCAGTCTGCCTATAGAGCCATTCCTGGGCCAAGGAAGGGCTTGGCCACTGCTCAGCTTCCCCAGCACGCAAGGGTCACCAGTGGGGCACGCCCAGCACAGACCTTGGCTGGAAGAGAAGAATTCCTACTCGCACAGCCTATGAGTACAATGTCAGACTTCTCCACCCCAGCCGTCTCTACACTGAACAGCATTAAGAAATCCAATCTGTTTCTCAACCATGAAAAAGCTCTGGACTCTGCATGTTCCTAGTATTTGGAGGAGCTCCAGGACCAACTGTCTGTGAAGATGATTCCAGGAATGACTTCCTTTGGCCTCTTTGGCTGAGAGCTTAGCCTGCTCTCAGCAGGAAAATAGGTAGTGAGACCCAGCTAACACACAGAGCCCACCAGCAGCCAGATTCTAGCCTGGACTTCCCCATCACTCCAAATGCATGAATCTGACCTCAATCTGTGGAGGATGAGACCACAGAAAGCTTGTCCTGAACATTTTTATCCAAGAACAGATGAGCCCAACTCACTGCAAGAACCAAAATGGTCACCTTGAACCTTGAAAATAATGTAGTTGACACACACTAAAAATAAGGCATACAGGGTTGGGAAGGTGGCTTAGTGGTAGAGTGCTTGCCTAGCCTACATGAAGCCCTGGTTCCATTCCTCAGTACCACATACACAGAAAAAGCCAGAAGTGGCACTGTGGCTCAAGTGGTAGAGTGCTCAGCCTTGTGCCAAAGAAGCTCAGGGACAGAGTCCAGGCCCTGAGTTCCAGCCCCAGGACTGGCACAAGAAAAAAAAGTATACAATAGCAACGATGGCATACAGGTTTATTTGACAAGACATAGGTGAGGGATAAATAAAAAGGGCCAAAAGACCCTACATAAAAAGAGCCTACACAAGATAGAACTCAGCCTCTCACTAAACCCAGACTTAATGTATTTCAAGAGGCAAAAAAGGATAATTTGGATGCAAAATTTAAGAGACTGAGATGTCCATTTATAATGTAAATGTCTTTTCCTGAATCCAGGCCACACAAGAGCATCTGGAGCCCAGCCACCAAGACAAACTGATGCCTCTCGGGGGGGGAGGGCCAGTGCTCCAAGGAAAGCTTACCGAACTACATTTTTAAAATTTTCATCTGTTGGCTGCGTCTTACTGTTCTATTATTCACTGTGTGTATGATTCAAACAACATACTCATATTGCTTGTCACTCATAATTTAGTTTCCCATTCATTGGCATACCATTGTATTTCTATTTGGGTAGATTAATTGCAAATGTGATAACTTACCTTAAAAAAAAAAAAAGAGCAAGCCGGGCACCGGTGGCTGACACCTGTAATCCTAGGTACTCAGGAGGCTGAGATCTGAGGATCGCAGTTCAAAGTCAGCCCAGGCAGGAAAGTCCATGAGACTCTTATCTTCACTGTGGCTCAAGTGGTAGAGTGCTCCCTCTCCTTGAGCTGAAGAGCTGAGGGACAGCACCCAGGCCCATAGTTCAAGCCCCATAACTGACCCCCCCAAAAAAGAGCAAATGTATATATTTCCATATACAGATTATGTCAACATTAAATTCAAGACCTGACATTTATAAATTAACAGAATTTATTCCTTTGGCCTAAACATTAAAATTTTAAATAAGTGTAAAAGTAATGAGAGTCTTGGCCTTTCCTTTGAAAGAACAATAAAAGTTACTGTATTCTTTGGGGGAGGAGAAAGTAAGTGTTAGGAATTTTTGCCAAAGGCTTTTCTACAAAAACTAGTGGTATGGGTTTATAGAATGGAGATGAGAAGCATCTTCCAGCCCTGTGCTGACCCCCAGGGTCCTCACAGCAATTCCTGGGGTGGCCAGGAGGAGGCCTGAGACTTCCATGCCACCGGCCATGAGCTTCAGTTCACTATCAGCTGTGTTTATTTGGCCCAGTGCTCTAGCTCATTAACCAAAATAAGGTTGGACTTGAACAATAATAGAATGTCAGTGAAATTTTATCTTTGCAGTGAATGTTCCTGGGAAAAAAGACCCAATCTCACAAGTGCTTTTTTTTTCTTATGTTAAAATTCCATTTCACCTGTTGTCATTTCCTTTGCTATTCCAAAAAAGAAAAGAAAAAGAAATGGCAAAAAAAAAAGCTTTACAAATGTAGAAATGTTATGAACAAACCATTAGCGAGAAGGACTCCTGGCTGAGAGCCCTTGCTGGGTGACTGGAGGAGATGAGGATGGAAACCCGCAGGCTCCTCCCCAGACGGCCTCTGGTGGGGCAGCGCACACGGAACATGGCAGCTAGGGGAGAAGACCCGGCCTTGGCAGGAGTTGTGCAGAGTAATTTTTTTTTAGTTTACCAACAAAGAAACAGACTGGAAAATTTAAGTTGCTTCCTCAAGGTCACAGGGATAGACAGAGAGGATAGGGAAGATCTGACCTCACTGCAATTTCCAATATCCACCAACGTGAGAAAATGAGGGGGGGAGGGGAGAGGGGAGAGAGCGTGGGGGGTAGGTGGTAGGTGAGTGGGTGGGGGGTGAGAGGGGAGGGG
>NW_012267217.1:61143872-61198920 GCF_000151885.1 Dipodomys ordii
AGGATTCCCACTCTGGGAATGAAGCACACGTGAGCACTGAGTGTGAATTCGAAGGGCTTCACCCGTGAGGGAGGAGCACACCTGGGTGGCGGGAACACCAGAAATGTCTTTTTCACGGACTGGAGGAAATGAGTGAAACTGCCCCTGTCCTCCCGGTCTCCTTCATCCTCCCGCGGTTCACTGTCATCAGCCCTGCACAACTGGGCGGTGCTTCCTGGTCCAAGAGAACAGCTGTGTGGAGACCTGGCACTGTGGACCCAGACAGGTCAGACCCACAAATCTACGGCCTGAGGAGAGAAAGCAGACCTCCTTGTCATCCTCAGCATCATCTGCATCTGAATACTTACTGAGCATTCACTCAGAGCTGGGCGTTATTCCAAGGGCTCTGCAAATGTGGTTGCATTCAGAACGCCCGCCGCTCCTCCGGCTTTATGTTGGAAGAGACGAGGCACTAAGAGGCACTGCCAGGCCCACTGGCTCCAAAACTGAACAGCTGCGAATCTGAACCCAGCTAGTGTGACTGCAGGCCTGCCCCTCCATTAGAATGTGACAATGTAGAAAGAGTAGAAGAAAACATGCAGTGGCACTGTGGCTCAAATGGTACAGTACTCACCTCAAGCACAAAGAGGCTCGGGGACAGTGCCCAGGCCCTGAGTTCAAGTCCCACAACCAACAACAACAAATGGCTTAGTGGTAGAGTGCTTGCCTACCATGCATGAGGCCCTAGGTTTGATTCCTTGGTACCACAGAAACAAAAAATAAATAAAACTAAAAAAGAAAACACAATGTTGCTTGCTATATAGTCCTGATTCTTCTCTCTTTTGGGCCTCAGACAAATAATTTATATTGTTTTGTTTCCTGTTGGGCCTTACTTCAATAACAGGAAAAAATAAAGGGAGATATGCCACAACCCAAATATGTTATTATCAATCTTCCATTTTTAAAATGTGTTGAATTATATAGGCACTGTGGAAAACAACGTGAAAGTTTCTCATATTATTTTAAAAATAAAACTTTTACATGAGCCCCCAACTCCACTACTGCATACAGAACGGAAGGAAATGAATTCAGCATGTTGAAGAGGTATCAGTCTCCCCTTGGAAGTAATCTACAGGCCAGTGACATGAATGGATAAAGACACTATGATCGACAGAGGTAATAGAATGTTACTTGGCCATTAAAAGGAGGAATCCTGACATTTTCAACAACTTGTATGAACCTGGAGACCAGTATGTTTGGAGAAATGAGTTTGACACCAAAAGACAAGTATGGGATTTCACCAACCTGCGGTATCTAAAGCCATTGCTCTTGTGTATGGGCAACGCTGAATGGTGGCTATCAGCAGTTCAGGTGGTTGGAGTGGGGAAGATGTGGGTCACAAGATATATCAATAGGAAGGAGAAAAAGTTCATGGGTAGAAGAACAGTCAAGCATCAGGGGCTCAAGCCAGTCATCCTAGCTACTCAGGAGGCTGGAAAGTGGAGGATCTCAGTATGAAGTCCAACCAGAAAAGTCTGAGAAAAACAGCCATAAGCAAGGGCCTGAGTTCAAGCCAAAGTGTTGTCATTAAAAAAAAAAAAAGGAAACACATAAGATAGGAAATATGTAAGTGACTGCCTCAGGTTTGGGGGTGAGGAGCAGAGAAGACAGGTGAGAGAGTTGGAAGGCCCTTGATAATGCAGTGGGGCTCCTTGGTGATAAAAGTACTCTGAAATGGATGGCGGTGATGGTCACACAGTGCTGCGAACAGATAAATGCCCCTAACTGAGCATTGGAATAGGAAATCTGATATTTGAATTAAAAATAGCTATCTTTTTGAATGACACCATGTATATTCAGGAACTCTTATTCAATAATAGAAGAATTTGGTGCAGCCTCTCACTAACATAATTTTTTTTTTTGGTCGGTCGTGGGGCCTGGGCGCTGTCCCTCAGCTCTTCAGCTCAAGGCGAGCACTCTACCATTTGACCTACAGCGCCACTTCCGGCTTTCTGGTGGTTTATTGGAGATAGGAGTCTTACGGTCTCTCCTGCCCCGGCTGGCTTTGAACCGCAATCCTCAGATCTCAGCCTCCTGAATAGCTAGGATTACAGGCGTGAGCCACCAGCGCCTGGCTGACTAACATAATTATTATATGAGTGACACAGGTCAGTGGGTGGTTGACTGGTTCCTCTGCCCAGGTCCTGTCTGAGTCAGGAAATAAATGCAACAAATCAAATCACAAGCTGGATCTGGGAGCTAGGATATACGCAGAGATTAGAAATTAGGCTATGGTAAAGTCACCAATATTCCATCTCTTAGTTCTACTAAGAATGCCCTGGCCCTTTACAAATCTTGGAGATGGGGAAGGATTGAGTACCCAGACAGACAAAGATACAAAGCAAGAGCTGTACCAGCACACGAGCCAGGTCAGGAGTTCAATTCAGAGTGACACCTTCTGTCCTTTTGGGGATGAGTCACAGAGATCAAGTGCTTTGCCAACCAACTAAACCTCAAGACTCTGAAACAGGGAGATTCGCAGACCGTGCTCTGCCATGTCATGTGACCTCTGCGGGATGACAGAGCAGCTCTGTGGCCCGTGGTCCACCTTCCTCCATCCCTGCATCCCTCCATCGCCTCAACTCCTCAGCATCAGGGTCTGAGCTACCATGGGCCTAGCCCCCATTTCCATCTTTAGCTGGCGTGTAAGTGTAACCCAGACCTAAACGCTTCTCTGCCTCCGTCTTCACATCTGTTTTCTTCCTGATAGGTAATGTTAAGAGTTTTTGTACTTTCTTTTTTTTTTCTTTTTGTCGGTCGTGGGGCTTGAACTCTGGGCTTGGGCGCTGTTCCTCAGCTCTTCAGCTCAAGGCGAGCACTCTACCACTTAAGCTACAGCGCCACTTTTGGTTTTCTAGTGATTTATTGGAGATAGAAGTCTCACGGTCTTTCCTGCCTGGGCTGGCTTTGAATCGTGATCCTCAGATCTCAGCCTCCTGAGTAGCTAGGATTACAGGCGTGAGCCACCGGCACCCGGCTAGTTTTTGTACTTTCTTGCGGATCACCTCAAGTCAAATACAAAGAGAGAGACTGTGAACAAATAAAACAATGAAACATAGCATGGAGCTGATTTAAGGGGTGGATTTAGTCGTCCTTTTGGAGGGTGAATGTCAGTGTTTCATTCCACCAATCTACCAGAGAATATCTACTTCAACTTAGAATATTGTCATGAAGGCCTAAATCCTAAGAGGTTTATAAAACTCCTATGGAATTGGACCACAATCCTCCTATATTTAAAAACATCTTTTCATGTTAGTATAAGAGATTTCATTTCTATAGAGTCCTTGATCTAATCGCACATTTCTTACATCTGTATCAACACAAATTGAAACTGGGCCAGCAAAGATGGAAGATCCTATCATTTGTTTTAATTAAATCTTATCTCGTCAACTACTTGTGACTTTTATCATTTTAATATTAAGCAAAATATGGGTTATGTCTAATATATGTTTCTCCAGAATAATCAGAAAATAATTATTTTAATAATTTCCAGAAAAAAACTCATCAAATATCTAACTCGGGAGTAGGAAAACAAAAGTTCATAAACAAATGGAACTCGCTAGCTTTCCAACTATCAATCTATAATGTTGGCATGTTGTACTTTCTTCATTATGATAATCTAATCTTCCAATTCTAGGTGAGAAGGACAATCTTCCTACAGACCCTGGATTTATAAAAAACATACACATTGTTCATATGTTCCTTTCAAAAATGTCTTAGTGTGTTGTCTCCTAACTAGTATGAGCTTATAGTTTCTTTTGATATTTATGACCCTCAGTCTACAATAGTAGATTTAAGGTGGATCTTTTTCATTTGGTTTGGGTGGGTGGGTTAGTTGGGTTTTCTAGTTGGTTTGTTGATAGTATGGGGATTTAAATTCCGTGCCTGTTCTTGTTAAGCAGGTGCCATACCACTTAAGCCATGCCCCCAATCCTTTCTGCTTTATTTTTTACAGGCATCTTGATTTTTTTGTCCTGGCCAGCCTCTACTCACATCCTCCTATTTATACTTTCCACTTAGCTGGAAGCCTTTATTCATTCAGATGGGGTCCCGTGAACATTTCTGTTGAGCTGTCCTCAAAGCACAATCCTCTGAATCTCAGCCTTCCCACGTAGCTGGAATGGTGAGTGCATGTCACCACACCCAGCATTTTATTGGTTTAGATGGGGTCTCATGACATTTTTGCAGAGCTGGCCACAAACCACAAGCCTACAATTCTTAGTCTCCTGAGTCGATAGGATTATAGATATGAGCCACTGAGCCCAGCTCAAATTTAGGTTCTTTATTTGGAGAAAAGGCAATCCATGCGTCATTCCCTAAAGCCTTTGTATCTCCAAGTAATGCTGAGAGTAATGAAAATGGCCCTGTTCCAAGGCTGTGTGGTTTGGAAGACGGGATGGGCCAGAGTCATTTAGGGGATGGGAGACACCTTTGAGCTCACTTCCTCCTTCGCGTGCCAGCCCCGGACACTGTCAGTGCATCTTGTAGTGCAGCCACCATTTACTTCAGTCATCAGTGACGAGGCCAATCTCTAATTCCTCCTTCTAATCACAATCTGTAGAGGCTCACCTTGGAAAGCAAAGCAATCCTGCGAGCTGGCCCACAGCAGCCTGCGTGACTGGGTCTCTGCTGTGGAATGAAGCTCGACCATTCCTGTCATCCACAGGGGCTTGTCTGACTGAAAAGAAAAGCCTTCGGTTTATCTCCCGGAACATCTGCCTCTGAAGAAGGGTTCAAACACCACTGGCTGCCCCATTCTTAAACAGGAAGAAATCAGAACCAAGCACACGGCTTGGATTTCCAGACAAGTCTGTCAAATCTCGTCTCCCCAAACCTGCCAGGCCTTCCTTCTCACACGCAAGCCTTTCAAGTTGCACCTGCCCTGGAGTGGTCCACTGCACTCTCCCACTGAAGCCAGCCCTGGTAAAGCAGAATTATCCTGTTTTTAATGATAGGTAACCCCCAGTGTGTTACCGTTTGAGGGACATTTGCATTTCATTGCAAAAAAAAAACATGCCTTGATTGCACAGGAATAAAGCTAAAAAGCTAGGGATCAAAGCACCCCACCAGGCAGGTGTCCCAAGGAAACTGGGTAGGAAGGAATGGACCTAAATAGAAGAGCCCTCTCAACCCAGGGCCTTCTGACCAACAACACAGGTGCCTACCCCTGTCATGTCATGGGGCTTACCCTGGGGCCTGGGTACTATCCCTAGGCTTTTTGCTCAAGACTAGCGCTCTACCACTTTGAGCTACTGTGTCACACAGTGCCACCAGTTTTCAGGTGGTTAATTGGAGATTAAGAGTCTCACAGATTTTCCTGCCCAGGCTGACTTTGAACCATGATCCTCAGATCTCAGCCTCCCTGAGTAGCTAGGATGACAGGCGTGAGCCCCCAGTGCCTGGCCATGTTTTGTTTTTAAGCATTTTTTTAAAATTTACTTCTAGAACTTGGACTTCAAAATAATTTTTTATATTAAAAGGTCCTTATCTAATTTCTTCTTGGAGTACAATTAGTTACAAGATCGAGAGTATTTCTAGCTAAAATTAATATCTGTCAATCATTTTTAAATTTCCTAACTATAAAACTAAAATATATTTAGCTTTAGCTAAGCAGTGCATGGTAAGATGTAAGGCAGCTAATTGCACATTCCTGTGATCAAGAAACAAAACACAAAGACAGCCAATGCACATAGGCTGGTGACATGGGTTCAGAAACTCACACATCAACTTTTTCTTCCAATCATTAGTCTTTAAAATTAGAATTACAGAAAGGGGAGACATTGATCAAGAGGCATTGTACTTATGCACTAGTCTGCTGAGTTGAAGTCACTTTGTGCAACTAAAGATAACTTGAAAATACATTTAAAAAGAATTAGAACTGGGGCTGGGAAAGTAGCTCAGTGGTAGAGCACTTGCCCTGCATGCATGAGGCCCTGGGTTCGATTCCTCAGCACCACATAAGCAAAAAGAAAAAAGCCGGAAGTGGTGCTGTGGCTCAAGTGGTAGAGCACTAGCCTTGAGCGAAAAACCGAAGGACAGCGCCCAGGCCCAGAGTTCAGGCCCCACGACCGGACCCAAAAAAAAAAAAAAGAAGAAGAAGAAGAAGAATTAGAACTTCAGGAAGGAAATTAAATAGTCCAGCCCAAGATGAGTTCCACCAAAACCAAATAAGTCAATTGTGTTGGGCAGGAACACCAAGGTAGCTAAAAAAAGAATGAGTGGAGCTGGGCACTGGTGGCTCACACCTATAATCATAGCTACTCAGGAGGCTGAGATCTGAGTAGTACAGTTTGAAGCCAGCCTGGGCAGGAAAGTCCATGAGACTCTTATAAACTACTCAGAAAATAAACTACTCAGAAAATAAACTTCTCAGAAAAGGCTGGTGGCAGCACTGTGGCTCAAGTAGTAGAGCATTAACCTTGAGACAAAGCAGCTCAGTGACAGTGCCCAGGTCCTGAGTTCAAGTCCTAAGGCTGGCACCAAAACAAAAAAAAAACATAAAAAGGATGAGTGGTAGCAGTGTGACCCCCAGGGTACCAAGGTCAGGAGGGCAAAAACAGCCAGGACTGCAGGACTCTGACCATGACATGACCGTGGGCAGAGGCAACAGATGACACTTTCAGTGGTCAGCATATCATCCATAGCACCTTGTGTCCACAAAGCCCTATGCAAAAAGGCTTCTACCCAGGAGATCTCATTTCAGCTTGACCATAAAGGGGTTCTTTGTTGGGGTTTTTTTTTATACAAATTTGTGCCAGTCTGGACCTTCTATATGTCACAGCCAAGTGTCTGAGACATTTTCATCATTTCCTCACTGGCTTTGAGTATGAGGGCTCTAAGCAACCAAGTGATGTAATTCCCAAAAGTGTTGGGAGTCAGGCCTTGAACCCTGGCCCCTTGTCTCAAGCTGGCCTGCCTCTACTGAGGCACAGAGCCTAAGAGTCTATGCAGATACAAAAGCCCACTGGGACATCGCCCAGGCTTGAGGCTGCTGTCTCCTTGAATTCTGGCTCTAAATAGGCAATAAAGATAAAGTGTTCACTTCTCCCTGATCCAAACACTGCTGGAAGTTAGGACCCTCAGGCGAGAATTAACATATTAACATTATACAAGCCTAGCTGAAATCGAGTCACACACTGGAGTCCCAGTGTCCTAGCCTCTAACGTGAGCAAGGATGATGTCCCTGTCACAGGGCCCTGTGTGGACAAGACCCGTCCTGCCAGGACACAGAAATGATGGCTCATCAGCACCCTTGAAATTTAAGCCAATCTAAGTGTGACGGGGCATCTTCGCTAAACTGCCAAATGGTAAGAAATGGACAAATAATGTTCTATTCATCTAAATAGGGAAATACATACTTCTCAGATTTTCACTTATTTTAGCAACTTGGGGGGCGGGGCAGGGAAGCCCTCAGGCAAAAGTCAAATTTAGCTCTGTTTCTGATTTTAGGGACCCACAATGTATCTTTTGTTTGTTTTTAATTTTAAAAATCAACCCATGTGTGCAGAAATCCTGCAAACAGCAGAGGAGTAAGCTTTGAGTGAAGACAGGATCAATGGAAATAGTTCAAGTTCGGAGCAAAGTAACCAGATTTCCCCAGCAATCAATTCTGAGTGACTGTGGGAGCGGCCAGGCCTCAGCTTCCCACAGAGCCAAGCTGACCATGGGTTCGGTTCCTGAGAAGACTAGTTCCGGTCAACGTCACTTCTGTTGCTGCTTTCAAGACCCCCTTTGCTCCTTTTGTCCCCCTGCACATTATTGCTCCGTGCGCCTGTGCTCACTTGGCCTAAGTTATGTGACCTTTGTGCGCTACTCACATCTGCTGCTCTCTGCCACTTACAAAAAATAAATAGAAAAAAAGACAAATGTAAAATGTAATACTAAAATTAAAAAAACGTCCAGAGGAAAGAAACAAAAACATACTGAGAAGGGAGAGTGCTCATGGAACTACAATATGGAGGTTGAATGGAGAGTCAAAATACAAAACTTTTTGAGTTTTTCCTATAGGTACACACCTAAATACACATGTATAATTACTTACAGAAAATATGAATTGTAGCATGTAAGTGTCTACAGGGATTTACTCTGTTTAATTGCTTCAGTCTTTTTATTTCTTAAAACTTGTGACTAAAAAGGAAAACAAAAACAGTATAAATGACAGGTGTAATGTCCTATAGAATTAATGACCTCTGAATTCTGGACCATTCTGGACCATTCCATATTTGCTGGGTCCTCTTCTGATTCCTCTGGAAGTTGCCCTGATATAACCCCTCTTTCGACATTCAAGCTCTGAATGCTATAACCCACTGCAAATATCACATAACCAGCTCAGGCTGTGGTTTGAGATGCAGCTCAAATCTTCTGCCCAGAAAGTGCAGGGAAAGCAGCTATGGTTGTAGAGAGAGATGATTGTGTTTCTGGCCAGGGCCCCTGGACCTGTGGTAACCCAGCTCAGTTGATCCGTTACTGGACAGCCTCTCTTTATTCCAGGGAGAGCCTTCTGCTCCCTGCTTGGAGTCAGCTTCTCTATCTCATATTGATTTGGACGTATCCTGTTCAACCACAAAAATCATGATTTAACTAGAAACTCTCCTCTGCTGTGAACTTGGAAAGGGCTTGGGCCTGTGGCTGGATCAAATGCTGACCTTAGCCCCTAGACGCCCGCTACAAGGCAGGGAGTTGATTACACCATGATCCTGTGTCACCAGTGAATCTCAGACATGCAGATTTAAGCCAGATTTCTTGGGATTATTTTTGAGATGCAAAGAAAAGACAACTCAATGGAGAAAATTCACATGATGGTTTAGGACAGTCTGACAGAGGATAGGGGTGATGTTTATCCTATCCTTACCCCATAGGGGTGACAGGTTCCTGGCCAGTTTGGGGTCCAGGCAATATTTTGGTACCATCTCCCTTGTGTTTTCCTAATTTCACATTCCCTAGAAACAAACCAAGCTTCCAAAAGACTTTCAGGCAAAGGATAATCTGAAGCTTGACTGAGCAGAAACCCAGTTCTGCCCTAGACTCCACTGATATTACAGGTAGCTCCAGCAGAGGGTGAACCTGCTACCCACCAAAAGGAAAGTTCCAGAGCCCAGGACTGCTGCTCCCAGGCAACCCAACCAAGTGGTGTGTGCCCTTTCTCCATGCCTGAAACCCTCAGCTACTTCATGCACCAAAGGGGCATGATAAAACCTAGTTTAGATGGGGAATTTCAAAATGTTTCTTCCAAAGACATGAAGTACATGATACTTTTTGAATATTTTGATCAACATTATTAATCATTAAGGAAGTATGACTCAAAAACCACAGTGAAAGTGTGTGCTGGTAGCTCGCGCTTATAATCCTACCTATTGAAGGTCATGGCTCAAAGACAGCCCAGACAGGGAAGTTCATGAGACTCCTACCTCCAGTTAGCCACCAAAAAGCCAGAAGTGAAGCTGTAGCTCACATGGTAGAGTACTAGCCTTGATCAAGGACAGTGCCCAGGTCCTGAATTCAAGTCCCAGGACTGGCATCAAAACAAAAACAAAAAGCAAACAAGCAAATCCAGCACAGTGAGATACACTTACTACCTGGTACATGCTCAGGTATCAAGAATCAAAATAATAATTATTATAATTATTACTTTATTATCATTGGTGAGTATATGGGAAAATTACCACTTTACTAGTAGAAGTGTACAGTGATTTGGTGACTGTGAAAAGCAGTCCAGAAGCTCATCAAAAAGTCAAACAGAATTACCTATGTGACCCAGTCATCTGACTCCATGGGTGTGACCCCGAAGAGCTGAAAACAGGGACTCAAGCCAATGCCTCATTTGCTGCGGCCGAAGGTGGAGCAACACAAGTGGCCATCGTGCGGAGTGGACAGGTGAACTGTGGTACAGGTTGAACAGCCTTAGTTGTGCCAAAATACCGAAAGTCCCAAGACTTTTCTGAGGGGTGTGGGCAGCACGGGCACCCCACTAGTTGAGTCACTCCTCTGACCCCCCTTTGCCTTTTTGAGGTGCCTCTCCCTTTATGCTAAGACCACCCTGGGCTGTGCTCTTCCTCCTGGTGCTTCACCGTGGGGCTGGGATGACAGGTGTGCTCCAATGCACCCGGCCACGGACTGAGATGGAATCTCGTGCACTTTTATGCCCAGGCTATTTCCTAGTATCTGCTGCCCAAATAGCGAGGATTACAGGCTAAGCCCAGGCCTGGCATCAAATTCCAGAACAGTTTGTGCACCAACATGATGTTATGCTTAGAAAATTTAGCACCTGACTCCACGCAACAGGTCAGTGGTGAAAACACACAAAATCACTTAAAACAGTGCAGGAAATAGCCTTCAGTCCACGTGTATAAGATGGAAATGAAACATGAATGAATTTCCTGCTTAGACTTGGGTCTCATCCCCAAGTTACTTCTTTAAGGCAAATATTCTGAAATCCAAAACACTCCAAGATAGTTCAGGCTCCAAGCATTCTGAATAAAGGCCCCTCTGTCTTCACATCCGTCCATCCATTAGTGAATTCAGTACTGAGCTACACTGCAAGCTGGATGGACAGAGAAATATGGAGAGTGGGAAAAGGCCAACCTCAAAAAGGTCTTTGGAATATGGCTGCATTTACGGCAACATTCCACAGGTAACTGTGGAGACAGTGTGAAGACAGGTGCGCTCCAAGGAGGAAGAGAAGAACGAGAGTCCCCGCTTGATGGATGTGGGGCTTTGTGCTAAAGTGGTAAAATGCTTCCAAATTAGACAGGGCCGGGGGGAGGGGGGAGACAGTGGTTGAACCCACTGTGAATGTATTTAATGCCACTGAATTGTTTGCCTTAAAAGAGTCCATTTGATGTTACAGAATTTCACCTCAACTTCAAAGAACTTAAAATATTTCCTCAGAGACCGTTTCCCACCCTCCTTGATTCTCTTTTTTTATTAGTCGTGGGGCTTGAACTCATGGCCTGGGCCCTGTCACTCAAGGCTAGTGCTCTCTCACTTTGGGCCACAGCTCTACTTGTGGTGTACTCATGGTTAACCCGGGCTGGCTTCAAACTGCCATGCTCAGATCTCAGCCTCCTGAGGAGCTGGAATGACAGGCCTGGGCCACCGGCACCTGGCTCGTTGCCTCTCTTGATTCTTCTCTTCCCACGGCCTTCATCCATCCCTTCCATTCCACCTGCCCCGCCCACCCCAGCTCCATCTCCCCAGATGCCACATTTGAATTTGTGGCGCTTGGTTTTGTTTTTTCCCCCAACCTATCTTGGCATGAAGCAGCCTCTGCTCTAGAAGAAAACAAAACAAAACCACCTTCATTGCCCCAGTTTCCAGTCAGGGTGCCATCCCACTTTGTTCCGCCCCTCAAAGCCGAACGGCCAAAAGGCAGCAGCCAGGGTGCCCGGCTCCTCCTGGTCCACTCCTACAGCACACAGGGAATTCTGGGAGCTGGCCTTCAAGGGCTCCCCGGTCCTGGCTGGAGCCCAAGACTCAAGTGAAATCTAGTTTCTAAAAGGCAGTTGTTCAACTTCCCTGCTCCTTTAGACTGTCTAGAAAGCAGCCAACAATACTTAACGTGAAAGTTGATTTTAAACACTTCAGAAGATTTCCATTATTTAGGGAGGGTCAGTCATGGGACTCAAACCAGGACCTGAGCGCGGTCCTTGAGTTCTTTTGCTCAAGGCTAGTGCTCTATCACTTTGGGTCACAGCTCTACTTCTGGATTTTAAGTGGTTAACTGCAGGTAAGAGGTTCATGGGGACTTTTCTAGCCTAGCTGGCTCTGAACCGCAATCCTCAGATCTCAGCCTCCCTGAGTAGCTAGGATTACAGGCCTGAGTCACTGGCGCCCAGCTGATTTCCATGGTTTTAGCTGGCTAGATTTTGTGTTCTCTCTTTAACAGGGCTTTCATTGAGCATTGGGTTGTTGCTGGTGTGACTCTTTGCTGGCTGCTGTTGGATGGTGAATGAAGGGCTCTGCCATGGGTGCCACACGGGAGACAGAGGTGCTGCTCCAGGGCCAGCAGGAGTGGGGGGGGGCAGAGCCACAATAGGAAGATGGGGAGAGTATTGAATGTACTTTTGGCGCATTGACTCGGGGCCATGCTTAAGCAAGAAGTCAACAACTCACCACAAAAAAAAGGGACAAAAGGGACAATGTGGCTTTCAAGGTCAAAAAGAGGACACGCTGAAAGATCCAAAACTAACGTCGGAGTGCTTAGAAAGGTAAACTAAAGGTGCAGAAAGTTTAGAAGGAAGAGGGGAACGGCAAAAGCATAGGTTAAGAGGAGAGGGCTAAAGAGAAGGCCTACACCAAGGCAGACATTCTCAAACTGTGGCCTCCAGAGCTCCGAGAGGCCCTGGATCTGTGGGAAGCAGCTCCCAGCTCAAAGCTACTTTCAAACATTAAATATGTGCCTCTACCAACCTGGACAGTGGCGCTGAAGACGCACATGCAGCGGGAAGGGCTGGAGACAGGGCTTCACAGTAGAGCATCTGCCTAGCAAGCTCAAGGCCCTGAGTCCAAAACCCAGTAGCCTCAAGGAAAAAAAGAAAACTTATGCGAGTGAGAAAACTCACCAGTCCCTTTACAAGCATGGACCTGCTGCTTCGAAGGCGTTGTCTTTGGATCCTGGTCCTCTGCACTTCCAGAAGGAAACATCAGCCCTACTTCCCATGCCCTTGGTGAAGGAGTCATAGTGATGCACTGTTGGGAGCTGTCGGTGCCTGGGTGCAACTCTTTAACACTACCAACAAAACTGAGACCCATTTCGCCACCACCAGAGTCCAGCAAACACTCTTCGACTGCTGCCTTCCATACACTACCATTTTTCCTGAAGCCAATGACTGAAAAACCAGTTTCCACTTCCCCAAGCCTGGGTGTTTGGCAACTATTTCTCTCAAATGAACAAAGATAGCCTGTCCCTTTGAGGGACATAGCCAACTGTTACTGATCAAATCTGAGCTGTCAAAGATAGATGAGCTTGTGGGAAACTTTTACCTTCCATCACAAACTTGACAGATTCCCAATATACAAAGACTCTTCTGATGAGATTGCCGGGGAATGCAATCACAGAAGTGATGTTTTTATATCCCATCATGAAATGAGTCAACAGCTGGAAACTCCTTAGAACCCGGTGATCCAGTGTTTTCCATATGACTGAGGCAAGATGCTGCAGAACTCATGCGTGGGGAAAAAAGATCCCCAGCACAAGAAAGACCAGACCACTAAAGAGACTATCACATAAACACTGTGCAAAAGTAATGGATAAGGCTTCAGAAGTACCACAGTCCACCAACCTTTAAGAACCCACCACATGTCTGGTTTGGGGGTGTATCATCAAGATGATCCACAATGATCTGAAGACTATCAAAACATCTTTCTTGTTTCCAATTAACTGTCTCTGTGAGACTGAATTTTCTTTTTAGACCTCGACACAAACAACACATTGCAACAGATTGGGTAGAAAAGCAAATGTAAAGCTCCAGCTGTCTCCTTTAAAGCCAGACATTAAAGAGATTTATAAAATTTAAAAATATAAAATTAAAAAATAATGCCACTCTTTGCACTGATTTTTTTTGTTTTGAAGAATGTAGCTATTTGTCACTTACAAGGTGTTATTTACCCTAACATGTGATAAGGTTATTAAATGAGTGAAGAATTTTTAATTCTCCAATGTTCACTTACCATGATAAAGGAATCTTGCATTCAAAGCATGTGAAAACAACAGGTCTTCAGAAGTCATACCTTGGGAAATAAAGCTAAAAGAAGGCCTCCAGCTGGTCTATCTTCAAGGGAGTCTTCACTCAACTGAAGTCATGTGCTGCATAGTGATATTTGTTTCCCTTGTTTTGTTTTGTGAGGGTCTCATTAGGTGTACCAGGTTGGCAATAAACTTCCTGTGTAGCTCAGGCTGGCCTTGATTTCAAGATCCTCCCACCTTTGTCTCCAAGTGCTGAGCTTGCAAGGTAAGCATCACCACGCTAATGACACTTCAGTTGAACAGGCTTCACATCCCATGGTGAGCCCATAAGAATGTCTCATGAAAGCATGTGTGACTCGCAAGTCGCCTAACAGCTCACAACTTGGAAGATGTTTAGAATCTAAGACGAGATCACAGAAGGAGTGGAGCAATTATCATCTCAAAGGAAAAGGTCTAATCGCGTCAGACTTAGGGATTCTGGTTTAAAGCTGGCCACAGAGGGCAGAAGACCATGGAAGGGAAAGGACAGAGCGGCTTCTCCTCTCCAAATCCAGAGGAAGTATCAAACTGACTAGATAGGCAACTAGAGGCTGAAGAGGTGGTGACGTTCGTAGACATCAGAGAAGGGTCAAGTTCAAGGCCTTCTAATAGCGCTGTTCTGACGTGAAGCAGCTGACAAACAGGGACCAGGCCAGTTGTTGCTCATGCTTGGTTAGGATGTGGCTCTGGCCCAGGGCATTCTTAATGCTCACAACACAGTGGCTAAGGGAAGGAAGCTGCACAAAGATAAATTGATCGCCTGCAATGACAAGGACAATGTCTGGGTAGGGAAAATACTGCTGGCAGCTTTGGGGTCCCCAGAGGAGGAGCGCACAGCCCCCTGTGGATGCCACAGCCACTCAGCCACTTCACTCCCACGGCCTTGGCAGCCTACTGACCCGGGCACTGAAATCTAGACAAGAAAAAGTATTTTATGAGTGGAAAACAAGGAGAGCAAGCCCTACCCTTCCCCCGGGGCTTCACAGTGATACTTTTCTATTCTTGGGCATAAAAGTCAGGTCAGTGCCTTATTCCCAGATTTGAAAAGTCATGAATTGAAATCTAACAATTACAGTGACCTGTCTCCAATGAAATTCTGAAATGGGCATCTGTTTTCTAAAGTCAGGGACTAAACATACATATACACACACATACAGAGAGAAAGAGAGAGCAGGAAAGAGAGAGGAGAGAGAGGAGAGAGCAAGAGAGAGAGAGTTCCCAGGCCACATCTGCAAAGCTACAGCCATACTTGAAGGGATTTTTTTCCTTTTCTTCAAATTTACACCACTTCCTCACATTCTGCTCTAGAGAAAGTGAATTTCAACATTTTGTCCCTACTAGAATATATGTCAAAGAAAGTCATGGAAGAGGGCTGCTGGGTCTTCATCAATCTTAGGAGAGGTCATGCGAACAGAGCCTCTCAATCGCTCGGCGCCCTGGCTGAGGTCCCTCGGACAGCAGGTGCAGTGCACCACAGACTCCACCCAGCCCACCCTGCTGGGTCACACTCTACAGTTTCTACCCTGTGATCCATGTATGCAGGAAAGCTAAAGAAATACTGAACCAAGATGCTGTGAGGCAAAACCAAACAAAACCTACATTTGTACTAATACCCGGGCTTGCTCACAGTAAACAAAGCTTTCCTGGAGGTCACAGCACGGTGCGGGGCCTGCTCCAATCTTGCGCATCCTCAGAAAGGACTCATAGGTAGGGGGTGGAGGCAGGGGAGCCCCGCAAGGAGTGCCTCCGGGGAAAACCCCAGAAATACCCACTTCGCGCTCATAAACAAACTCGTAGGCCTTGAACACGTGACTTAAATCTTTCCTGGTGTTTAAAATAAAATGAGTGGAGAGGCCTGGAAAGCCACCTTCCACTCTATATTCTATGACCCTGGAACTGTCACCCATGATATAATCCTTGCCTGCTATGACAGGAATATCAACAGCATTCCACAATGGTTCTTCGAAGGCTTAGCCTGGGGGGAGAGATTTCACCCTCCTACAAAGTGCCGAGGCCAGATAAAAGCGTGGGGAGACGGGGGTCCTTCGGGATGTAATTTTAGAACCATCTCCTTAAATAATTTACAATAAATGATTCAAACATGCTGCCATAATTTTGTGCAGACAACGACATGATCATCCTTCTGTTTCCTAGCCTAAAAAAGAAGAGATGGCTTTTTAATTACCGTGGTATCAAGATAATTCACACACGTTCCTGTATCCATTAAAAACGCAGCAGCGGGACTCCCCTCGCATTTACAATCTCGGAGGTTAATTGTTTCTAATACCTGTATTTTTAAGATTTGTAGAACTACTTGCTCTCTGAGGTCCACAGGGCAGCTTCTGCAAATCAAATCTGAGCAAAATCGCCTTCCCATTAGCAAAGAAACATATCTCAAGCAGCTTCGTTGTAGTCTTAAGTTTGAAGTGTCTATTCTCAGGCTCAGAAGTGTTTGATAAACGTGGTCATCAAGCTAGTTAGTCAGTCAAGAAAAAGGCATTTTTGTCTCTTTAGTTAGAAGGACGCTGTCTTAGAATATGACAGTTTCTTGTCTCTGGAACGTCACTTCAGCAAGCTAAAACCATCCGCTATTCCACTTGGTTGGTAACCTCTCTGCTTGGGTCTTATTCCCTGCTTTCTGGAGAAAACTCACCTGAGGATCAGCACAGGCATGGAGCCCTGACCCTGCCGCACGCAGATCGACTACCCCAGGGCCACTGCCACAGTATGCTGTTGGCACTCACTGCCACTGTGTTGTATCTTGAGGGAAACTGGGTTCTGTGGGTGCTGGTGGCTGTCTGTTCAATGGTACTAGGAATTAAACTCAAGGCCTCATGCTTGTTAGGCCAACACTACACCTTACCCCCACACACCTGCTCAGTCCTTTTCCTTCAATTTATCAGATAAAGTCTCCTGCTCTTGCCCAGGGCAGTCTCTGACTGGGATCTTGCTATCTCCACCTCCAGAGTAGCTGGGATTATTGGCATGAACTACCCCGTGTTCTGCTCCCATTGCTGTTTGGATGCTGAATGATTCAGTGAATGTATTGATTCTTCGTGGGCTCCCTCATCTCCTTTCCTAGCCTTTCTCTTCCAATCCTTCCAGAACCCAGTGCCTCCCTTTTCAGGCCTCTTGAGGGCCTTTGCCTTTGCACTAATGCTGTGCAGCTCTCCAAGGAGTGTGTGACTTGACTATGCATCTGTCCCTGCCATCTTATTCTTCATCCTACCTTCCACAACCTTCCTACAGAGATTCGCCAGTAGTTTCAAAGCAGCAAGAGAATAACATCAAAGATTCTGTGGGCTCAAAGCATTCTGACCTGTTTCTTTTTTTAAAGTAGGGGAAAAGATTGATGGAGTTGCCTAAAATGTTCCTGAGGGGTTACTACAATGCTCTGGGTCCCACTATCTCTGAGACAGTCTTAGATCAGAGAATATTTTATGATTCATTACTTTATAAAAACTTAATTCACCTTTTACTTCTCATGTTCCTATACTTACCAAATTTAGAACCCAAAGTGTACTTCTAACTCAAAGCTCGGGGAACTAGCTTCTTACCATGTTTTTGGTCTTCTATTTATTTTCATCGAGGTTTTAGTGCCCCCCTCCCTGCATGGAAAGGTGCATGCTAGATGAATACAGAATAGGCCACCCCAAGACTCTAATGCAAGAAGCCCGTCACCCCACGCTCCCTGGAGACGCTTTCTGTGATCGCGCACCTGATGCAGTCATCTTTCTGGGCTCTCGGAGCATGCCTGTGCACCTGTCCAAGTACACATCACACTGTGCTCTAATCAGCGAGGCCTTCCAAATCCCTCCAGGCTGGCCCTGTCTTGACAAAAAAAAAAAAATTGTTCTCCTCAGATTGTAGGGAGCTACTAGGGCCACAGCAAGTGCTCAAAAGCTCGGCAATGAAGTGAATGCCAATAACAATGGACACAAAGAAACATAAGTGGAAATCAAAAAATCTTACGTCTCCAAAGAGCAAGAAGACACTAGCAGACCTGACAGGAGGGTACTACTTTGCACTGACGATTAGGTCCGCTTCTAGAAGCAGGAAGGTTTTGACCTGTTGGGGAGGTGGGAGAGCAGGGGACGAGGGTCGGGGGGCAGCATGGGAGCAGTGAGGCAGTCGGGCAGGTGAAATCACTGAGACGTGAGTGAAGACGGGGAAATGCCTGGATATGGCGAGGGAGGCCTTGGCAACTTGAGCACCTGCTTGTGCACTCCCTCACTGCGCCACCAATGCCCCGAAATGAACAAACCAAAGGCACAAGGATGAACTGGGAGCCCTCACAAGGAGCACAGCTTTCGCCATGGAACAAGAAATAGTCCAGGAGAGTTGACCTATGGCAGATGGGTCCACAGGACAGTGTCGTGTGCCATGTGGGGTGCCCAGCCATGTGGGGTACAGAAGAAAGCAAGTATTGTCAGCTGTGGATAAAGCCACTAGTTCTGGTCAATAAAGCGTTACTAAGTCAGAGCCGACAGGAAGAGCACTGATGCAGGCTGGAAGAGCAGACTCCCGAGCACCCAAGCCTGGGACCACAGGAGGGTTATAGGGAGGCGCCATGAGCTAAGAATTCTGTAGCAGCACATCCCTAGGTCCAGGCCCCTGCTATGAAGGCAGGCAGAGGAATACACTACAGACACGGAAAGTGACTTTCAGTGGTTAGCACTAGCTAGTGTCCTGCCCCATACCAGCAGCCTAAAGATGATGGATGCTCAGGCAAGAGCTAAGGAGACCTCTAGGGACCTTCTGACAAGGACAGTATAATCCCATTTCTCATCGATACAGACCAGGGCCAGCAAACAGGAAAACGGCAGGATGCTTATTGATCGATCACTTCTCAGCATTGATCTTTTATTACTCATTCTGAGTTGTCTTGAAATGGCTGACAATGCAATGTGTGAGTAAAAACACATGGTGCATTGTTGCTTTAGGAAATAAGCCAGGGGCTGGGAAGGTGGCTCAGTGGTAGAGTGCTTGCCTTGCATGCATGAGGCCCTGGGTTCAATTCCTCAGCACCACATAAGCAGAAAAAAGCCAGAAGTGGTGCTCTGGTTCAAGTGGTACAGCACTAGCCTTGAGCTGAAGAGCTGAGGACAGCGCCCAGGCTCAGAGTTCAAGCCCCACAACTGACAACAAAAAAAGAAAATAAGCCAGGATGGGACCCTGAGCAGCATGATCCCAGGACCTCTGACTCCAGGACTATTGTCTACGATCTCCTTGCACATCAGGATCACGCAGCTGTCCTACCAAAAGCATCAGAGTCGAAGTGCAGAGGAGGTTGGAGGATGCGTTTCAGGCTATTTATCCATAGTAAACAAGATGTTCACAAATGCCCTCAGCCTTGTGGACAGAGGAATGAAATGGGCAGAAAGAAGGCAAGAGAGAATTAGGAGAACACAGAAAACCTTGTAATCAGTTTATTTCATATAGCAACTGGGCTGGGCTACTAGGCCCAAATATTTGATCCCACATTATTCTGGATGTTCTGCCAGGATATTTTTGTGGTGAGATTTGTTACATCCGTAGACCTCTAATAAAGTAGTCTGTTCTTCATCATGTGAAGGATGATTAGAGGATGAAGGGTGAGGCCGGCCTCATCCAATTAAGTTGAATATCTGAATAAAATAGAAGACCAAACGGCCCAAGCAAGAAGGAATTCAGCCCATCGATGGAATTCAGACCCCTTAACCTCAGCTCCTCCTGGTGGGAGCAGCAGTATTTAGACAATTCTTTCCTGACTCTCCAGTCTGTGGGCCTGCACCATCAGAATCTGATACATCAAGATACATGGAGTCTTATTGGGGTTTTTTGTTTTTTGTTTTGTTTTGACTGTCATGGGGACTGAATTCTGGGCCTAGGCACCGTCCTTCAGCTCTTCAGCTCAAGGCTAGTGCTCTACCACTTGAGCCACAGTGCCACTTCCGGCTTTTTCTGCTTATATGGTGCTGAGGAATTGAACCCAGGGCCTCATGCATGGAAGGCAAGCACTTTACCACTGAGCCACCTTCCTAGCCCATCTTATTGGTTTTATTCCTTTGTACAATCCTGCCTAATAAGAATGACTGGATCTGGACAGACTAGTTTCATGGCATCTAATTTGGATCTCAAAAGACTGAACATCCAAGCCAGCAAACAGACCTGTATAACAGATGATCTGGGGGTCAGAAGCAAGTAGGCTAACCAACCTAGGGACAGAGTTCAAAGACATAAATAGTGGACCAACGGCCAACTTATTTTTGTCAAGAGAAGGACAGATCAGAATCAACTCTTGTAACAAAAGCAGCCTTCAGAAAACAGGAAGGAAGGTTTTGCCGGCGTCACAGTAAACACTTGAAAAGCCCTTCTTGGACCAGTGCAGATCTCAGAACAGCCAGCTTAAGCTCTATCATCACCACTTATCAACCCAGAACTGAGAAATATCCCCTCGCCAAAGTACAGCTGACAGGGGAGAAATGAGGTCCATTACCCAATGAGAGTGGTGTAGAAATAACAGAATTGCTTTTTATCCTGATGGATGATCTAATAAGAGAATATAAAAATGATCAGAAACAATAAAATTAAATCGCCACATGCAGTTCGATTTGTATTGCTCTGTAGAGTAGATTCTCACCTGGTGTAGAAGGCTGGACCAAATAACTCCTTATTTTAGGAGACAGTGACAAGGAAGAAACATGATGACCATGATCTTTATTGCTGGAAAATACTGCTAAGTCACTGTAACTACCACAGCACCACAAAAACCCACGAGACTCGAGCAGACACAGAAACAGATGAGCCACCAGTCCACCCTGCAGAGGTGGTTTGATTTGCATGAGTCATTTTGTTCCAAGATAACATGACCCAAAGTGGTGGATCTTGGACATGGTAATGCCAGGCTGATCATTTGCTTAAGAGTCACCAGGAATAATGATAATAGCTGATGTAGTTACTGGCCACTGTGACCTGATGCAGAATCAACGGCCGCAGAGACTCTCTTAGAGGTAAATGAGGTGCTTCCAGGAGGTGACAGGGAAGAAAGAAGGATGCTGGATGCCCTTCAGAGACGCTGGTACCCCCAATCAAGATCCGCTCCCTCTGAGGTGAGTCTGCCAAAATTGGCTTCAATCCCTCACCAAGACTTTTGAATCACTTTTCCTCATGCTTCCCAAGGGTTGCCGACTGCCCCGCCAGGTACTAAACGTGTCCGCTGCCTTTCCAGAGAGCTGGTCTTAAGCTCCAGACTGAGGCCCCTGGCTGCAGCGTTGTCATGGAGGAGTCCTGTGTGCTGGGCACATGCCCACAGCACCTGTGTGCTACGATCACGTGACAACTGCCTTGTCGATGAGACGCTCCCCAGAACCCCAGCAGAGCTTGCAGTGAATCCAACCACGTTGTCAGTCACCAGGTCCAGAAGCGACCCCTGCTCCCCGCTCCTATGAGACATTTCTCTTTGGCTGATGTTGTCTTTCTCAGTTCACAGGCATCCGCACGGCCTGCGGGGAGGCCTGGCGCTCACTCACAGTCCCTCACTCTCTTTATTAAATGGGTTCTTCACTGCTTTTTCATTGTTTTCCCAGGTACATGACCCACCCCACCCCAGCTTGGACTGTCATAGAAGAACACTCAGGATCTTTTGCTTTTCTTTCCCACCAAATGCATTCATAAATGAGGCTTCCCTCAGACAAGAGGGTGGACTGGACCCAGCGGGCAGCGACAGAAGGCCTTTGTGAAAGCCACCTTGTGCAGGCTCACGCCCCAGCTTCCTCTCCATCCTCCTCCTCCTCCCTCTCACAAGCAGGGCTACGACCCTGCCCTTGGTTTACCTTTGGGTCCATTTTCAAAGCTTTGGCAAAAATGATCCTTTCCACTACTCCCTCTGCTGAGTTCCCAACCACATTCTGTCTTTTCTAAACTATATTTTTATTGTCTCCAAGTAGCTGAATGAAGGAGTTCCCGTTCGACGAATCCGTTTATGAATACAATACGTCTTCACCAGTGCCATCCCCCTCATCATTCTCCCCCGTCCCTTCAATTTTCTGTCTTTTCCAGTGAAAATCACACAGGAAAAAAAATGTGTTTTTAAAGCAACTGCCAGATCATACTTAATATTGGAAACTCCTGGTTTTCTAAGATGATGGAGAAGTATTTGAAAATTTCCCCCAAAACTTCACTCCTTCATCAGACAGCCCCTCTCCTCACTCATCAAAGTTCACACTGTGATTAAAACAGCCACCAGGTTATCCAAGAATACGGACCCTGCTGCCCTTAAAGTCATCCTAGAACAGATCACACTTTGGGGGGGAGGGGCTGAGGGGTCTACCTTCCCTGGACATTAACTCCAGTGGAAAAATGTGTAGACTGGGGAAAGGAAAAGAAAGCGAAAGATGCCAGAGAACAGAACCCAGAAGTGGTGAGTGGAATCCTGTCCCTGAGGATAGAGAGGACTAGTTCCCTCACCTCTGCTCTCCAGGTGGAGCCCAGAGCCCTCCGGAGAAACTGTCTTAATAAGCTCTGACTGCTGGTACGATGGTCCCAGTCACTGATGGCTAACTCTGGTCCCTAAGCGGAAGACAAGAAGAGGAAGTTGCCCTCAGGCCTGTGCTCCGTGTGACTGCAGCTATTAAAAAAACAAATGTGGGAGAGCCCAGGGATTCTACAGTGCTCAGAGAAAGTCAGAGAGAAAAAAACCTAAGCAGATAGGCAAAGATGGCAGTCCCACAGAGAGACCACCCCTCTCTCTCCCGACAGGCCCCAGAAGACAGCGAGAGTGGCCTGGTGGAGACAACACCCTGGGGCAGAGCTGTACGGGAGATGGCGCCCGGACCTGGGGGAGGTGGACAGCGATGCGTCATCATGCTGGCTCCCCCAAGGCCCGCCTCTCACCCCTGCCTCTGCCTCACGCCTTCTCCTGCTCTTCTCCATCTGCAGTTCTATTGTCATTGCTCGAGAAATGTGAAGTCCAGGAGGAAATGACCACACTGGCAGACAGCAGTTCCAAACACTGGTAAGCAAATGACTGCACTTACCTTTTTTTTTTCTTCCATTTCTCTTGATTCTATTACCAGATAGAGTCTTTCCGTCATTCCAAAGCTAGAGGAGGTATCAGTGCACAAACGTGTTACAAATCACAGGGAGATTTTTGCATACTAATCCATAATTGAAGCCAGAAATTTGGAGGGCTTCTTCAGTAAATATACTACTAGGTCTCTATTGTCCTCGTTTGATGTATGCACCGACATACACATGTGTTTATGTATGCAAATATATGTCCACATGCTCCCCGGTTGACCCCTCACCTCCGATGGCTTTGTGGTGCATTTTCCCTTTCCCGAGCACTCTACGTCATTCGGGCGGCTGTCCCCTGGCGCACACGTGCTGGCCTTCACCACCAGAGTCAAGCGCAAAGCAACGATAGACTTCGTCACGGAATCATTCACAAACCCTGAAAGAAAACGAAAACAATCGCAACAGTAAGTATGGCTTCACCAACCGACCCTCTACCCAGCTCTAGGTAGCATTTCAGTCTGACTAAAAAGAAAAAGTGAGTGTAGTACAAAGGAGTAAAGCAAACACAACTCTCCATCCAGATGTCAGGTCTTCAAGATGTACGTGGGAAACCACCAAGGTCACGAGCAAGGAGCACCCGTCACCCCAGACACGGCCTGTGGTCCTTCACTTGTTCCTATCTCTCAATTCCATCCCTAGGGGCCACCTTGGAAATCAATCTCTGTTTCTAAACCCCGCTCTTCCCCCTGTCACCCAAAGCTTCTCCTGAGTACTCTGGAATGTCCCCTATTCTGCTGGCAGTCTACACAGCGGCCCCCAGCACCCTCGCAGGTGGGCAGGCAACGCCAGCGCACACTCCGTGTTGGGTTCATTAATGAGCAATTCACCTGAACACCAATTGGACTTTATGGTATCGATTTTATCCACCAAGTAAAATGGATAATTTCAGTTAACTAACAAAACTGGGCTAATCATAGCTAAACATTGAGCCGAATATTGATTACAACATCACTGAGTTGTCTTATTTATCATTGAAGGGTCATTCATGCATAGCAGTCAATATAGATATGTATAGCACATATGCTTATATCTATTTAGCATAAACATAGAATACCAAGGAATTAATATAGCTTCTAGCTGGAATGAAGAAATAAATATCTTGGTATTTATTTCGTGAATATTTTAGTAAGTAAGCATTTTTTCTCATAAGAATATAACTTTTTATTTCAAAGGAAAATACTACCAAAACTCATGAATGTGCCAAGACATTTAGTCCTTGGTGCTGTTCAAGAGTAAGATCAAGTCCATGAGTCTCACTATTATACACCCATATCCACAGATATTTTTATAAATATGCATGGATATTTTAAGACATGGGCTCTTTTTTATGTGTGCTGGTTCTGGGCCTTCAACTCAGGCCTAGCTGCTCTCCCTGAGCGTTTTTGAGTCACACCTCCACTTCCTGCTTTTCTGGTAGTTGGAGATAAGAGTCTTATGGATTTTCCTGTCTGGGCTGGTTTCAAACCATAATCCTCAGATCTCAGCCTCCTGAGTAGCTAGGATTACAGGTATGAGAAACCAGCAGCTGGCTGACAAAAGACTTTGAATGCCCAGGAGTCAGTGGGGAAAAAAATGAACAAGAGAAAATGATTGATTGAAGAGCAATTGAAATAAATTCCATTACGGGGGGGGGGGGTAGAGTATATTCTGATCTCTATTTCTGATTATACATAAAGGTAAATCTAGATGGCTTAAAAATGGTAGCATTGAGGCTGGATGCGGATGACTCAGGCCTGTAGTCCTAGCTACTCAGGAGACTGAGACTTGTGGATTGCAGGTCAAAGCCAGCCTGGGCAGGAAAGTCCATGAGACTCTTATCTCCAATCAACCACCAAAAATCCAGAAGCAGAAAAAGCTCAGGGACAGTGGCCTGGCCCTCAGTTCAAGCACTAGGACCAAGATAAGATAAATAAATAAATAAAAATTTTAAAAAGCTAAGATGCCAAAAAAACTTTAAGACTCCAAGTAGAAAACACAAGAAGTTGGCTGTTTTACCAGCCTCACAGCATGAAAATTTTCAAATGAGACACAAAATGAATCATAAAAATAAATTAATTTTCCTCTATATAAACCTAAATTGTATAAATAAAATTGTAAATTATTTATAAATAGGCACCACAAACAAAGATGGTAGACCAGACGCAGGCTTCAAGATAAAATTTATAATGCATAAAACCTGAAAATGATTACCTGCCATAATATATAAAATATTCTTCCACTTGCTTTTCTCTCAACATTATTTGTATTTATATAAATATTAAAACATACAGAGCAGCATGAAGCTCTTTTATGTATAAATATATAAACAGTAAAATTATGTAGAGATGCATGGAAAGAAACAAACCAATCTCAGCAGGTGGAAGAAGGAAGCAGAGATGGGCAGAAAGGGAGCTTCTGGCTGCAAATATAGAGTTTATTTCTTTATTAAAAATGAATAAAGAGGGCTAGGAAGGTGGCTTAGTGGTAGAGTGCAGGTCCTGCATGCATGAGGCCCTGGGTTCAATTCCTCAGCACCACATAAGCAGAAAAGGCTGGAAGTGGAGCTATGGCTCAAGTGGTAGAGTGTCAGCCTTGAGCTGAAGAGCTGAGGGACAGCGCCCAGGCCCAGAGTTCAGTCCCCACGACTGACAGAAGAAAAAAAAAGTATAAAGAACACCAGGCATGGTGGCCCATGCTTATAATCAATGCTACTTTGGAGGCGGAGATCAGAAAGATCACAGTTCAGGACAGCCTGGGCAAAAAAGTTAGCAAGACTCCATTTCAAGCAATCAGTCATACCAGGTACCTCTCATACCAGCTAGGCAGGAAGCTGAAGGTACAATCATTGTCTGTGGCCAGCCCTGGCGAAAAATATATCAAAACATACTAAAGGGCTGGGGGCATGGCTGATGTGGAAGGCACCTATCCAGAAAGGTGAGGCCTTGCAACTACACTCAGCCTCCCTGCAGGAAAAGTAGAAAGAAAATGTACAACAAAAGGCACTAAGACTCGTGTATAATGGAACCCTATATTCATTTCCATAGTCTTACATATATTTTAAATATTGTACAAATAAATGTTTAGTAGGTAGGTAGGGAAGGGATAGTGGGAGAACAAAAAGGAAGGGCAATGATGCTAGATAGGAAAGAACTCATGGCCTGACCCGTGTAACTGTAACCCCTCCGCACAGCATCTCTGTAATAAAATAAAATGTTAAAAAAATAAATGTTTAATTTAGATTATTTATGAAGCTACGGTATCACTACTTCCAAGCAGGCTGTGACAAGTTATAAATCTACAAGTAAACACACTGGGCGGTAAGCAAGGGGTTACAAGTGAATTAACTGAAGTGTCACAGACTCTATGGAGAGTACAAATAGTATAGTTCTAAAAAAAAAAAAAAAAGAGTAAAGTCAAAGCCCAACAAAATAAGTAGCAGGAGTGGGTGCTTGCAAGAGGGAAGGGGAAGGGGAAGGCCAAGGGCAAGGGGTAGGAGAATGAAGGGGGAAGAGGGAGGACTGCAGTCCGGAATTCACTGTATATACCACAGGGCTCAGAACTAAGGGAAGGGGTGGGAGGAAGGGGGCAGAAGTGGATGACACAGACCAAGATACACTGTACACACAAACTGCTTTGTTAAATGGCAGAAACAAATTCAATGCCTAAACTAAAATCAAGATAAGTAAGGGAAAGTGGGCTGGGAGGCATGGGGGAGAATGTTGGACGGGTGACAATGATCAAGATGCACCTCGTTCATAAGCTGCTTCGGTGAACGGCTCCTTTGTACAACTACTTAAAGATAATAAAAATATTTTCTGAAACACAAATTAACAGCAGCAAAAGACTAAGAGAAAAAGAAATGCAGAGCACCCTGCTATCCAGAAAACAAGTTCCAGAATGACATTGTGGTCATCTTCTCTAAACTTTTCAAACACCCTGTTTCCCTGGCTTTATTAAATGCCTTATTGTGATGCACACATACATATTGTTCTCATAAGTGCATTGCCTTAAAATAACCATAAGAACCTGGATACAAAAGAGAGAAGGAATCACATCAATCTAGCTGGCTTGCATGTCAACTCCTACCATCTCATCAGGTGATGGTCACATAAAAAGACATTGTTAATGCTTTTGGTGGTGGTGGTGGTGGTGGTGGTCAGTCATGGGCCTTGAACTCAGGGCCTGGGCGCGGTGCATGGGCTTTTTTCACTCCAGGCTAGTACTCTACTCCTTTGAGCCACAGCTCTTTTTTTGTGGTGGTTAATTGGAGGTAACAGTCTCACAGACTTTCCTGCCTGGGCTGGCTTCGAACCACCATCCTCAGATCTCAGCTCCTGAGTATTGTAGCTAGGATTACAGGCATGAGCCACTGGTGCCGGGCTAAACATTGCTATTTCTCACTATACATGAGCGCCATTCCCAGTTTAGAATTCCCCGTGCCCTGGGGTGCTGTGCCTCTGCGTGTTATCTCAAATTTGTTCAAAGTGAGGCTGGACATACTAGGCTCACTATTCGTCCTTCTAAATGTTAAATAAAAGGCAACTGTGAAGCAAAAAGGAAAAAAAAAAGGAAAAGCGAGACTCGAGCTCGGGCTGAGGGAGGAAAGGGGTTCACTTTCTCCAGAGCCCCCCAGCTCTCAGAGCTGCTTCTAGCAACGGAGGGAAGTTAGTCTGTGGGTTGCACCTCTGTCTGTCCTGAGCATTGAAACAAGTCTTACTAAAGCCCGCCACGTGCTGCAGAGAATCCCAGATGAGGGCGGCCCCTCGCAGTACGGGGCCTCCCCGCAAAGACAGGAGCCACAGGTCTGACGCCGGAGGTGGTTTATGCCCATATACTGCTGGCTGTTACCGGCTTCAGGAAAGAAGGAAATGGAGGGGCTCAGGACAGCGATCCTCTTCCGTCGTAGCCCCACTATGTGGAAGCATCTTGCTCATCCCATCCGGTCTCTGCAAACATGTCCACGCTGCTCTGCTCTGCACGGACTCTCCTGCTGCCAACCTTAGAGCCACCAGAGGCAGCGCCGGCCTCACCCGCTCACGACTTTTTTCCTCAATATTCTAGGCCACAGTCAAGTGCACAGCACCGTGCTCCGGGCCCTGATTAACTTACTGTGCTCTCTTGATGGAAGAGCAAATCTTTTAATAATTATCCCTTAATTCTGTGACCTGAGACTGGGATTCAAACTTGTACCTGATGCTTTTGCTACTGAGCCATGCCTCCCTTTCCTTATTATCATTCATTTTTTATTATTACTGAGTAGTTGTACAAAGAGGTTTCAATTCCACGAGTCAGGTTCTGCATCCTGATCAACGTCACCCTGCCCATCTCGACTCTCAAGTGACATCGTTCTGTGTTTACAGAATGTACATTGAATATAATGACTACAATTGCCCAGCCTTCCTTCTTCCATTCATGTGCCCCCCACACACCAAGAACAAGTCTTAGAGACAGGGTGAAAGAGGTCAAGACAAGGCACACACCAGACCAGAGCAGCAAAGACAATTCCCTAAGAGAGGGTGCCAGAATGTCTACTCATCCACTTCGAAGAACAGCAGTCACCCAACTACATAAATACCAGGTTACTAAAATATAATTATTTATCAACTTCCGGTGACCTGGGGTGGAGAAGCAGGCTGATAGAGTGTTGAGATGCTGCAAGAGGTCTTGTTCCATCTGACATTTCTACACATAAAACAATAGAGATAACATCAGATACCAGTAATTATAAAGGTATTTTTTTACATCTCTCCTTTGTTCTCTAGCTTCACATTAAATTATTTTCAAAGTCTCTATTATCTGTCTGTTCACTTAGCATTTCAAAAACACAGTCCCCTATAATTGTGTAGAAAGAGACTTCCTTCCAAGGATTATTTTTTAAATTCTGCTCAACTGGTAAATTTACTTAGCAGGTACTCAAGTAAGTACATAGTTAAAGTACACAAGGTAGATTTTTCTAGATAATTTGCTCCCATTTCCTCAGTGACCAGTGATCAAGCTTATGTCTATCAATGTGGTACCATACTAGATTTCACGGGCACAAAGAAGAATCACTATTGGTTTCTGCTACTCCAAACTTGCCATCAAGAGTTGTAGTAGCAGCCAAGCATTGATGGCTCACATCTGTAATCACAGCTCTTCAGGAGGATGGGATCCAAGGATCACTGTTCAAAGCTAGCCTGCACAGAAAGTCTGTGAGACTCTTCAACTAACCCATGAAAAGCCCAGAGTGGAAGTGTGGCTCAAGGGTAAGCACTAGCCTTGAGGAAATAGCCAAACAAGACTGAAAAGTCCCAATACTATACACAATGTAGTAGTTCTTAACTAATATTGAACCTAGTAGCTTCAGATTTTTAGGAGCTTTTTCAAAGTATCTATTCCCATTTTCTAACACATATAACTAAGTGCCCATGGTCTGAGATATGTCTCCAGTAGACATGTTTTTTAAAAGATTTCCTAAGTAAGCAAGGTAGCTGGTGGCTCACATCTGTAATCCTAGTCAGGAGACTCATATCCAAGGATCACAGTTCAAAGCCAGCCTGAGCAGAAAAGTCCAAGAGACTCTTACCTCCAATAAACTATTCAGAAAAAGCCAGAAGTGGTGTTGTAGTTCAAGTGATAGAGCTCTAGCTTTGAGCAAAAGAAGCTCAAGGTAATTCAGATGTAAGCTTCCTTTAAGAACCATGTGGGGAAAAATAAATAAATAAATAAACAGATCTAAGTCACTAAGTTAATATTATTAAAGTCACAATTGCTTTGAATGAGAGGTGCCCTTGTGAGCCTCAGACAGCAGTTTGGTCATCTATCTGTGCAGACAATGTTTCTGTTCCCACGTTGGTCGGAAAGACTTGTTCGGGCCTCTGCTGCACCTGGGTTTCTGTGATCAATTCCAAGACTGAGGCTTAGCCCTACACAGGGGCTCCAACTGACGTCTGGTGCAAACTAAAAGCAATAAAGAGGAGACTTACGAAAGAAAGGCCGGAGAGAAAGAAGGAAGGGGAGGAGAAGGCAGGAGGAAAGAACAGAACCAAGACTTCCCAGCAGACACAGGGTATGAGGGACAGAAGGAACCCATGTGTCCCCTGCGTGCATGCCTTGACAAGAGGCAAATGGAGACTTTTACTATGAATACAGCGGAGCTGAAATGCTGGTGAGACGCAGAAGTGGAGCAAGCTGACCAGTGGCAGGACAAGGACACAGGAAGCCAGCAATATCAGGACTGAAGATTTAAGTGATTACTCATCCAAACACAGATGCTGCTGAAAAACTGCAAGACAAAGAAAACATACGGAGGGGAAAAGAGAATGGATGGGACTCAGAAACCAAGTCCTATAGTCCAACCGTCATCAAATAAGATGAGCATTACAAAGCTATCCAACGATTAGTACACTAGTAATCATTCAGTAGCAATATGAATGACATGATATAGAAATGGCTATAGGGTTTCCTCACCATGGTGAGAAAAGAGATTTCTTGGGCCTGAGGAGCAGGAAGTACTCCGTGGTGTCTGACCTGGGACCGCACTGTGGCCGCGCTGGCACAGAGGAGGGACACGTGAGTCCACCAGGGAAGAAACAAACGTGACAAGGACTCACAAAGTTCGCTCCACGTTTAGGTACTGGGAGAGGGAGGGTGGATGGGGAACAGCAATGGACCGGGAGACCCACGTCTATTTGCTACACAACAGGATGAGTTCCCTTAATTTCAGTGCTTTGGGGTCTGGGGGGGAGGGGGGAGGATGGGAAGGGATGGGAAGGGGAAACAAAGGAGGAGGCAACAATGTTTGATAAGAAATGTACTCATTATCTTGTCCATGTAATTGTGACCCCTCTATACAGTATTTTCACAATTTAAAAAAAAAACTATAATGAAGAAGAAATCTCTGCAAAGATTGCCCAGGGATCGTCTGAACATGTCCCAAGTGACTAGTCAGGGGTGACGAAGAAAATCTGGTTTCTTTCTCTCCCTCCATGTCTCCCTCCCTAGTTCCCCTGCCTTCCTCCCAGCACAAAAGCCACACAACCTGCCCTTCTCCCCAACACCAAACAGGGCTAATGAACGCAGTGACTACATGCTCTGCGATCATTACAGGCTTTCAAAAAACACTAACTTTGTCCAACTCACACCCTTGGTACAAAGAGAATGAAAGGGGTGCAGTCATTATGGGTGGCAAACAGTGGTCAAGCATCAATTAAAGCACATGGGATGGCTGACTGCAGGCCATTAACTGTTTTACTGCTTCTCTTTTTTAATATTAACGCTAAAGAGTCTTAAATGGACTCCACAGTTAACACCTCATTGGGATTAATAGCAAGTGGGATTTGCTCCTCTCACTCCAGTCGTTTGCCTAAAGACCATTTTCTTTTCTGCTCAAGGCAAAGTATACATGGAAGATTTAAAAAAATAACTGCCTATAAATTCCTGAGCAGTAGGTATTGAAAACAGACTGTGCCGAGGTTTCTGATGAGGACTGAGAGAGAGCCATCACACAGGCCCACAAACGCTGCTCAGCGTTCAGCAAGGCCCGCAGCCCACACCAGACAGGCATGAAGGACTTCAGAGCACGCCACAGAGGCAGGGGCAATGGCACACCTGCGCTAGCTCCTTAAGAAGGATCTGTGACCCAACATGTAGTGTGTGTGAACGGGGCCCCTGTGAAGCAGACATGGTGGGCAGACACTACCACGGACCAGATGAGGGGTGAGCCTAGGGCCTGAAATGCAGAAATGAGTCCAGCAGGTAACATGGGCCCGATGGAGTGTGCACTTAACACCGAGCTCCCAACGTGTTTCCTGGCCTATGAAATCCCAACCATAATCTGAAGAAGAGATAGCCAATTAAAAATAGCCACAAAAAGGGGGAGGATCAAAAATAGCCTCGCCCAAGGCACACACCCCACTCCCAACCCTGTCTAGGTATGCTTGCTCCTCTACCTGTCTGCCCACTGTGTCTCACTTGTACCAGCTTCCTAATAAACTTTGTTTCTTCTATTCTCCAGTCTGGATAATTATTTTACCAACCCTGGCTCTAAAAATCTATGACAGTGACAATAATCAAGATGCTTTCTACACATACATTGCTATGTTGAATTGAAAACCCTGTGTGCAATTATTTAGAGATAATAAAAATCCTTTTTTCATCTCAGTAAATATTATTTTCTATGATCAGAGGCACAGGGGCATTCATTGGGCCTTTGTGTTCCTCCCCTGAGTGTCCTCCTTCGGTCTCAGTATGTATGAATGCCTACAATAATCAAGATGCTTTGTACACACAAATTGACATGTTGAATTGAAACCCCTTGGAGAAATTATTTAAAGATAATAAAAAAATTGTTTAAAAAATCCATGACATTGTAAATCCTGACCAGCAGATTTGTCTTTGACAATGCTAGAGGAGGGGCAAAAAGCAACCCTGGGGAAGAAGGGAGCCAGAGCTAGGTGCGGGGTGTCAGGCTACAAAATCAAGGCCCACTGACACCCTTGTCACAAGAACTGGTCTCCTCCTTGGTCTCCCTTATGCAGAATGCAGCCCGGACCAGAGGGTAAGGAAGAGGAGGTTAATAAGTACTTCCTTAAGATTCCGTAACCCCCATGTGCGAATTCACATCCACATGTTATAAGCTTGGTGCTGGTGCTACTCCCCCTGGTGCGACAAGCCCAAAGGCAGAAGCGACTGCGTGTGTTTAGCATGCCCGGCAGCATGAGGTATCATAAACAGGATACTCACAGTTCAGGCCACCCCCAGCATCGAGTGAGACCCTACCTCCAAAATAACTAAGACAAAAATGAGTTGGCATGGTTTAGGTGGTAGAGTGCCTGACTAGCAAGAGCAAGGCCCTGAGTTCAATGCTCAAAACTGCAAGGGGAAAAAAAATAGCAAAATACAGCTGGAGAGTCCTTCCGAGGCTGGCATTCTACACAACTCCAAGCAACGGTTTATGTGCGCAGCAGAGGTGACTAGCCTACAGTGCTACATTTTTTGCTTAATTCCTTTCAGGAATTAATTCCCACCCTTCCCCTTTTGTCACTAATATTAGGCCGTTACCTGTCTGAAATCAGTGAGCATACAAGCCTTTGTTCTTCCTGTTGTGCTTTAATAATATAACTTAGAATAACTAAATGACAGGGCCTGTGACCCCTTCCCTTGCTCTCTTCCCACCGGCTGGCAAGCCTGCGTGGCTCTAGGGATGGAGCCTGTGTGCTGGACTAACAACTCCAGGCCACACGTGAGGGACTAATTAACTGACTTGTAGTTTCTTCAAGCTGCTGCATCTGAGCTGCCTGGATTCCAAGGCTCAGCCGCTACTATAATCAATACAGGCCTATAAACCAATCACTCTGTGTCATCCCACCGCCTCGGCCAATGGAACTGTCTCTCAGCTGCCATGTGCTGTCACACACTCACAAAACACAAACTCCGGCACATGTCCCTCCCTCCTCTTCCTCAGTAGTACAGAGCCTGGCTGATCATGGGAGCCCGGCTCCTATTCTATCACACAGGGTTGGTGGAAGGGAACTGAACACCTCTCTGCCTTGGGCTCATTCTCTCAGAAGTAGAGATGACACTTCCTGGGTGGTTGCTATGACAGAAGGTCTTAATATGGGCAAAGCCTTTAATGCAGTACAAATATATGCTATGGGCTGTACATCCTCATCAGCATCACCACCACGGACAGCAGCATCAACAACCAACATCTGAAAGAAGTGCTGTCTTCGTGTCTGGGCTGCTGAACACACTGCCACCAATGGTTGGCTCTGGAGCAACTCAAGTTTCTTTCTTTGTCTGGGAAATCCGAGGCACCGGCTGGGCTGAGATCTGGTGAGGGCCCACGAGGCAGAGAGGTGAGGGTCCTCGGGGCCTCCTTTGTGGGGACACAAATGCCCCTCATGGAGGAAGTCACCCCCTCCCCCAATGCCTGCCCCAAGCCCCAGCTGAGAACTGGATTTCGTCAGAGGCATCGGAGGGGACACTAGCCTTCGGACCATGGCAGGTCTAGATGGAACGTGCAGCCGCGGATGTCTGAGGGAGTTTCCGCAGAAAACCAGCACACGGCCACCCAGCCTCCCGCTCGGCCTCCCAAGTCAAACCTGGGACAGGGAATTTATTTCTTAAATGATGACTACTTCTTTATCTTGTTTTGTTTTGTTGTGAAGGTGCTGTACAGAGGGGTTAGAGTTGCATGGCTACCTTTTAGAAATTATTGCTCAGATTTAGTAATAATGTCGGGATCAAAGTATGCCTGGCACCAATAATGCAAGGAACTGTCTTTTCCTATTACTGGCTTTTTGGTGGTTAGTTGGAGAGAAGAGTGTCATGGACTTTCCTGCCCGGACTGGCTTAGAATCATGATCTTCAGCTCTCAGACTGCTGAGAAGCTAGGATCACAGAAATGAGCCACTAGCACCCAGCTAAAAGGTATTTTCTTAAATACAGACAGCACCCAATTCAAGAAAGACTGGCTGGTATGAAAAGAGCGCATAATGATACACAAAGATTCAAATGATAAAGTTGTTTTTGGAAGCAAATCGACCGTTAGGCCTGTCAAATCTCTCCAGCTGCCTCCTTCAAGCATCAGGCAGTCTTCATTTAGCCAAAGTATTCTCTCCTTGTGTGTGAGAAGAAAAAAAAAAGGCATAATTGAACACTTTTTTTGAAAGGGCCTGTTCCTGAATACCAATGATTAGAACGTAAAAAATTAATTGACACTTTCCTTTGAAATTTTGTTGGCTCACCCAGAATGCCCAATTGAAATTCTTCATTTACTTAATGCCTATTTGATCACCTTTTGCTAATCAGTTGGAATTGCATCACTTCATCTTCCACTACTATGGTTTCAACTTGTCAAATGCCAGCAAATCAATTGTGAAATTACTGTGAACACTCATACACTTGCACACCGTGTCCACTCATTAATATCCAATGAGGATTTCCTGATTAATGACATTATTAGACATGCCAAAATAATTAATCATTTTTCTGTGTGGGTGTGAGGAGAATAAAGGATTAGAAAGGCACACTTCATTGGGCTGAAAATAGACATTCCACACAGAGGGGGGGGGGAAGGAAGGAGAGAGGGGGGAGGGAGGAGAAATGAGGGAGGGAGGGAGGGAGGAATCAGGTGTATGGAGGGCGTTGTATGCCAGCTGCTGATGGACTGGTTTGTCTTCTCATCTATGTCTGGGGACTGGCGCTCTCAGTTGCCTTTCTTCTGTGGTCCTGCCTTGTGCTGCTTTTATTCAGAATCTCTAGCTTCAGGGGACACCAGCAAGGCAGCCTGGTAACCCCATGGAAAAGAAGTTCCCTGGATTGGAGGGTTGGAGATTTCTAGTTTGAAGTGCATTCACTTCCTGCATTATACATACTATCTTTTCCTTTTCTTTTTTCTTTTTTCTTGGCTGGTCCTGGGCCTTGAACTCAGGGCCTGGGCACTGTCCCTGAGCTTCTTTTTTGCTCAAAGCTAGTGCTCTACCACTTGAGCCACAGTGCCACTTCTGGCTTTTTGGTAGCTTATTGGCAATAAGAGTCTTATGGACTTTCCAGCCCGGGCTGGCTTCGAACCACGATCCTCAGATCTTGGCCTCCTGAACAGCTAGGATTGCAGGCATGAGCCACTGGCACCCCATTCTTATCTTTCTTTTTCAGAGCATGAATTTATTGCACTGAAAACAGAATTCAGCAACAGATTGCAATGAAGCCCAGTGGTGCCCCAGCCACGAGAGGGGAAACAGGAGGCGCGGGGAGGTGGGCGTCATGTGAGGCAGCCTGGGCTCCTTCCGGGTCACACTGGCATGCTCACCGTGGGAGCACAGTCCAGGACACGGAGGGCCTCTGAGCCTCCCGGCAGCCTTCCGGGTCTGCTCCACTGGCCCTCCCCACACCGGCTCACGGGGGCCTGGACGCCCACCGTTATCTCATACACTGTTATGAACACACCGTTATTACATAGGCCCTACCACCCGGTCAACTCCCTCCCGCAGCTCAAGGCCAGGACTGGAAGCTCTAGATTTGGAAGATTTATTCTCTGCAGATTTAAAACCATGTATGCTTCAGCACAGCCCCCAGACCCAGAGGAGCGGTTTGCAGCTCATCGCTGTAGCATTCCTCGTGCATTGGGATCTTTAAGCCTGTCTGATAGCTAACCCAGCCTCCCCCTTGGCTGCATCCGTCCCTTTACCATGGACTCCCCGCTGTTGCAGTTCTTCTGACATTATGATATCAAATGCCCTCTCCAGCCACAGGGCTTTGGCACATGCCGCTCCAACTTTCTACCTGGAAGGTTTCCCCGGTGCCTGGTTAATAGCTAAGCCTAATCATCATTCTTCAAACTATGGTCTCCCCTGCTTCAAGGTTATATCAAACTTTTCTTATGAAATAGCCAAGTGTGTTGGTCAGTTTTAGTGTCTATTCACCTGTAAAATTAATTTTTAGTACCTGTTGCTCCACTAAAATGTTAACTTGTTTGTCCACTATTCTGTTACCACCACCAAGCAGGTGTCAAAAAGCATGTGGAGGGACAAGGACTGGCGGCTCACACCTGTGTTCCAGCCTCCTGTGATGCGGAAAACAGGAGGATCGAGGTTCAAGTCTAGCTCAGGATACACGTTCTCAAGATCCCATCTCACACCAATATCTGGGCAAACTGACACATTATGTCACTTTAACTAATAGGAGGCTAAAACTGGGAAGATTAAAGATCCAGCCAGGATACAGGGACGTTCACGAGACGTCATCTCAAGAAAACAATCCGAGCTACAACAACGGGAGGCACAAATAGGCCTGTGATCCACACCAGCCTGGACACAGTGCAAAGCCCTGTCTAAAACCTAACCAGCGCAAACGGAGTGGAGGCATGACTCAAGCTATGGAGCGCCCGCCTAGAAAGTGCAAAGGCCTGAAGTCAGATCCCAGGACCACGACAAGACACAGACTTCGGGAGGAGGAGGGAAAAGCACACAAACACATAAACACTCAACTGCGAGCTCACATGGTAAATACGAGGAAAGGAAATGGGGAGGAAGAGGAGGAGAGGGTAGGGGTAAGCTGGCCCTGGGGGAGCAAAGCCTAGTTACTGGCTCCAAGACAAAGAGCGGCTCACTCTGACCATGGTGTAACCCAGCCCTGATCCTTCCAGAGGTCGCTGAGCACCAGCCCTGACCCATCTGAAAGGGATGTCTCATTGGGCAAGTTCACACAATAAGGGTAAGACACACCGGCCCTGGTTGGTTTTTACATCCTAACTTAAAGACTGGGTACCAGGTGCTGGTGGCTCATACCTGTCATCCTAGATACTCAGGAGGGTGAGATCTGAAGATCATGGTTCAAAGCCAGCCCAGGGAAGGAAACTCAGTGAGACTCTTAACTCCAGTAAACCACTCAGAAAACCAGAAGTGGTGCTGTGGCTCAAGTGGTAGAGCGCTAGCCTTGAGCTAAGAGCTGAGGGACAGTGCCCAGGCCCAGAGTTCAAGCCCCACAACCAACAACAACAACAAAAGACTGGGAGCAGAGGCAAGACACTCAGCAGCTGCACTGGGCTGGCCCAGCTGTGAGGGGCAGGAGCAGGCAGCAGGCAGGGGCGTGGGAGCAGGAGAGCCCAGTGAGGGGACTGTGCGGCAGCCCGGCAGCCTTGCTAGCAGAGCGGAAGGGCAGATCTGGGACTTGTTTCAGTCTGACTTGCTGACCTGTGGATATGAAAAGGGAAAGAGCAGCCAAGCCCAGCCCTGGGAACCGAAGGATGGAAGGAACGAACACTCGGGAATCAAGACCGCCTCTGCAGGTCTGCTGCTAGGTCTCAGACCCTGAAAAGCTCCCTCCGGATGGGCCTTTCCCTCTCAACCCCTCACACCTTCCCATCCACTCTCTCTCCTCTTCCTCCTCTTTGCTTGCCCCCATCCAACCCTGGCACGCCCCACACAGCTGCACATCAGCCCAGGCCCGCGCCTTCTGTCCCACGCCCTCTCTTCTGATGCACCTTTGCCTATGCAGGGCGCTGGCTCAAACCTCCAAGCAGAAGCCTTTGAGATTGTTTCCAGCCCTGCCTCCCTCCTCCACTGGGATCTGCACTTCCAGATGTCAACTCTACATCCCAGGTGAATACAACAGCAATTCTCTAAGTCGATCCCGTTGTGTGTCTCACACCACCGCGGCCTCTCTCTCCCACCCCGGTGCTCACAGTTGTTTTCACTCAGGCCCAGTTTTCATCCAAGGCCAAGTTCAAGACATTCCTCAAGTTTAACACCTTCACTTTCCCATAGGTAATTGATTACTCTTCCCTTCTGAGGGCTCCTAGCCCTGAAACCGACTATACAATTCACCTGATATTTAATAGGAAAGCCTTTATCTTCCCAGTCTTCTTTTTTGTACAGCATCATCTCAGTCACCATGTAACCTAGGTAACACTCAGCTGTTAAGTGAATATTTACCATTGTGCCTTACTTTAGTCATAAGACTCTTGTGGGATCTGTTTGCAGTCAAGTTCTTAGTAGTCCAGAAACCAGGTAATGAACAGGACAGAGAGAACTAAAGAAAATAAACAACGGAGAGCCTGCACTGGCACAGGCTAAAGAGATAAAAGGACAAGGAAAGAAGAGAAAGTAGGGAGAGAATTGGTGCCAAGCATGGGCAGACAGAGAGGAGAAGGCCAGGAGGCCAGGATGTCTTCTCAGTACGATGCATCTTCACAATTCCACCAAGCACTTCTGGCAACCAACTGTAATCCTAGCTACTCGGGAGGCTGAGATCTGAGGATCCCCAGTTCAGAGCCAACCTGGACAGGAAAACCCATGAGATTCTTATCTCCAATTAACCACCAAAAAGCAGGAAATTGAGCTATGGCTCAGATGGTAGAGTACTAGGCTTGAGTTTTTTTTTAAAAAATGCCAGGTGCCCGTAGCTCATGCCTGAGATCTAAGGATTGTGGTTCAAAGCCAGCCCAGGAAGGAAAGTCGCTGAGACTCTTATCTCCAATTAAACACCAGAAAACTGGAAGTGGCTCAAGTGGTAGAGCACTCACCTTGAGCTGAACTGCTGAGGACAGTGTCCCAGGCCCAGAGTTCAAGCCCCACGACCAAAAAAAAAAATCAGGTAAAGTGCCCAGGCTTTGAGTTCAAGCACCAGTACAAGCATGTTAAGAAAAGACAGAGACATCAAAGAAAGAGAGGGGGGAAGGAGAGAGAGGAGATAGAGAGAGAGAGAGAGACAGAGAGAGATGAGCTAGGGTTTAAAGTGTTTCAATTCATCTCATTCGGGAGCTACTAGACTGTGCTCCTTTGAATGTGACTCTGTAACCAAGACTAGCCTTGGGTCAGAACAGTAGTGGGCATCCTGCCTGCCCACAGCTTCAACTCCCAAGCCAGAGACTGGCACAAGCTGATGCTCCACACCTGACACTAAGCAGCTCGACCTCCCTCCCGATGGTCAGCGGGGTGCGGGGGATGGGTAGATGCTGTGGGCTTGTGTTTCTTCAGGATAACTCGCTGATGGTCAGTGGGGTGCGGGTGATGGGTAGATGCTGTGGGCTTGTGTTTCTTCAGGATAACTCGCTGATGGTCAGCGGGGTGCGGGTGATGGGTAGATGCTGTGGGCTTGTGTTTCTTCAGGATAACTCACTGATGGTCAGCGGGGTGCGGGTGATGGGTAGATGCTGTGGGCGTGTATTTCATCAGGACAATGATCCAGGGGCTGTCATTAGCCATGTGGTTACTGGTTAGCATATTCAGTTAAGAGAATTTCTAGAGGCTGCGCCCACTCCTCAGCCCCCCTCCAGGAGACGTTTGGAGCCCTGGACATGTCGGGATTAAGGAGATACGAGGTGGCACTTGAGATAGAGGAGAAGATCAACTGGGGCTGCTTCTACTTTTTCCCCTGGCTGCAGAGCTCAATGCACCCGCGACAACAGAGCAGGAACCTCTTTGGGGCCTGCTGAGCTGTCTGTCGAGTGGTCTGGGGCCTGCTCCCTAGCATTAGGCCGTGGCCTCCTCTTCCACACCCCTACGCCCCCACCACTGCCCAGCCAGCCGGTGCATTAAAGATCTAAAGCAAAGCCTACCCACTGCACTGCCTTCCTGACTGTGGCCTCCATTCGAATTGGGAACCCCCTCCCCGTATCCGCTGTTCCCTTACCCACTTGGCTTCTCTTCCTTTTAGTCAAGGTCCCAATTAAGACTGAGGGTTCCTCATCAATGTCAGCCTTCTTGTTACTGTCAGTGACACATCCTCTAAAAAAAATCCATCACTGGCAGTAGACTAGATGGTAAGAACTAAGTAATCTTGGCCTGATCGACCTCTCCACCTTCTCCCCATACTGGCATGTTTGTTCCCACAATCCCAGCTATCTGTTACCATCTTTCTCCTGGCCAGAACTTTGCCCAGTGTTTGAAGAATCTTCTCGTCCTAGGAGTGGATCTAAAACATTTTAAGCCAGGGTGGTAGAGCCTCGTCAGTGAGAGGAGGAGACTCCTAAAAGCTGGGCCCAGTAGCCTGCCTCAGGAGAAGGATGAAGGTAGGAGATGTTTCCTATAGTTAATATCCCCACCTGATTCCAGTTTTAGAGACAGAAGCATCAGCCTGCTTAGCAGTCCTTGCGACTTCCCTATGAAAGTCCAATCATCATTATCCCTTGCTATCCCGTTTTTTTCTCACCACCCAACCAGTCTGAGACCCAATAACTCCTAACATGGTGAGAGACTAGAACTGCCTTATTGGCCTGCTTTCAGTTATAAACCAAAGCCAGCACCTGAGAAGGCACTGGAGAATTGAGTGACAGAAATAATTTATTCCTGGCTAACGCCAAAACTGGCTTTCACTTTAAGCTGCACCTGCTACTTGTGACTGGAAAAGAAGACCAGGTCCAGTCTTTGGCGAAATCGGCACACACCTAGGACAGTTTGTTTTTTGCCTTCCAAAATTGTTATTCTCAACTGACAAGTCCAGGAAAGATCACTAAAGTCAATTGTGATCAACCAGCTGACAAAGAGCTATGACAAGATGATGGAACATGGGAAATTTCCTTGGGATTTCTTTGAAAACACTCAAGCAGAAGTTCAAACATGCAGTGGGAGAAGGAACTCTTAAGACCTCTGGGTACCAAAGATTCAACGTGAGTGGCCTTTGATTGTGATCACTTTCAAGAAAGCACCCAAGGAGATCGAACCAATGGCCTTGCACATACTAGGCAACTGTTTTTGAATTTTAAATAAATGGCATCACACACACACACACACACACACACACACACACACACACACAAAGAAGAATTTCTACTCATCTGCCTTGCAAAGAGAATTTTTGTAGGCCAAACTCACAATTATAAAACAGGATGTCCATAAGAGCACTGCTTGTTAAGGATGCATGTGAAAACCAAAAATGCCATGGCATTCAAAACCCAAATGTCAGAGGGAGCATTACTCATGAGAGAGCAAGAGTCTTGGTAGAAATTCAGTCCAACATGTTTATGTTCCTTACTGGATCTGGACGGTTTTCTGCTGCTGACATGCCCTACTCCAGCCCCTGCACTCACTACTCTGAGTTTTATATCCAAGAAAAACAGGTACAACCACCATGATTTTGTAAAAGCTAAAGAAATATTAAATGTCCCTTTCTATAGGCTCCCTGATCTTTCCAAATGTTTATCTCCTCTGTCCCGTTCTTATAGAGTCCTTCTCACTGCATAAATGGACTTCTATGCTTCCATCAGAAAGAACAGCATTGCTCTATTCGCAAGGAAATGGAAAGTCTTGGAAAAAATTATATTAAGCAAAGTAAGCCACACCCAAAGAAACAAAGGTTGCAGTTTGCCTCCTTTTGTAATAATTAGAATGTGCTTATAAATTTACAAGTAAACTCAACAGATAGTAAAAGACTAATAATTACACTTGGAAATGATTAATTAAACAAGTGCCCTAAACATTTACACAGTGAGAACAAAGGAGGATATTCTTAGGAGAGGATCACAATGGCCCAATAGCTCTGTGCATATGATCATATAAAATAATGCTTATTGAAATGAACTCCAAGAAGTGGAAACAAGAAGTTTTTTATTGTACTGATTTCAGTTCTTCTTTTTCATTTTCCTTTGGTTTATTTCCTTTTGTCACTGTTTTATATTTCTGCACCCTTGTCTTGTATGTAAATTTATCTGATTTGGGGAGGTGGGGAGGAAGCACAGAAACGGTGGGACCAAGGGTGAACCAATTCAGCAGTGATAGTCAGTAGGCACTATGTTGGAAATGAACTTTACAACTTGGGGGGAGGGAGTAGGAAGGTGAAAAACTGGAGAAAACAAGGGAAGAGGTGACACTGTCCAAAAGGAAATGTACTCCTTACCTGACTTACATAATTGTAACCCCTCTGTATATCACCTTTAAGTCAGAAGGGGCTGCAAGAGGCAGGGGAGAAGGACATTGGTGAAGATCACTGCCCAAGAACCTTCACACCAACACCATTGTCCTGACACATGAACTCAGACTAAATTTACTCTATCACTGAGTTTCCCTACACTTCTTGATTCGAGTCCTGAAATTTACATGAATTTAGCAGGTAAAAGAATCTCCTACATTGTTACCGAGGCTGTGGTAGACCAGAAATCCACCCAGCTGCAGTCGGCTACACAGGATTGCTTTAGTAAGAAAAACATTTCATTCATTCTTCTTTGACCACCTGGCCCATCACCATGGCGAGGCCTGGGAACCTCAGCTGGCCAGCTATGGCCACAGGGAATGCTTTCATTGACAGAGCTTATTCCAATAAGTAAATGATGTGGACAAGAGACAACATTTAGGAAGACAGCCAAACATGAAATTCTGGCCAATTCATTTATTTTGAAACCTAAGGCTCAATAATACAAAGAAAAATTTTAATCAAGGGTGATGGTACATGTCTGCAATCCCAGCTACTCAGGAGGCAGTGGTATGCGAATCTCAAATTCAAAACCAGCCCAGGCAAAACGAGTGAGACTCTATCTCAGAAACAAAAAGAGCCGGAGGCATGGCTCAAAGTGATAAAGAGCTTGCCCAGCTAGCATGCTTGCGGCCTTGGGTTCATCTCCAGGAGACACAAACATTAATAACAATAATAATAATAAAATGTTTAAATCCTGATTGTTGCTAATAATACTGAAATGTAGTTTCAATTTAAGAACAACTTAAAATTTATGGAAATGCCCTAAGTAACCAGATAGGTTCAATAAGAATTAGATCTAAATTACACATTCTAAGGCAGCCCTACAATTCCTCTGTTTTTTTGTTCTTTTCTAACTAGTGCTTTTTACTTGACCGTGTCCACATTTGGGGATTCCTCCCCTGCCTCTATTGTAAGACCTTATTCTACTGTGGATCTAAAATGGCCGTGAAAAGGTAAAATATTTGCATTTTCATTCTTAAATCTTACACGTTCACAAAAAGAAAATGTTAATGATTCTACAGGTGCCGACCTTTCCAAACTTTTTCAGCTCATTTACCCCTGAGCCCCAGACTGAGATATCTTAAAAGACAAAATGTAGACTTCCCAAAAGAATGATGAAAAGTTTCTTCTTTGTTTTTTTCCTGTATTTGAATCTCTAAAAATACTTTTAATGTAATGAAATGTCACAGAGGTAGGTTATAGAAATCTACAAGGAATTCTTACAGCTGGGGATTTTCTTTATATGGCATTTAAATGAGCAAATAACTTATGCATGAACCAGATTTCCTCAGTTAGGTGACTACCCGTGTGTTCATTGTGGTTACAAAGAGCTAGGATATAGTCCCTTGTCTCTAGAAACTTCATTCCAATTAAAGTAAAAAAAACAAAAAAACAAATTGTGAGTGACACTGGCTGGGAATGTGGCTGCCAGGAGGAAAGGAAGCCAAACAACTGGCAAAGCAGAGATAGCACAAAAGTATCAAAAAAGGGAAAAGAGGGTAAAAATGGGAGAAAAGTCTGTCAGAGAGAGAAGTAGAGGACTTGCAGGGCTGGAATGAACAGCAGCCCAACCGCAAGATTTTGGGGCAGGAAAGATGCAGAGTCCCAAGCTTAGCTGGCTGGCCACAGCACCAAAAGAGCAGGGTCATCCACAGGGGCATGGCGGCTCCTCCCTGTAATCCTTGCTACTCAGGAGGCTGAGATCTGAGGACTGAGGTTCCAAGGAGCCTGGGCAGGAAAGTCCATGAGACTCTTATCTCAAAGTAACCACCAGAAAACCAGAAGTGGAGCTGGCTCAAGTGGTAGAACAACAGCCTTCAGCAAGAAAAACAAAAACAAAAAACAAAAAAACCACCTAAAGATAGTACCTGGGCCCTGAGTTCAAGCCCTCCATGTCTGAGTGGCCCTTCCCATATTGTAAGTCATGGGACTCCTCCTTTCTGACATGCCCGGCTAGCCTGACACCTCCCTCCTCTACCCCATCCTGCCACCCTGAGTGTCTCACAAGAAGCTGGACTTGGGCTGTTACACACGGCATCCATGGCCAAGAAGCAATCAGAAGAGGTAAAATCCAGCCAGTAACAGACAAGGACGTGGGCAGGCAGGAGTGCCCACCTGCCTCTGGTTCCATATAACTGCTGAGCAAGCACCAAAAAGGACTGACATGCCAGTAATCCCAACTAGGAGAGATTTGAGAGGATCATCAAGCCTGACCTGAGCCACTGCAACAAATAAGTCAGCTATGGTGGTGCACTTCTGTTATACCAACTAGATTGGAGGCTGTGGTAGGAGGATCGTTCTCTAAGGCCACCTCCAGGCAACTGAAAAGTAAACTAACGCTAGTTTAAAGGGCTAAGGGTATGGCAGACTATGCTCTAGACAACAATCACTTGTTTATCCTGACCAGTGATGAGAGCAATATTAATTTCTCTGGACTCTCCCCAAAATGATCAAGCTGGCTACACTCTGACTTTGTTTAATAATGAAATGCATCTCATATATATATTTTTCTAATTTGGAGAGCAGAGGGGAAACAACAAAATGCTGAAATAAGGATACATTTTGACCCACTGGGCTGGGAGGGTGGCTCAGTGGTAGAGCGCTTGCCTTGCATGCCTGAGGCCCTGGGTTCAATTCCTCAGCACCACATAAGCAAAAAGAAAAAAGCCAGAAGTGGCGCTGTGGCTCAAGTGGTAGAGAGCTAGCCTTGAGCTGAAGAGCTGAAGGACAGCACCCAGGCCCAGAGTTCAGGCCCCACGACCGGACCAAAAAAACATTTTGACCCACTGTAACAATGAGATGTACAAGACACTGTGCTGAAAATGAACTTTACAACTTGGGGGAGGGGTTGGGGAGGGAAGGGATGGTAGGAGAAAAACAAAGGAGGAGGTAACAATGCTCAATAGGAAATGTACTCATTACCTTACTCATGCAACTGTACCCCATCTGTACAGTATCTTCACAATAATATATACAAAAAGAAAATAATGAAATGCATCTCTCTCTCCCCTTGCCTACAGTTCTTTGTCTATATAAATCTTAACTCATGCCTAGCCTGTAGCAGCCTAGACTACATGACCCAACACACACAGACATACACACACACACACACACACACACACACAAAGAATGATATAATATATACGTAATTACAATAGAAAAATAATTGGTTGTAGGCAGAAGAGTCAAAGGAATGAATAGAAATAGGCAAATAGAAAAACCTAGACCAGTATTTAAAAAAAGAAGAATGAGCTGAATCAAAATGTAAATAATTTCAGACAAAAGGGATAAAATGCCAATGAAGCAACAACAAATAGAAAGCGTAAGAGCCAGGCACCAGGGGTTCAAGCTGTGATACAAGCTAATCAAGAGGTTAAGACTTGAAAGATACCTGTTTGAAAACAGCCCAAGCAGATATGTCTATGAGACACCCCCCCCCGTCTCCAAAATAATCACTTAAAAAGCTGGGCTGGAAGTATGGCTCAAGTGGCAGAGTGCTAGCTAAACAGGCAAGACAAGCAAGTATGAGGTCTAAGTTCAAGCCTCAGGACCAGCAATAATAATAATTAGATAGATGACAGATGATAGATAGATAGACAGACAGACAGATAGATAGATAGATACCTTAGAGAGGAGTGTGAAGAGGCATCGGGTGCACTGAGTGAGGAGGTGTGTGGAAAGCAGAGGTGCCCTGTCCATACGTTTTCCTGTTGAAAGGAGAACTAACCACTAGAACATCCCCAGTGTTCTCATTGGGTGTTCGTAAGAACTTACAAAAGTTAAGGGAGACTTGAAAACCTATGCAGAATGGAATATCTGGCCAGCCTTTTCTCTTATGACAGAAGAGGTTTAAATGAGGTCTTGAAGATGTCAGAGCACAGAGAAGATGGCAAGGGAAGGTCAGGTGGGTGGATGGGCAGCAGGCCGGAGAGAGGGGTCTACCTTAGGAGAGGAGGTGAGCAGGGAGGCCTCCCGCAGAAGGGGCCCTGTGGGGCTTTCACCAGGGAGTGGCAAAAATATATTCCTCCAACAGCTTCCTTCCAGAGGGGCCGCTCCCCAGAGGACTGGTCCTCACCCATGAAAGCACTCATTGCATCAAGGTCTGCAGGCAAGTGCAAACTAAACTATTTCCCCTGCCGAAGATCAGCAAGCCACTGTGTGCTGCACAGGACGACGGCCAGAGCCATGAACCTGACTCTGGAAATATAAACTGCAGGGCAAAGGAATCACTCCAGGAGCTAATGAGCACCTCTGCTGCGCCCCACCGAGCAGACAGCACTAAACAGTGGTACTGAGCTGTTTACCCCCCAAACACTGCATCAAGAAAATTACATATGTGGAAGAGACATGCATACGTAGGGAAACAGAAGTGATCATTAAGGGGAGAGGAGCGTAACAGTGGTCCAAATGGGTTTTGACGCAGGAGGGAAGGGTGACGGAAGAGTTAACACATCTCGTAAGACCTGTATCATACCTTTCTTTCATTGAAACAATGTAAATATTAATAAAGGAAGGGGGTCAGGGGCAAGGACAGTAAGGGCCTTGTATTCTGAAAGCCATTTCTACCCCAGGGTACCAGCTAGATATGTAGAAGTTGACAGAAGGCAAGACTGAGGGACAAGTTCAATAAAGAATGATGTTAGAAATCACACACACACACACAGAGAGAGAAATGGAGGAACAAAGGGTGAACAAATGCAATAGTGGCACCAAGCATGGTGGCTCACCTCTGTAATCCTAGCTACTCAGGAGGTTGAGATCTGAAGATCTTGTTTCAAAGCCAGCTTGGGCAGGAAAGTTCATGAAAGTCTTATTTCCAATTAACCACTCCAAAATCAGAAATGGCGCTGTGGCTTGAAGTGGTAGAGTGAAAAAGCTCAGAGATAGTGCCCAGGCCCTGAGTTCAAGCCCCATGACTAAGAAAAATAAAATAAAATAAAAATGCAATAGTGATACTTACTAGACACTATGTTAAAAATGAACTATACAACTTGTGGGTGGGGACCAGAGAGAAGAGGTGACCTTAGCCAAAAAGAAATATACTCATTACCTGACCTATGTAATGGTTACACCTCTGTACACCACTTTTATAATAATAAACATATTTAATATTTTTTCTTAAAAAGCTACGCGCAGGAGAGCAGTAGCTATGACGCAGAGGCTCAGAGTTCTAATCCCTCTGTTACTTCCCAGTAGGTGGCTTGGAATGTACTCTCTGCATTGCTGGTCAGTTGGGAGCCACAGTGGAAATATTTTGTTAAAAGCCAATTTTGACTGCCAGTAAAACCATGCAGTGTGACTGTCTAGAATTCCTACTCTATGAGCAAAATTCCCTCATGACTGTGTCGAGACCCCAGGCCGAGTTTGGGCTGAATCTGATGTGGTGTTGAGGGATGGGTAACTCACCGATGAAGTGGTTGTGCCCCAAGGCCAGCATCTCCTCCAACAGCACCAAGCCTCCAGGGGCCTGCAGGGGGGTCACGCTTCGCCCATCTATGAGGGAGCACTGCCGGAAGCCTGAGGCCGTGACCTTCCACAGCAAAATCAGCGAGGCCGTGGCGTCCTGCCGGATTCTGCACACAGAAGTCATAAGGCAGAAGTCCTTCTCAGAAAACCACAGCCAACTCATCCATCCAAAGCAAGCACAAAGACAACCTGTACAAAGCATGCAGAGGGCTTGCACGGTCCAATTCTCCCAGAGCCTCACAAGATAGGTAACAAGGCCTGTTGAAATGTATTATATTTAGGTCCAAAAGTCCAGCTGGGCCACCTGTGCTACCTCACACCCTCCCTGCCCCTGGCCTCCCCTGGCTTCTGGTAGTTTGCAAGAATAAAATCCAGACAACAGGAGACCATCCCAGGTCTCAGCCAGGCAGTGGTGGTGCACACCTTTAACCCTAGCAACACAGGAGGCTGAGATATGAGGCTGGAAGTTCAAAGCCAGCCTAGACAGGAAAGTCTGTGAGACTCTTCTCTCCAATTAACCACCAAAAAGCCAGAAGTGAGGCTATGGCTCATGTGATAGAGCATCAGAAAAGCTAAAGGACAGCACCCAGACCCTTTCTGTCTCTCTGTCTGTCTCTCTGTCTGTCTCTGTCTCCCTGTCTCTCTATCTCTCTCTGTCTCTGTCTCTCTCTCTCTCTGTCTCTCTCTGTCTCTCTCTGTCACACACACACACACACACACACACACACACACACACACACACAGAGGCTAATCATCCCATCAGGCTCTCTGTCAGCTTCAAGTCCCAGCCCCAGTGCTGCAGACACAAGGGGCTCTGTCTTTTCTCAGCCTGTTGCTTTCCAAGCTCCCAGGCTTGGCTTTGCATCTTCCTTTCCACCCTGGACAGCTGGGGTTCTGCCTCAGCCGTTCCCCCAGCTTGCAGCTGAGACTGTAATAAAGGCTTGAGGAATGCCTGCATTGATGAACAAATGAAAGTGTGGGGGCTAGTAACCCCTCCCTGTGATTTGGGGCACCCACAAATCCCTCAGCATTGCCATCTGACCCAGAATACATCAAATCCCACGATTTCTGTCCTGTTCCACTGCCCAGACAGTGGAGGGAGTCTGGGGCTGTGAAGGCTGGGTTCATTGGGAGTCAAATTGCTGAGGAGACACCCAGGCCTCTCCAGAAAGGCTATGTGGGTAAACATAATGTGATTTAGAGGGGAAAGGATAAAGCATGGTTCCCAAAAAGCCAGCTGGTCACTAGCTAGTTAGACTAGTGTTCATCCACACTTCCCTAGAACCAGCAGGACTCCGCCTGCCTTGGGAGCATTGAACTCTTAGGACTGGGGGCCCCCTACTGGTGGAGCAGGGCGCCTCCTCTGTCTTCTTGTAGGAATATTTGCCTTTCCTGCGTCTCTCCTGCCAGGAGAGGGGGACAGGGCCAATGTCGTAAAGTCTCCCTTACAGACATTTTCATAGTCTACTGGTTGCAAAGCAGGGTGAAAAAAATGGCTCATATTCACGGAAGAGGCTTCTGGTGCCCGCTGGTCCTTTCAAAGAAAGCCACGCAGCCAGGCACAGGTGGCTCACACCTGTAATCCTAGCTACTCAGGTGAGCTGAGGATTGTGGTTCAAGGCCAGCCCAAGCAGAAAAGTCTGTGAAATTCTTATCTCCAATAAATTACCACACAAAAGAGTAAAAAAGAGAGAGAGAGAGAGTCACAAGTTGATCTGTGGCTCAAATGATAGAGCCCTAGCCTTGGGCAAAAGAAGCTCAGGGATAGTGCCCAGGCCCCGAGTTCAAGAGCCAGGGCCAAGGGGGAAAAAAGGAAGCCATGCATCCAACTGGTTAGTGGGGGCCACATGTACCCAATCCTCTAAAATCCCCCAAGCCTGGGTAGCAAAGGTCCCAAGGTTGTGTTCGCAGCGATGGAGGAGGAATGGCAGTGGGGAGGCCAAGCCTTGGCACTGCGGTGTGGGCTCCAGGCTCACTCCCCAGGGGTGAGGCTGGACCCCTGCCCACCTCCTTGAGTCCACAGAAGTACCAAGTGCACAGCAGGGGCCACTCAGCCACGCCCACTCCCTCTGCCTCTTCTCCCCTCCCTCCCCAGAGGGTGGGGGGCAGTCTGCTACCTGAAAGAGCTTACATTTACAACTAAGCAAAACACTCTTAGCTGCTTGCTTTGAAAGTGAACACTGTAATAAGTAGGTTTTAAAATTGGGGGTCATTCTCATGCAAATGAATGGACCCACTGGTCCACTAAACTCTAAGAGGCCAAGAATTTGGGAAGCACTCAGAGGCTCACACTGTAATCCCAGATACTTAGGAGGCTGAGAGCTGAGGATCAGTAATCGAAGGCAGCCCTGGCAGAAAAGCCCATAAGACTCTTAACTCCAATTAACTAGCAAAAAGCCATAAGCAGAGGTATGGTTCAAGTGGTAGAGTACCAGCCTTGAGGGAAAATGCTAAGGGACGGTGCTCAGGCCCTGAGTTCAAGCCCAAGACTGGCACGTGTGCGCACATGCACATGCGCACGTGCACACTCACACACACACACACACACACACACACACACAATATGGACAAGAGGCCATACACTCCTGATCTTATCTAAGGCCTCTGTCTCTCCTCACATTGGACCCGTCCACTTTCAGTTTCCCACTGTGCAACTGCATCCTGGAAGGATCCAGGTTTTTCCAAAGTGCTCCCTGACTCCGCAGTCCTCCAGCTCTCCAGTGGCACTGGCCAATTCTACACATAACATCTGGTTGTGAATCCCCCTGGACTGGCCAGAACAGACACACAGCAGGCCCCACCTAACACCAACCTTTGCTGAAGAAAGGGTCTCACTATGTTGCCCAGGTTGGCTTCAAAACCCAAAGCTTCCTGCCTCCACTACCCCAGGCACTGCTGGGATTACAGGCGTGCACCACCACACCCAGTAACACACCAATTTTAACAGGTCTTCACTGGGACATTTCTTACTTTACTGAGGTGTTCTGTGGGACTTCAAAAGATACCAGGCGGCCGCCAGCAGAGCTGTTAGAACTGGCATTTCCACAGGCAACATCTGGAATCACCTAGAAAAAAAAAAAAGAAAAAGAAGGCCCATTGTTGGGTGCTCACAGTATAATGCATGACACAGTTCCATGCCATGGGCCCTGCGCACGTGGTGGCGTTCAGCAGCGATGCTCTAGTCTGGCTAGAGAGAACTCTTGAGAGCCTGAGGGAAACTCAGTTTTATGAAATTCAGCTTATTTTTTCTTGAGAGCGATCTGCCAATCCCTAGAATTTGGGCAAGTGATAACAGGCTATTTTGGAAGGGAAAGTGGGATCTCACACATGGCATCTTTCACCTGACCTTAGTCTGCTGCTGGCTGAGCTCTGCGCCCAGCTAAGGTCGGAGGCAAGCTTTACCACCTCCACAGACCCGCCCATGGGGCAGGCCTCCACCCTGCCCACAAGGCAAGGGGCATTTGGTGAGGAAGAGGCGGCTGTGCGCCGAAGGTCCTGGCGGCCCAGCTTGCAGAAGCCACAGTACAGGGAGCTGCCCCGCTGTGCCCCTGCAGGCCATACCTACATGCTTCAACTGCACTGGCGGGTACTGGAAAGGAGTTCTCAGCCAAAGCTGAGATGGGCAGACAGCACACTGCAGGTATCCAGGGCTTGTGACCCATTTACCCCCCTGCCATGAAGGCTGTCCTCACCCACAACTGTGAAAATGAAGCAGAATGAAGCACACACGTTATTGCACAATTAATGAGGAACAGTACAGAAAGTGTCAGCAATTCCACCCCAGATCCAACACTTAACAATGTTATCTTCTAGGACACTCTACAGTCGTAGACTGTAGATGCGCCACCTTGATAAATGTGCAACAGGTGATTGTTTTAGTCTTTCTGTGTTATGTTGCCAAACCATCGCTATGAAAGGGAGAAACCAAAATACATTCCCATGTTCTCTGCTGGCACTTTAGCCTGCTTCTCGTATAGCCGAAGGAGTAAGAGCATGACAGGAAGATGTGACATTTCTCTCTCACATTTTCCAACTGCAGGCTGGCTTGATTTCACTAAATAGATTGACACTGCTGGGTAGAAAAGATTTTCTGTAAAGGACACTTCCTTGAGACACTTAGAATGCTTACATTCAAGAAGTGAGTCATGAAGCAAAGAGGTAATCAAAGCAGAACTTCAAGGCATTTCTTAAAAGTCTAAAATCAGACTAAGTTTCACCCATTTCTAGGTAAGCTAGAAACATTGCCCATAGCCTGAAGCTGTCCTTCATAGATTATGTTGGCACTCAGAAATGGGTCAACTGGTTAATAGCCAAGAAAATGAGGACTGCCTACTTCTTGTACAACAAATCAAGGAAATTTTAGGACATTCCTTGCACAAATACCTCTGTGTGTGTGTGTGTGTGTGTGTGTGTGTGTGTGTGTGTGTGTGTAAGCCATGTGCTTGTAAGACTTTGCCATGACAGGTTTACATAGAGGTTGGGTAAATGAAGTCTGCTTGACAGAATGGAATTATACTCTACCAAGTTCAGCACAACATCCCTGTCCTCCATGTGAGTTGTTTCCCACTCTTCTAGCTTATAGAATCATATTTTATATCAAGTGTTAGAGGTCTTCTTAAAATCCCTCAGAATGAGACTGCTGAACAGCTTGATGACACATTGTCAATCCTGGTGGGAGAAATCTCAGCAAAGACAATTTGCTATTACATAATAAATATAATGTGGAAATAAAGATTATAAAAATGTGTAATTGATAGGGGCAGGATCTGGTGGCTGGACTACAATTCCAGCTATCTGGAAAGACCTCCACATCCAGAAAATAAACTAGATGTGGCGGTGCATGCCTGTGATTCCAGCTACTTGGAAGACATAAGAAAGAGGATTGCAGTCTAGACTGCCCCCAGGGGGGCAGGAAATAAAACAAGACCCAGTTGAGTCATGCCTTGTCTGAGGATGGTAGGAACGAAGGGGCAGGTGGGAGACTGAAGGGGAGAGGAAAGGAGGGCAGATACATTAGTAACACTCAAAGGACACATGTGAACATGGAACTAAGAAAGTTGAGGAGATGGATGGGGATGGGACAGAGAGGGTGAGACGGTGGAAAGGGTAGCATGATCAGGATGCATAAATGGACATGTTTAGATTAAAACCCCTTTGTACAACTCTCTGAAGGTAATGAAGATAGAGAAGGAGGAGGATCCTATCCAAAAACTAACCAAAGCAAAAAGGGACGGGGTGTGGCTCAAGTAGAATTCCTGCCAGGCAAACATCAAGCCCAGAGCTCAAATCCCAGTACTACCAAGAGGGAAAAACTCAGGATACCATCCTTTCTAAATTCCATGCAAGTACTGAAAGATGAAAAAAAATAAGAAAAAAAATGAAGCCTAAACAATAACAACATAACACAAACAGCTGGTCATAATTCTCGCTATGACTTGAATGAATGCACGTGTCCTTCAATCCTTCTGTGGAAGAGCTGGGCTGGAGCGCCTCCAGCCTGTGCAAGGCCCCACCTGTAGGCCCTGGCCCTGGAAAAAATTAAATCCACAACTCTTATGTCAAATTTCTGGTCTTAATGTGATGGTATTGGGTGACAGCACCTTGAGAAGACTTGAGCAGAGATTCCTGTCCTCACCAAGGGCACAGCCAGAAGGGGCCATCTGTGGAGAGGTGAGCCCGCGCTGGGAGCCAGTGGCTCACACCTGTAATACCACTGCCCAGGAGGCTGAGATTTCAGGACTGAGGTTCAGTTAAAACTGGGAAGGCAGATCTCCAAGTGCCCACCAAAAAGCCAGAAGTGGAGATGTACCCGCCTTGAGCAAACAGTGAGAGTCTGAGGCCCAAAGTTCAAGCCCCAGCACTTGCATTCAAAAGTGGGTGGGGGAGTTGCTCTCACCAGACACCAGTATCTGCCTTGACACTGGACTTCCCAGTCTCCAGAACTGTGGGGAATAAATAGTAGTTCCTGTGGCATGAACTCAGGGCCTCCTGGGCCTTGTCTCTGAGCCTCTTTGTGCTCAAGGCTAGCGTTGTACCACTTGAGCCACAGCACCACTTCTGGCTTTTTCTGAGTAGTTTATTGGAGGTAACAGTCTCACAGGCTTTCCTGCCTAGGCTGGCTTCAAACCGTGATCCTCAGTTCTCAGCCTCCTGAGTAGCTAGGATTACAAGTATGAGCCACTGGCACCTGGCTTAAATATTTGTTCTTTATAAGGTTTATAGTGTTTTCATTATAGTAGCCCAATCAGACTAAGATCTCCTCCAGGAAGGAAAATGAGATCAGCAATGTGGGTGTCCTGTGATAAGTTCCCAAGACGACCTCATAGAAATACACGTGGAGATCATTCCAGAAAACAATTTCATCTATCCTCTGTTTTTATTGACCCTTTTTATGTTTATCAAACCATTACAGTACACATAGCAAGAAACTTGAGGCATGTGACCTTGTTTCATGGGTAACTTTCAGGACTTCTACTTTTATTGGTCTTATTAGAACCACTGTCATTATTTGGCTATTTCTGGTTCCTTATTTAAAAACCCATGCTGCTCAGCACCCCATAAACAGAAAAGGCTGCAAGTGGAGCTGTGGCTCAAGTGGTAGAGCACTGGACTTGAGCTGAAGAGCACAGGGAGAGTGGCCAGGCCCAGAGTTCAAGCCCCACGACCGACAAAATAAATACATTCATTCATTCATTAAGAAAAGCCCATGCTGCACAAGGCTCTCACCGCCACTCGATCCCATCTCATTTCTACAACTTTCTGCCCCGTTTTGGGCTGCCACGTTGGCAGTGTCACGGTTGCCTGAGAGCGGGGCAGGATGACGTCGGGCTCCTGGGTGGCGGGAACAGGCTGAAGCTGTCTGGGTGACATGGACTCTGTCCATCCAGAGGCTGGGATGCTGGGCAGCGCCTGTCCACAGTGGAGGCCTTCGTAGCCCTCGTCACAAAGGCAGAGGTAGCCATCGCCGCCACCGCCGCCGCCGCCGCCGCTGCTGCTGCTGCTGCTACAGTTGCCATGGAGACAAGGGCTGCTGGCACAGGGATCTGCAACAATCTGAAAGGAGACCATAATGGGTCAGTTTTTCCCTCCTAAGAAAAGTAGAATCATTGCCAGGAAATCAGGTCCCTGGGTCCACTCCCCACTCCAGGGGAGCTCACCAATTTGGGCTTTCCAGATCGCCTCGATCCTAACTCCACTACAAACTTTCAATGGGTTTCTGGAATGCACTATTTAGAAGAATTTTCCAAGACAAAAATAGTTTTTTTAAAAAGAGGCTCACCAGGCATAGTGGCTCACACCTGTAATCCTAGCTACTCAGGAGGCTGAGATCTGAGGATCGCAGTTCAAAGCCAGCCGGGGCAGGAAAGTCTGTGAGACTCTTATCTCCAATAA
>NW_012267217.1:61201910-61204343 GCF_000151885.1 Dipodomys ordii
GGGAGGGAGGGAAAGACGGAGGGACGGAGGGAGGGAGCGGCTGCCGACAGTCAAGGAAACATCTACTGGAAGGAAAAGAAAAGTTAAAACTGCTTATGGCACAGATTTCTAAAGCATACAAAGAAGCAGCTGATATGACATGTGATACACACACACACACACACACACACACATGAATTTGATTGTGAAGCCATTGGTTCCTCTTAATTAATTTATTAATTTATTTATTTTTGCCAGCCCTGGTAGATTTGAACTCAGGGCTCTGCTTTCTTGCTTAGCTGAGATTTTTACCATTTGAGCCATGCATCCAGCCTGTTTTTTGCTGGCTAGTGGGAGATGGAGTTTCACTGGTCCTTTTGCCAGGCTGGTGTTGAACTTGAACCCTACAGATTAGCCTGAGTAGCTAGGATTACAGACATAGACCACCAATGCTGGGCTTAGTTCTTGTTTTAAGGAATCATTCCACCCTGATGCATCCTTCCAGAATGGGGTATTAGTTGCTTCATTAACAATGACAATATTTGCCCAATTTATTCAAACACTTCAGACTATTTCATTAAAAATTTATGTTTCAATTCTTAATAGCAAATGTCAGATAAAATGCAAGAGTTTGCCTTTAAGCAAAATCTGGGCATCATACTTGTCTATTGTAAGTCCTATTTTTGCATACACCATTTATTGAGGGTTGGTTTTGTGGTGTTTTGTTTTGGGGTTTTTTTTTTTTGCTTTTGCATGTATATTTTATCTCAGAGGGGGAAAGTTCTGTAGTGAAGGTCACTACTATTCTTCAATTCCATTAAGTGCAAACTATAAGCAGGTAATTACCAAACTGCCAAAATGCATAATGAGGTTGAAATATCATAATTAATAGACCCCACTCTGGGAATTCTCAGAATTTAATAGGTGATACTTTATACCTAAATTCCTAGTTTCATTGATGAGGAAATGATTAAACCTGATAGTACCAGCTATCCTGATAAAGAGAAAAGGAGGCGTCTATGGGTCGATGGCTTTCTGCTCACAGCTACCTAACCATCCCATTATTAAATGCTGTATGTTTGCTACATCAGACATATTCACCGACTTAAGCCACATTTTTGCACATCCCAGAACTAATCTGAAATTGTTCTTTTCACATCTGCTATATGCTTTGTACATGGGCTATCCAACCACGAAGAGCATTTACAGAGACAGCACAGAGTAAGAAGGGAGGCCAAGCAAAGATGGCTGCCAACCCTGGGACTGCTGAGTCCAGGAGATCTGTGGGATGGCAGATCTCCTACCTTACACATGGGCTGCCCATGCCCCAGAAAATGCCCACATCCCTCCACCATACAAGATGAAGTCTAAAAGAGGCCCATTTCTTATCATTGGATAGAAGATGGAGATAATAGCATCGCCTTGCCTGGGGTTGGGAACGGGACATACGTGTGGTCGCCATGCCGGATGAAAGAATTTAGGGCTTTGTCCCCGTCTCTTCTGTGTTTTACAGGAGACTCAGCACAGCTGATTAGCAATCCTTGTGACATTCATCAAGCACCAGGGCTGCCAAGAAGAGGATCAGGAAGGTGCCCACAGCCCAGGCTGCCCACAGAGAGAGCTGGGAGTCGATGGGAGGGTCCGGCACAGTCACCTGGCTACCCAGCCAGGCCGTCCATGCCCCATGCCTGCCTCACTTCTTTGCATGAAAACCATGACCATCAGTAGTGTGTCTGGGTTCAAGCCCTCCCTCCTACTGTACCTGCTGAAATAGAGAATGTGTTTGATCACTGCAGGTATGACATGGGAAGAGCATGGGAATCAGCTCTTCCAAGAACAGCAACGCTGCGATGCAGGAAGACATGGCTTGACGTTTCTAATGGAGCTCGACGATGAAAAGCAGAAGCCGTGGCCCAACTCTGCACAGATGGAAGCAGGCCCACCTGCCGTGGACACGCATCACTCCTGAGGAGCCGGCCAGGGTAGACCACGGTCAGGCCTCAGCTCTCAGCGTCCAGGGGAAGTGAAACACGGGAGAATGCACAAGCACAGGCACAGGTTACATGGCTGTTCCCGTTGGATGTGAAATGTCCTCAGGGTTCATGTGTTGCAGGCCTGGTCCTGAGTGCAGCAGTGTTAGGTGGTGGGCCCTTTAAGAAGTGGGGCCTACAATACATAAGTGGGCTAAAGACTTAAAGAGAAACTTCTCTGAAGAGGAAATAGAATAGCCAATAGACACATGAAGAAATGCTCAACCTCTCTAGCCATAAAAGAAATGCAAATCAAAACATTGAGATATCACCTCACCCCAGTTAGAATAGCTATAATCAAGAACTCTAATAACAACAGATGCTGGAGGGGATGTGGACAGAAGGGAATCCTACTGCATTGTTGGTGGGAGTGTAAACTTGTTCAACCACTTTGGAAAGTAGTGTTGAGGTTCCTCAAAAGACT
>NW_012267217.1:61204818-61222297 GCF_000151885.1 Dipodomys ordii
TATTTGATGTTGGTATAATTTGTGGAGGGGAAGGGAAAAAACAAATAATTTAAATAGGGATACAGGTGGACGCATTGCAATAAAGAGATGTAAAAGTCACTACATTGAAAAACAAACTTTACAACTTTGGCGAGGGGGGGGATGGAAAGGGATGGGAAAGGAAGGAGGGCAACAATGCTTGATAAGAAATGTACTCATTATCTTGCCCATGTAATTCAACCCCTCTGTATGGTATTTTCACACACACACACACACACACATACACACACACACAGAAGTGGGGCCTAGTGGGAGGTTCTTAGGTCATTGGTGATGCCATCCTTGGAAGGAATGGATGTCATTCTCACGGGACTCCAGTCAGTCTCTGTGCCCGCTCACCATGATGCCATCTGCCATGATGTGGCCTGTGGGCTAAGTCAATGTAGACACCAAAACTGTGAGCTGAATAAACCTTTTTGCTTTGCAAAGTACCCAGTGACTGGTATTTCATTATAGTAGCAGAAAACAGATGAATACATTGACTCGCACCACAACAGTCACCGAATGGACCCAGGACCCAGAGGAGCTGTGATACGGGGGCCATAGAGGGAAATCACAAAGGAGCAATTTATGAGTAGTATTAAAAGGAGAATGCAGTGTTGTTTCAGCAACTTCAGAATCAGGGGGAAAAGGGAACTTCTAGTACCTATTTTTGTATGATTTTGATATTATAAGAAAAGAGGCTGAGCCAGGTGCCGGTGGCTCACGCCTGTAATCATAGCTACTCCAGGAGGCTGAGATCTGAGGATTGTGGTTCAAAGCCAGCCAGAGCAGGAAAGTCCATGAGGCTCTTATCGCCAATAAAGTACCAGAAAACCGGAAGTGGCACTGTAGCTCAAGCAGTAGAGCGCTCGCCTTGAGCTGAAGAGCACAGGGACAGTGCCCAAGCCCAGAGTTCAAGCCCCACGACCAACAAAAAAAAAAAGAAAAGAGGCTGGGAGCTGGTGGCTCATGCCTGTAATCCTAGCTACTCAGGAAGCTGAGATCTGAGGATCATGGTTCAAAGTCAGCCTGGGCAGGCAAGTCTGTGAGACTCATTTCAATCACCAGAAAATGAAAAGCGGCACTATGGCTCAAGTGGTATAGCATTTGCCTTGAGCTGAAAAGCTCAGGGCCAGAGTTCAAGCCCCATGACCAACAAAAAGAAGGAGGAGGAGGAGAGAGGAGGAGGAGGAGAAGGAGGAGGAGAAGAAGGAGGAAGAGGAGGAGGAAGGGAGGAGAGGAGGGGAAAGAGGAGGAGGAGGAAGAAGAAGAAGAAGAGGAGGAGGAGCCTTAAGGTAGGGTTTGTCAAGCTCAGTTCCATTGGCAGTCTAGGTTGTGCAGTTCTTTATTATAGGGGACCACTCGCTACATCTCAGGACATTTCACAGTATCCCTCACCTCTACTTACATACCAATATGATCATTCCCTTCAAGTTGTGACAGCTAGAAACACTGTCAATATCCCCTTGTGTCTACCCTCAAGACTGGCACTCTACCACTTAAACCACACCTTCACTTCTGGCTTTTTGCTGGCTAATTGTGGGTACAAATTTCAAGTAGTTGTCTGCCTGAGGCTGGCTTACAACCTTGATCTTCGTGGGCTGGGAAGGTGGCTCAGTGGTAGAGCGCTTGCCTTGTATGCATGAGGCCCTGGGTTCGATTCCTCAGCACCACATAAGCAAAAAGAAAAAAGCCAGAAGTAGTGCTGTGGCTCAAGTGATAGAATGCTAGCCTTGAGCTGAAGAGCTGAGGGTCAGCGTCCAAGCCCAGAGTTCAGGCCCTATGACCGGACCCAAAAACAAAAAAACAAAACAACCTTCATCTTCGTATCTCAGCCTCCTGAGTAGTTGGGATTACAGGTGTGAGCCATTGGGTCCTTTCTTACTATTGTGTATCTGTGCTGGAAATAGAATTGCATTGGTGCTAAATGTCATCTTCGTGTTGGGGCCCAACTGTCATAGTATTTCTGTCTTAAAAAGGCATGTTTCCCACTTTCTTCAATAAAAATCTCAACTATTCCAACACCAACTGCTTCCCGACTCTGAGAAAAGATATGAAAAAAAATCACTATGGTATTGATGCCAATAGTAGACTCAGCCAAGAATTCGTCCAAGAATTTTTCCAGATTCAAGTAATAAAAATACTCATTCACTTTGCTGATCCAAGAACAATGTATCTCACACATTCCTGTGTTTTGGTATTTCTTTACTTTTGTGTTAAGGACTCCATCTATTCAAGAAATTATTGTGAGACTAACCAAAGTAGTTGATTTTTTTTCCTCTCAATTTTGAGTTAATTTTTCTTAAAACCAGCCTAGCCTGATTTCACATGTGTGTTGAATCACATCTGTAAGTAGGCTAAAAGGAGATTACAAGCCTAGCTCACACTTGTAGCTAGGAGATCAAAACCTTATCTAAACTCTTCCATGTCTAGTTGTTGCTCCTGCTTTCCCTTGGTGTCTATAAAACATGTTACATCTAGAAATTATCTTGAAATTGCAGTTCCTTGTTTAGGCTAGCTTCCACCAAAGTGCCCAACAGATTCAAAGCAGTTACAACAAAAATCATAACAGATTTCTACTGCTGCTGTGTTGGTGTTGTTGTTATATAAATTGCTCAAAATAGCCCAGACACATTTGAATAAAAACAACACAGGACAACCCAATCCATAAAGGTTCAGTAATTTCAAAGCTGCAGTAATTACAACAATGTGACAGTGTAACTGAAGGATAAACAAATATACCACCAAACAGATTTAAAAAACAAAAAACAAGAACTGGGAGAGAAAGAGGGAGGGGTGACACTGTTCAAAAGGAAATGTGCCCATTATCTGACTCATGTAACTGTAATCCTTCTGTACATCACCTTTACAATAAATTTTTTAAAGGAAGAATAACTACATATGAACATAATTCTGGAGCATGGCATTATCATTCATGTGATTGTGTCAATAAATTGATAGTGATAGGTGAATAATTTTTTGCACAAAAAAATTAATATTGAGTAGACTGTAGACTTAAATGTAAAGGACCAAAAAAAAAAGGTTTGCTATTCAGGAAGCTGAGATCTGAAGATCACAGTTCAAAGCCATCCTGGGCAGGAAAGTAGTCTGTGAGCTTTTTATATATATTTATATACACACATATATATACACACATATAGATACATATAGGTACACATATATATGTGTGTGTGTGTGTATATATATATATATATATATATATATATATATTCCAAGAAAACTTTATTTACACAAACAGGTGACCAATCCATAGCTTGCAGACCCTTGACAGATCATCTGGAAGCAAAAGGCAGTCCACATTGGCTGATTTGAATCCAAAGCCAGCTCCCTGGCTAGTCCTTTCAGGTATTCCAGCCTGTGAGCTCTTATCTCCAATGAACCACCAGAAAACTAGAAGTGGTGCTATGGCTCAAGTAGTAGTGCACTGGCCTTGAGCTGAAGAGCTCAGGGACAGCACCCAGGCCTAGAGTTTCAAGCCCCATAACCAACAAAAAAAAGCCTCAAAAAAAAAAACAGAAAAGAACATCTACCTGACATCAAACAAATATTTTACAAAAAAAAGAATAAAACTATAAGAAAATATTAAGGAATTGGATAACAACAAAATTATGATTATTAGCCCGGTGCTGATGACTCATCCCTGTAATTCTAGCTGCTGAAGAGGTTGAGATCTGAAGACTAAGTTCAAAGCCAATCTGGGCAGGAAAGTCTATGAGACTCTTCTCTCCAATAAACCACTAAAAAACTAGACATGGATCAGGGGTTCAAGTGGTAGAGTGCTAGAGCCTTGAGCAAAAAGCTCAAGGACAGCACCCAGGCCCTGAATTCAAGCCCCAGGACCAGCACAGGTAGGTAGATAGGTAGGTAGATAGATAGATAGATAGATAGATAGATAGATAGATAGATAGATAGATAGATAGATAGATAGATAGATAGATAGATAGATAATGTGTATATGTACATATATGATTATTTTTCCATTAAAACATACCAGTAAAGGAGCAAAAAAGACAAGCCTCAGAGTTAATTAAGATGTGTGCAAAACATGTGCCTGCCCCCCAAAAGAAAAGCTTGTCTCCAGGAAAAAAAAAAAGAATTCTACAATAAGGAAGCAAGAGGGGGAAGACAACACGGTAGAACAGTCGGCAGGGCTTCCTCACAAATATATCCAAATGCTCAGCAAATATAAGGAAAATCGCTTTGTTTTATTAGAAATTAGAGAAATACAAACTAAAATCACCATGGGAAACAAGTGTCTGTTTACCAGAAGGACTAAAATTTTAAAAAAAAATGTAATGGACAAGTCCAAGCACCAATGAGGACACAACACACGGGAAGATTGTACCATTGTTGTGACCCTTTTGGGAAACACTGGCATCAGCTAGCAAGGTTGAACTCGTACACAGGTACTCACCCAATGCATAATATATGAACGCCAAAGAACATGCACCAAGAGATAGACTCAAGCAGTCTCACTGTGGGTGACAATGGCCCAGCCCGTTTGAAGTATGTGGCACTAAGTTTGATTTTGACTCTTGAAGGCAGATCAACAGGACAGATGAGATCAATACCTTAGAGAAAACATCCTCTGGCACCAATGGGGTAGTGATTCCAGGGGTGACCTTGGGGACAGGAGATGGTACTGGAACCATCGCAGACTCCCAGGGGGAAGGGATAGGGCCTTCTCTGGGGCTGTGGCCACCCAGATGGGCAGTCAGTAGGGGAGCTGGCTAGACAGGACGGTGAGGGAGGAAGACGGCTGTGAATGACAACTCCCGTTCTGACCAGGACATCCAGGTGAATGGGAGCGCCCATGGTGGAAGTGTGGGTGCAGGAGGAAAAGCGAGTTTGGGATGGGATAGGAAGCCAGCATGGCTGGTTTGGAGCTGGAAGGTATTGGAGTATCTGAGGGCAACAAGTGGGCAATGTCCTGAAGAGACTAAACACAAACGTGATGCCTGACAGAAAGGAATGAGCTGGTCCTTCTGAAATTACTGGAACAGGGCGGAGAGCCATGAAAGTGGATGCCATACAGAGGGAGAGGAGGTGGGAGGGAGTTTCCTGGAGGAGGAAAGGACAAGCAAGAGACAGAGGGCAGGCGTGCGGATGCTTGTGGCACCAGAGCATTGCTCCCAGGAGCTCTGTGAAATGGGCCTTGTCTTCATTCTGTGGGGAACGAAGGCTCAGGTTTGGTTGGCCCAAAGTCCTAGGTGTCAGAGCTACAATTTGAACCTAAGAGAGAAGGATCCCAAATTCTACTCCTTTCCCTACTTCTCCACAGCCTCTAGCTCATTGGCATCAGAAGTGGTTTTGGAAACAGAGTGTGACTAACCGCCCAGGGCCACCAGACACCCAGGAGCACACTTCTGAGGGGTGAACCCCAAGTCTGGCACTGCCTACCGGAGGAGAGCAGCGTGGCTGGCTCCAGGAACAGAGGTCTTACTCCCACAGGTCAAGGAGAAGGGGGGGGTTGTTGGGACACAGCAGGATGGGGAAAGCTGGGCCCCATCAGCTGTGGAAGGCCTCAGGCTAAGCAGACCCCAAACCCTGAGCAACTCCGCAGGCACCGGCAGAGCTTGCCTGAGCCCCCCAGGATGCAGCACAGCTCAGCTAGACTGGCCAGGCTCTGTTGGGATGTTTGATGTCAAGCCTAGGGGAATGCAGAACCTGGGGGTGGGCAGAGGGTCTAGAAGAGCAACAGGCAGGGGGAAGTAGGTGAATGGGCAGGGCGGAGAGCAGGGGAAAACCCTTGTACTCAACTCCCAAGGCATCGTGACTTCTAGGAGAAAGTAGCTGCTTCATAAACCACAATGCTCAGCTTTCTGCATTACATAGCTGAGGAAAGTCTGAGCCCAAGGAAGACTCTGCCAAGAGGAGAGTACACAGGGGTGAGTGCCACAGAACAGAGGGCGGAAGAGAGAGGCCTGGGGTGCAGGGGTGGGGAGAGAGGCTGCAGAGGCCTTCCCGCCCTTAGAAGAGCTGGCTCATGCAAGCCTGTGACCTATCCCATAGCTGATAAAGTTCAGCCTGACCCTCAAGCAAGGTAAAGCAGCACACTTCATTTCTCTCTTCTCTCTCTGCTTCTCTAGGAAATGGCTCTGTCCTTCACCAGCTTGGTAGCCAGTGAGCCACCAGAGGCACAGAGTTACTGCCCCAGCCAAAGGCCCCAGTGAAGGTCAACGCATCACCAGGTCCCTTCCTAAAGGTGGCAGGAATGAAGTCACTCCCTGGCCTTTGCTTGCAAGTAAGGGCAAGGTCTTTCTGGACCTTTCTTGCTAGTGCACGATCCACAGAGATGTCCCCAGCATGGTGGCCACACCAAGGCCATACTGGGTGACAAGGAGTCAGCAGGAGCCATACGCCATGGCCCCCGTGCTCCTCTGTGGGGCTTGGCCTCCCATCCACGAGGCTGTGGAAAGGAAAGGAAGCATTCCAAACCAGCCAGGAATCGCCTTTAGCCAGGCACTGGTGGCTCACGCCTGTAATCCTAGCGGCTCAGGAGGCTGAGAACTGAAGATCAAGGTTCAAAGCCAGCCTGGGCTGGAAAGTCCATGAGACTCTTACCCTCAATTAACCATCAAAAAAGCCAGAAGCAGAACTGTGGCTTAAGGGTACAGCGCTAGCCTTGAACAGAAAAGCTCAGAGACAGCATCCAGGCCCTGAGTTCAAGCCCCAGGAACCCAAACAAAGAAATTTTTCATTTTTTATTTTTTTAATGGGACAGGGAGCTGCAAAATTAGGCACAGACTAGGGGCTTGATGATGAATAGCTGTTTTGTGTAAAGGAAGGCGACATCATGTTGCTTTTCTGTGCCCATTCTCGGGCCTCACACTCTTACTTTTTCTAAGTCTCTATCATGTGATTCACAGCTCCACTTCTGGCTTTTGGCTAGTTAATTGGACATAAGACTGTCTCAACTTGATCTGCCCCACCTGGCTTCGCATCGTGAGCTTAGCTGTAGGATTACAGGTGTGTGCACTGCGCCCAGTGAGGACTATCACTGAGAGCATTTCCCAGCAACAGGAGTTCTTCCACACCTGCTAGTCTCAGCAGCCCAGAACCTCAGAGGCAGGGGTGGGGGGGTGGGGGGGGGGACTGAACATCTCCAGGTGTCTGTGAGGCCAGGGTCACCTTACCTGGGAGAGGCCTCTGATTTCAGCTATAAAGTGCAGCCTCCTGGCCGCTTTGATGTGTGCTCTTCTCCCTCAGCAAGCATGCCAAATCCCCTCTGCACTCGGTTCTGCTTTTCTAACCTTAAGTGGAACAGCTGCTCTAATTTTAATGCCCATCTGTTTCCAGGCATTGGACAAAAAAAAAAAAAAAATCAGTGGCTCTGGATAAATCGAAAGTCTTTATATCGTCCAGTCTTATTCCCGAGAGCTGAGTCGGGCACTGACACTCCGGCAGGCTTCACCAAGCAAAGCGCTGCAAGTCAAGCCACCTGGAGAGCAGACCTCAGGTCTCCAGCAGCAGCCAAGCCCCCCAGCTGCTTCAGTCAGCCGGTTGGTCGTGGGATCACATGGTAGGGAAACAATGTGCAGCTAGCAAGAACTCCTCAAAGGCCCGGAGGATATTCACGAGAAAGCTGGGGGTGGGGGTCAAGGCAAGGATCCATTTTATACTTTCCAAAAACAGAAGAAAGAGGACAAAAACAGAATATGAGAACGGAGCTGTCGCCTATAACAGCCATGGGTTGGGAAGGAACGACATAAGGACGGCAGGCACAGACAGGCGCCTCCACCGTCCGGGAGCTGGGACAGGGAATGGGGGTGGGGGAGGCAATCACCTTGACTTTGCACCCTGGGTGTGGGCACAAAACAGCCCCATGGGGAAGCAGAAGAGAGACCATCCTATCTGTTCTTCTGAGATGTGTTATGAGACGCAGATACACCACCATATGCACTAGCTCGTACTTCACTAGTGCTGGCACCTGTAAGATCATGTCTTCAGAATAAAGCCCCATGCAGCAAGAGGTTTGGGGCTTTGTAAACACTCTCTAATACTGATCATCCAAATTACCTCTTTAAAAATGCAAATATTTAGCATTTCCAATTAAGCTATGAAATTAGAAGGCTGGAAAAGCCCACTGGGAAAATTTTCAATAAAGCATAACCATATAGAATTAAAGGCTTTAAAGCAAACTAATTTTTGAGCACAGAGTGCCTTCTGAATTTCTTTAAGAATGTTCATGAAACCAATCTCAGATAAGAATGTTCATGAAACCAATCTCAGATAATATTACATGCCAACTAGGACCCTGTGTAGTTGGCATGCCAGATTATAGAGACTATCATTTACCTGCCTATGCAAATACCATCGGCCTTCATAAAGTCAAAGCTCGATGGATGGAAATCTTTCACTATTTGGAATTTATGTTATAACAGACTGGAACTGATGGCCAGGCCCTTCTCCAGCTAGAAATGTAGGTTTCATTAGATAAAATAAAAAATGGTTCAAGTCCAGGCTGTAGCTTAAAAGATGCTTGGGGCTGTTGGGTGCCTGTGACTCACAGTAATCCTAGCTACTCAGAGGGCTGAGATCTGAGGAATGAGTTTCAAAGACAGCCCAAGCAAATGAATCTGAGATTCGTGTCCCCTATTAACCAGCAGAAAGGCAAAAATGGAAGTGTGGCTGGAGATAAATGCACAGATCACAGTGGCTGTAGACCTGGAAATGAGATCCAGATACTAGAGAGCTGAGTCCAAAACATCATCGTCTGTGGGTGCTGTGGGTGCAGAATGTTACCCTGAGCTCAGAGAAAAGGGGAGGTTGTAACTGAGAAAGGAAATCACCAAGGGAGCTAGAAAAATCTTCAAGTGGGCATGAAAAGCTGCAGGAAAACTGACCTCTCTCCAGGGTCCTGAATATAAAAGCGTCCCCTGCTTGTAGGGAGGGCAGGTAGGAGGAATAACCCCGGTCAGCAAAAAGCACAGCACAGTATCAGAAAATAAGTTTTAAAAAAGGGGGGTGGGGGCTAGGAATGTGGCTCAAGCATAGAGTACTTGCCTAGCAAGTATAAAGCTCTGATCACCTCAACTCCCATTGCCTCAAAAGGGAGGGAGAGAGAGAGGAAAAGAGTAAGGGAGGGAAGGAAAAGAAAGAGAAAGCAAAAAAGAGACAAAAAGAAGGAAGGAAAGAAGGGAGGGAGGGAGGGAAAGAAAGAAAGAAAGAAAGAAAGAAAGAAAGAAAGAAAGAAAGAAAGAAAGAAAGAAAGAAAGAAGGAAGGAAGGAAGGAAGGAAGGAAGGAAGGGCTGGGAAGGTGGCTTAGTGGTAGAGCGCTTGCCTTGCATGCATGAGGCCCTGGTTTCCATTCCTCAGCACCACATAAGCAAAAAGAAAAAAGCCGAAAGTGGCGCTGTGGCTCCAGTGGTAGAGCGCTAGCCTTGAGCTGAAGAGCTGAGGGACAGCGCCCAGGCCCCATGACCAGACCCAAAGAAAAAAAAGAAAGGAAGGAAGGAAGGAAGGAGGGAGGGAGGGAAGTAAGGAAGGGGGAAAAACCCTCTGGTATCAGTGTCCAATGTGGTCAACATCTCCTTTTTTTTATCTTTTTTAAAGTTATTATCTTTAGTTGTACCAAGGAGTTAACATTTAACAAAGCACTTTATGAATACAGCACATCTTGATCAATGTCACCAACAACTCCCTGATATAGCCATTGTAAGCGGAAAAAATGTAACATGAAAAATTATGAGGATGAATAGAGTGACACAGCCTCACAGGGATGGGAAGCGGCCGCCCCATCTTCATTTCCGGTGGTCTTATGAGCCCCCAGGGCCCCCACCACTGCTGCTAGCTCATGCATCAGTAGAGAAGTCCACACTTCTCACAATGAGCTGGCAATGCAAAATTACAACTCACCTGGGGAAAACTACAAGACTACATAGTTCCAGCCTGTGGAACGGTAAATTAAGGGTCAAGAAAAACTCTTCCTCTGCTGCATGAATCTCCATTTATGCATTTTAAAATAAAATACGCTGCTGGGCTCTGGTAGCTCATGCTTATAATCTTAGCAACTCAGGGGAGTGAGGTCAGATGAATGAGGTTCAAAGCGAGGCCAAGAGGAAAAGTCAGTCACTTATCTCAAATTAACCAGCAAAAAACTGGAAATGAGGGTGTGGCCCAAGTGGTAAAGTGCCAGCCTTACGTTAAAAAAAAGCCAGAACATGAGGCCATGAGTTCAAGTCCAGATAGCACACACACATTGCTTACAGTGGATGTGAAACTTTCATGATCTTCCACTTAACTTCTCTGATTAATTGACCTGATACCTTTAATAAGATTTCCACCAAAGAACATTAATAGCTGAAAAGAACTGAGCTCTCTGAATGCTTACAATTATGCTTAGCACAGTTTCCATGTTTTCCCTACATTCACCCACTTAAATCACTCTAACCCTCTGAAGGCAAATTACTATCTGCCATTTACCCTGAGGCTCAGAGACTGAGAGTAGCTTACCATGATCCCCGAGCTTGGAACACATTGAGAATAATCTGAAACTCAGCAAAGCACCACAATTCCATCCAGCATCCCACATCTCCTCTTTGCTTCTAATTTGTCAAATTGATCCAAAACCCTTGTGGGAAATGAAATGACCAACTATCTCCAAGATGAGTTGAAGATGAATGTATCTTTTCTGTGTGGAGTATTAAATTTGTGCCATATCTATAATAAATATCTTTACCATATAAATCGGGCTCAGGCTGGGGGAATGCCACGCCCAGAGCTCTCAGGCACTGCCTGGTAGCAAGCCTAAAGCCTCCACACAGCTCCTAGCAGAGCACTGAGCCAGCCATTGGCTTGATGCTGTTTCTATAGCAACCGTCAGGCACTGGAGCTTGCTCTAGCCAGGGAGGGCAGAGTCACCCTCTCCCAGGCCCTTCACTGCCTGAGCTCCTGTTGCTGTGTTGAATCCTCATCTTGCTTCTAAGCCCTTCCCTCTCCTTGGCCATGTCTCATGGCTGTCTCCTAATTATACCCTACTTTCTCAGCTTGTGCTGTAGGCCTGCCTGGCCGTCTGGTGCTTGCAAGGAGCTAATATGGGCTGCTTTCTCAGATGAGTCCTTGTTTCCTGTAGTGTCCTTCATGGTGCTGAAAACTGCTCTGCCCAGCAGGGTGGGGGAACCCTCCTCAGGATGTTGGCTTCAGGCAGCAATCTTCCACCAGAACACCGTGGCTGAGCGACCCAGAAATCCCTAAACCCTGACAGCTGTCTCGCCTCCAAGCCTTCTGATTTGGCTCGGTCTCAGAGCTGGGTGGCTGCTAAGAGTTTAATTTAAAGAATGATCTTTATCACCCAGGTACCTGCTCAGCCACTAGTCCTGAGCTAGGCCATTGTCAAAATCTGGCCACTAGTGGACCCCAGCCCCCATGTCCACATAGCCCTCAAGGTAAAAGTAATTTCCACATCTTTTAAAGATTGAAAGAAATCAAACAAGTTTCATATCGTATGAAAGTTAGGTTCAACTGTCAGGACCCATCAAATATGGTATATTCAGGAAGGATTCCATTGGTGCAACCCCTTAATTTACAGTTTAACAAAATGAACAGCAGGAAGCTGGGACTTGGAGGGAGGGGCTCAGGCGAAGGGGAGGAGCCAAGTGAATGGAAAGAGCAAGGGTGTGTGAACACAGTCATAATATTCCACGCATATATGTGAAAACAGAAACAGAAAAATTGGGGAGGGGGTGGAGGTGGAAGACACTGGGAGAACAATGGAGAAGATGGCATTGATCAAGATGCATCATACCCACAGACTGACATGTTCAACTGATCAAGATGCATCATACCCACAGACTGACATGTTCAACTGAAACCTCTTGTGCAACTACTTACAGATGATTTTAAAAGTTAAAAAGTAAGGTTTTATTGAAACTGGGCCACACCCATTCATTTACCCATTGGCTGGCTGCCTTCACGTAACCATGCAGAGTAGAACACTTACTACAGAGACTCTGTCATTCCAAGAGCTGGAAATATCAACTGTCTGTGCCTGTACAAGGAAAAGACTGCTAACTGCTGCACTGGGGCGTGGCAGTACAGAAAGGCTTTCCCTCCCACACACCCAGCCCCACCCCCAGTCCCAGCCTCACCCCCAGGCCCAGCTCGACCTCGTCCTCATCCCACCCACGCTGGGGTCAATGACAAAAAGCTAAAGCACCTCAACACTGAAGAAGCAAGGATAATTGTTCTAGTATGAATTATACAATCTATTTTTTATAGCTTTGATTTTTAAAAGGAGCTAACTAATTGTAGAATTCTCCTGATGAGGAAGAGACATGTCTGGAAATATTCTTTACTACCTTCTTCTCCAGAGTTATATCACTGATCCAACTCATTGGTTTAAAAATACTCAGAACAAGAATTTTAGCTTGTACAAAATTTCATGAGAAAAATCAATCCATCCTGTAAAAAAATGTAATGAGACTACAAATCACCACAGTATTTTATAGATGATTCTTTTTACTATACTTTTATTGTTATTATTTAGGTATTGTATAGAGGGGTTACCATTTCACAATTCAGGTACTGCGTACAAGATGATGCTTTTTATATCATTGGTGCCCTCAGTTCTGTTCAAAGTGAAATGCTGAAATGGCCTTGGTACCATTTGTTTCAAGGATTGAAAGTTGTCAGAATCTGCAATGAGCCACACCCAGTAAGCCTGAACACAGACTGGAAGCCTTACCAGTAGAAAATGCAAATGACACAGAAAAGGCAAAGACTGCAGTCTCTGTGAACATGCTGCGGAAATCAAAGGCAACACTCTAGCCAGGTTCCCAGTTTACAGACATGGAAGGAGAGAACGGCTTACAAGCAATGGGTTCACTTAGAAGAGTGTTATTCAGAATGACACCTGTTCCCTGTTCAAAACTCAGGTCTGTATTCCTATACTTCTACAGTGTACTCCACTCAGAGGGAGACCTATGTGACTTGGGGTCACATAGAAAACTATAAATGTATTCATACTTGCTTCATCTGACGCCTGACACATGAGCATCATCTCCTTGACCACTGACAGCCTCCTGGAAGGCCACTCAGCAAGCCTGCTTTATCGCCGGTCACCTTTCACAGCACCTGGGACAGCCTTAAGCTGTCCCAAAGGGGGAAATACTCTTCACATTTCAATATTTCCTTACAACAAGTCAGCATTAAAATGCCCATCCTTCATCTACCACATGGACTATGATAAGAGATCCTGACAACTACACTGAAGAAGAGCCTCATTGTAGCCACACAACTCACTGGGTTCCCTTCCAGAGCCATGGTGTACGAGTCACGTCAATAGCTGCATCAGCCATGGCAGCCACATTACTGTCTGTGTGGTGTTGAAATCCAGATGTGTTAGCTTTTATTTTTTTCATCATTGTGACAAAAATCAACTTAAAGGAAGAAATATTGGGGGGGGGGCTCATGGTTTCAGAAATTTCAGTCTATTGTTCTTAGGTTGTAACAAGGCAGAAACCTCATGGAAGAAGAGCAACACTGTGCACCGCATAGCACCTAGGAAGCAGAGAAAGGGAGAGAGGAAGAAGAAGAGAAGAGAGAAAGGAGGAGGGAAGAGGAAGGAGGAGAAATGTCCCTTATATGTTCATGTTTTGAATACTGGGTCCCTAGCTTGTTGGGCTCCTTTGGGAGATTCTGGAAATATTAAGAGGTGGGGCCTAGCAAGAAAAATTAGGACCCAGGAATGGGTCCTGGGGGGTATATTATTCCTGGCTACTTGTCTCCCTTCTGCTTAATGGTCACCAGGTGTGGAGATTTTTTTCCTGACATATACTTCTACCACCATGATGTCCTGCCCAGGCCAAGCAACCAAAAACACTTCTAATCACCCACCAAGAGGCAGTCACAATGCACAGTGCCCAAAAACCTGGATGCCAAAGTGTCTTCTGATGGCATTTTGAAGGCACCAGGATACTATGGATTGTGTATATTTTTTCATTTTCAGGAGAAACACAGGAGAGTATATCTTCCACACCACCAGCCAGAGCTAGCTAATAGTTTCATTGTTAAAGTTCATTATAATCTTGTGATGATACTGGATCTTTCCAAAGCTGTTTTTTGAGGGAGTTGCTGTGCTAAGTATATACCTAAGACTCTATGAGAGTCAATTTAAGGTAATCTATTGAGAAGTTTCTCAGGGCTCAGACACATTATCTCTCATTAGTATGTAATTGTAGCTACCTAACAAAACTACCCAATCCAATCCATGCTCTTATTTTCAAACAGCTACAAACTGTTTTGGATGTAAATTACTGGGCTCTAACGACCTAATAGACAAAATCATCAACAACACCTTTAAGTTTAAGGGGCTTGAAAAAAAAAAAACCTTTACTGAGACAGGAAGATCACTCTGAAGCAGGAAAGTTTGGAAACTGGTTTACAGCAAGTGGTTGGTATAATACATTTCACAATACATCATCATGAAGTGTGTTCCTTTATACATAACTTCCACCAAAAAAATTCTATTGTTCTGCTGCTTAAAATTACAGAACTATCCACAATCTGGAAGCTTGTCTGCCCAACCTGCTAAGAGAAAGAGACAAAGAGCTGAACTTCCAAAAGACTGAGACAAACCACAAAGAGAACAGGCCAGAAAACAAGAGGGTTAGGAACATATACCACTGACACCAACTTCAAATATCCTCACAGTCATGGTCTGAAGGTTTACCTCCACTCTACCCCCTAGCCAGGTTTCACCTCCATTTGCGGAGAAAGAAACCAAAGTCCATAGAATCAGATGTCCTATGTATTTAGGCTACGTAGGTGACTAAGCAGGATTCAAACCCAGTCCCCTGAACCTATCTCCACCAACCCCACCTGCACACAAGTGGAAAGTTACACAGTCTACAACAACACTGAGCCCAGGTCTTCAATACAAAGGTATGGCATCGTGATGGTTAGTTTAGATTTTCAACTTAACTGGGTTAAGAAGTGCCTAGGGTAGAACAGCAAACCTCTGAGTGTATCCATGAGAACATTTTGAAGAAGAACAAGGAGGGGAGACCCTGTCTAAATGGGAAAGCAAAATCCCATAAGCTGGGAGCCATGATGGAATAAAAGTAAGAAAAAAATGCCCAGGGCACAGACATTCTCTCTCTGCTTCCTGCCTGCCACAAGGTGAGCAGCCTCTGTACCAGCATGTGCCCAAAATGAATGAAACCAAGGACTATGGAATGGAACCTCAATAATTTCTCCCTTAAAGTTGTTTCTGTAAGAGTTAAAAACAGTCTAACACAGGAGTAGGAAGTCTGTTAAGGTTTGAATGTAGACTGCAATGTTTACATGTTGGACACTTAATTCTTGGGGAGGGGGGTCAGTTAGAAGGGCTCTGTGCCCATAAATGTGTTAATACTGGTACTCATTGAGCAGAAAGTAAGTTATTAAAGATTAAAGGAATCATTAAATCTCTTCTTCCTTCTTCTTCCTCTTCATCCTCCTCCTCCTCTTCCCCTTCTCTCTCTCCCTTCCCTCAGTCTTTCTCTTTCACTCTCTCTCCCTCCCTCTCTTCCTCTCTCTCTCTCTCACTCTCTCCCTCTCTCCCACTTTCTCTTTCTTATTCTTTTGGACTTCTGTCTTCTACTATATAACAAGAGGTCCTAGACTTCCTGGCCTATAGAACCATGGGAAATCCATTTCCAGTTTTTTATAAGTTGCCCATTCTGTGATGTTCTGTTACCACAGTACAAAGTGCCCTGACACCATCAGTTCCTAGTGAGGAGAAAATCCAGTGTTGGCTAAAAGCTGCCCACAACCAGGAACAATGCAGCACAGCCATGCCATGTCTTCCTAGTCCTTGAGTAGTTATAGAAATTCTAGACTTCCCCATCTTCCCATACTTGAGACAGGAATAATACTCTCTGTGGGGAACAGTTAAGGATGACCAGAGATAACCAGGACTGAGAGGATGCAGTTAGGGGTCCCACTCAGTGCAGTCAGGGGTCCTGGTTACTGAGCTGTGTCCACAGTCGGGGTTCAGACGGTACTGGCATATTTTATGCACCTAGAGACCTGGATGGAATCCTGATTGCCAAAAGGGGCAAAATGTCCTAGGGAAGGGCTCACCCTAAAGGAAGAAGGTACTCTGGTTGGGCTGCCCACAACAGCAAGAACATCTTGGTCAAGGAGAACAGTTCTGGGTACAAAGTATCAGCTGATGCTGGACTTGGGCTGGCCCGGCTGGCCTCCAACAGAGAAGTCCCTCTGAAGGTCAAACACTGTGGCTCCAGAAAGCAGCTATGACCCAGAGTTAAGAAAAACTTTCCAGGCTCCCTGTCCTTTGCACCTTGGTAGGATGGCCTGGAGGTTAATGCCAACAAGCTATTCAGCCCAAGTTCTGTCTTCAACAGTATTAGACACAATGACCTCTACATAGGTTATCTTTGGTTTTCTATCTTGACCTCTGAACTTTGCATTCTACTAAGGACTCAATTTATTTTTGTTTTCCAATCTATATACATAAGAAGGCAAAAGTAGATGAATTAATAAGCTATATTTTGTTTTGTTGTGACAGGGTCTTACTATAGAGCCCAAGCTGACTTAGAATTTATGATCTTCCCATCTCAACCTACCAGAGTGAGAGGAGTATAAAGCTACCAAGCCCAGCTCAAGAATAAGAAATCTTCAGGTGATCCAAGCTGTCTTACTATGTTATAAAACAAGAACTTACTCCAATACACAAAAGTATTTTAGACCAAAATGCATCTTTTCATATTTAAAGCAAGTGACTTGCTAAAATAAAACAATGGCTTGGCCCTATTTAAAATTCAATGCTATTTGTGTCCTCATTAAAATATTTGCACTGCAAAATGTCTAACATGAGATACAGTTTTCAACATCTGTGTTGCCTCCAGCACTTCAGGGAAATTTTTCAGCCAACAGACCCATTTAAAAAATCTAATACAATATAGATTAGTTACATTTGTTCTATAAATATCACATCTACAAACAGCAATTTTGTTAGTAAAGGAAAGAAGTAATATCCACACAGCCTTGCCAATCACTATGGTAGCATTTTTGAGCAGTTTGGCAATCAGTGCAGCCCACTGTACAAAGCAAAATCCAGCATCCCAGTGTATAAATACAAAACTCACCTGAATTACAGTCACATAAACGCAATTTAGGAGCTATAACAGGGTTTCTATATTGAGTAGAAAATAAATAACAGAAATTCTCATATACTGAAGAGAGCATGGTAGCAGTGTCATGATTGTTACTTTTTTTTTTTTTTTTTTTTGCCAGTCTTGGGGCCTGGGCGCTGTCCCTCAGCTCTTCAGCTCAAGGCTAGCGCTCTACCACTTGCACCACAGTGCCACTTCCCGGCTTTTTCTGCTTATGTGGTGCTGAGGAATCGAACTCAGGGCCTCCTGCATGCAAGGCAAGCTCCCTACCACTCAGCCACCTTCCCAGCCCCTGATTGTTACATTTCTTTTTTTTT
>NW_012267217.1:61225677-61237640 GCF_000151885.1 Dipodomys ordii
AAAATAAAACGATGAGACCAATAAGTTTAAATTAGCGCAGAGTTCGTGGGCTGCTCTTCAGGGAGCCACGCCCCGTGGCGCATGCTCTTCAGGAGCCACGCCCCGTGGCGCATGCGCTTCAGGGAGCCACGCCCCGTGGCGCATGCGCTTCAGGGAGCCACGCCCCGTGGCGCATGCCTTCAGGGAGCCACGCCCCGTGGCGCAGGCCTTGCCTTCGCGCATGCGCTCGCTGCCGCTGTGGGCCCCCGCAGACCGTGGGCTGCACAGGCCCCCGTGGGCCCCCGCGAGCGTGTGAGGTGGAATGCTCCCGCATCTTCTGCTCTCCAGCCCCCTCTCAACCCTTTGTTCTCCTGGTGCCATGGCATCTACTTAGTGCAAACGCATCATTTACTTAGTACTAAATTGTTCCTCATTAGCCAACTCTGATAAATCCAACAGGATTTGAGTCTGAGTTGTACTCAATCATAGGACCAAGGGCCATAAACACAGGAAGGGACACAAGCACTTCACACGATTCCAGCTGCCTCCCAGGCCTTACAATCATGGACACTCATAAATGCTCTGTGGTCCCTTCCTTGCTGTGACCCCAGAAACACTGCTGAAGAAGGGACACTAGTCAAGGAATCCTGGGAACAATGGAAATATCTATGACCCCTCTTTAGGGGTCATGGATTAAACGAGGGATGCCTGTAGAAGACCTGCCTTCTACAGCATTATTGATCTCCAATACCCTGGGTGGCACTGGATAAAAAGGTTAGTGTGGGTTGGGGGCCTTTCTAAGGTACCTTACATCATGATGTTTACCTGGACACGTGGCCTGTGCAGGTGCTCCAGCCATGCTACCTAAAGACTGGATACCATAGCTCATCCACACAGAGGCATGGAAAGATGAGGGGCAGGCATCTGTACAGTGTGTTCATTTCAAAATATGCAAAAAAATCATAAATAGGAGCTGAAACAAATATTCCACGCCAGCTTATTTTTGTCAAAACTCAACAAATAAAAATCAAGATGGAAGCTGGGCGCTGGTAGCTCATGCCTGTATTCCTAGCTACTCAGGAGACAGAGATCTGAGCATCGCAGTTCAAAGCCAGCCCAGGCAGGAAAGTCCATGAGACTCTTATCTCCAGTAAACCACTCAGAAAACTGGAAGTGGCGCTGTGGCTTAAGTAGTAGAGTGCTAGCCTTGAGCTGAATAGCTGAGGGACAGTACCCAGGTCCAGAGTTCAAGACCCACACCGATAAAAAAAAAAAATCAAGATGGAAAGAATAGGAAGGAGGTAGCAATGGAAGGAAGGAAGGAAGGAAGGAATTATATAGAATTATATAGAAATAAATCTGTTGGGAAATGGGGGCTCATGCCTGTAATCCTAGCTATTTAGAAGCCTGAGATTTAAGAATTGAGGTTCAAAAAGCCATCTCAAGCAGAAAAGTCCATAAGACTCCTATCTCCAGTTAACCAGCAAAAAGCCAGAATGTGGAGGTATGGTTCAGGTAATAAAGCTCTAGCCTTGAGTGAAAAAGCTAAGGGACAATGCCTAGGCCTTAAGTCCAAGCCAAAATGCCAGCACAAAAAGAAAAACAAGAACTCTCTCTTATAGAAATTTGCATTCTAACACAGAGATTATGACATAGTTATAGTTTCCAGAATTTTAGATCCAATTTATTCAGATAATTGCAACCTAATTATATGTAGCTATTTTAAATACTGATTTGCTTCCCATTTAATTTCAAACCTTGTCACCTGTGACTATTATTCCAAATAAGTTCCTTATAATTTAGACAATGGGAAATTAATTATAATTGTTAATTAGCTTTGTTTAGCTACCAACTGTTCTTAACAACTTAGAGCCTTCTAAAATGTTAAAGACAGAACTATCAAACACATTAGCTGTGACCCTTTATATTTTAATTTTCAGCACAAAAGAAGTGATACTTTTTCTAATGTTTTCAGTCACTATTTCTATAACTTATAAAGAAGCCAGAGAAAGAGAACATGTCTTGAATATGAAAAGGGACTCAGATCAGAAATCTGATCCCTAGCCATCGTATTGCAGACAAATCACCAAAATATGGTCATGAAATTAAATATTTTTATTGTGCTCTTTTTTTGTCTTTTACCAGCACTGGGGCTTAAATTCAAGGCCTTATACTCTTGCTTAACTTTTTCACTCAAAGCTGGAACTCTAAAAGTTGAGCCACATCTCCACTTCCTGCTCTTTGCCAGTTAGTTGGATTCTCTGAACATTTTCTGCCCAGGCTGGCTGTACGCCATGACCCTCAGATGTCAACCTCCTGAGAAGCTAGGATTATAGGCCTGAGCTACTGGGCACCCTGTTTTATTGTGCTTTTTAGTATGATTTCAGACTGAGTTATTCTCCACTTGACCCCTGCTGCCTTCATGAAGACAACCTGGGCAGGAAAATCTGTGAGACTGTAAATCTCCCATTAACCACCAAACTGGAAGTGAGGTATGGCTCAAGTGGAGAAAAAAGCTAAGAGATAGCACCTAGGCTCTGAGTTCAAGCTCAAGTACTGGCACACACACACACACACACACACAAAAGTTGAAGAGGAAGTGGTGCTGTGGCTCAATTGGTAGAGCACTAGCCTTGAGCTGAAGCTCTGAGGGACAGTGCTCAGGTCCAGAGTTCAAGCCCCACAACTGACAAAAAAAAAAAAAAAACCTGAAGAGATTAAACTCAAATGAGGCCTCTTAGGGCAGCGCCTTAATCTAAAAAGTCTGATGGCCTTATAAGAAGAGGGAGAGGCATGGGGAAATCTTGAGCACAGAGGGGAACACAGCAAGAAGGCAGCCAGCAGCAAGCCCAACAGAGAGGACTCAGGAAAAAATCAACCCTGAAAGAAAAGCCTCTGTTGTTTAACCCTTTCCTGTTCTGTGGCACTTTGTTATAGCAGCCAAAGAAACCTAGTACAAGGAAGCTGTGTGTATTCCCAAAGACTTTGGTGACCAGTCTTTTAATATATGGGTATTACTGAAATTATATATAAATACTTTCACCTCTCTACATACATTCGTTCTCCAGGAGGAGGACTCCTAATTCTCATCAGATTCTTGGTGAGTGGACAGTATGGAGTCTTACGTGAGCCGAATGCCCCTGGAAAGCTGATGACTCAGGCACCCCCACAGATTTGTGATCCAGGAAACTTTCCTGCAAAGAATCACCCTTTCCTGTATGATTCGGATACATCTCACCACTGACACTCTGGGTTACCTCTGATAGGACTCGGCCCAGACCCCTAAGTCACACACTTTGTCCCATAAATGATTTGTGGACCTGTCTGTCCCTGCTGACCAATCTGGATGCAATCCTAGCTAATAGAACTTGAACACACTTTACCCGTTCCCCACCCCACCCCACCCCCGTCCCCACCCCGAAGACCCCTCCCCCTTAGCCCAAGCCCACACTGGAATGAAGATCCACCTCCTTGAAAGCTTGACCCCAAATGCTATGAGCTGAATTTGACCTCCCAAAAGAGACTTATTGAAATCATAATCCCTGGTATCTGAGGATGTGCCCTGACTGTGGGAAACAGGGTCTGAGCAGGTGTAATTAAGTTAGATTCAGTGATTAGTTAGGATCCCAATCCACTGTGACTGGCTCTTTTTAAGAGGAGAAGGGACAAAGACACTTGGGGAGATGATACCCATATACAGAGGCAAGCAGAGAGTACAAACATGCCAGGGCGGCTCTCAGCAGCACTGGACGAGAAGGAGCACGAAACTGACCACTGCTCAGAGCCTCCAGGAGGAAACCCCTGCTGACGCCTCATTCCAAGCTTCTGGCCTCCGCATTCCTGAGCCAAGGCATTTCTATGGCCTGAGCCGCCCAGTGTACAGCAGCCCCAGGAAACTACTACCAGCAAGGAAAGCCATCTCTCTGCCCTCCCTGCTCCCTTACCCACCTCATTCTAGCCCAGTGTCTCCTAACATCGAAGGAAAATCCTTTCTGCCTGATCTGAGACATTTGCCAATCTTCCTATTCAACCATCCCCTCCCCTTAACTGGAACAGATCTTTTGAATCAAGTCTCTTTCTTGCCTAAGACTATGGTCTCTAAATGGTTAAGAACTAGTGCTCCTCTCGGCCAGTGTCTACTCTTCCCTCCTGGTAGCAAGCTCCAGCCACCTGCAAGGCCACTTCCTCACAAAGCTTGCCTGCCCCGCAACCCTCCAGCCCCCCCCAAGCAAGTCTTCCCAAGGCTTCCTTCAGTTAGGAGTTGAGCAATGTGTTCTTGTATTCCAACAGCCCTGTCCCCAGCCTAAGGGCTGAATCACTTTCCCCACTGGAAAGGCAGTCCCTGGGAGCCAAAGCAGGAAGTCATAGAATCACAGCATTTGGTTGTTTTGATTTCGTTTGGATTGGATCCGTTTGATTTGTGGTGCTGGGAATAGAACCCAAGGCCTCAGGCATGCTAGGCAAGTGCTATACCACTCAGACACATCCTAGTTTCTGAATCACAGCCTTTTGTTGTTGTTTTTGTGTGTGTGTGTGTGTGTGTGTGTGTGTGTGTGTGTGTGTGTGTGTGTGTGTTTCAGTGTGTCTGTGTGTGTATATGTTTGTTTTTTGTTGTTGTTGCTCTTTTTCGTTGGTATGGAACCTGAACTCTAGGCCTGGGTGCTGTCCCTCAGCTCTTCAGCTCAAGGCTAGCACTCTACCACTTGAGCCACAGCACCACTTCTGGCTTTTTCTGCTTATGAGGTGCTGAGGAATCAAACCCATGGCCTCATGCATGCGAGACAAGCACTCTATCACTGAGCCACCTTCCCAGCCCTGAATCACAGCCTTTTGAGTTTCAAAAGTCATAATAATGAAGAAGGCAGAAAATACCAAACCAAGTCCTCAATGACTCTGAGGGTGGCAGAAAGTCTCCACGGCCCTGGGAGCAAAGCAGGTGTAGAGTTGCTATCACCTGACTGTGCAGTTTGTCACCAGCAGCTGGTAAAGGCAGGACATTTAGTCCTGTTGTAGTGAGGACTGACTTTGTACAAGCCACGTACATGAGCCAGACTTCAAGCATCAGCTACCTTCCTCCCACCCTGGCACCTCTTCCTGCCTCATCTCTAGCTATCAGTTGCTCCAATGGTAAAAGGAAAATCTTGAACAGAAGTCCAATGGCGAGAGCTATTACTCATGAACAGACGATCAGGCTTCTCATGAATGATTAATGCCGGTGGTGGGGGGAGCCTCACAGAAACACTGATTCTATATTGGAATGAATTTCAAGTCTTTAAGTCCACAGGTCCTCTAGAGGACAAAGAGGGTCTGAACAAGTCTGTTCCTGAAAGGAGCCTGGTGTCAGCTAGCTGTTGAGAGAAGGAAGAGAGGAACACAACAAAGAAAGAGCCAGCCTCAGCTAGAAGCCAAGTAAAGCCAGAGAAATGGAGTAAACTGAGAAGGTCAGCTTCCCAAGTCTAGTGGTAGCAGCTCAAATCTGTTACTAATGCACAGGGAAAATTCTGCAATAAGGGGGAAAAAACCCACAAGATTCCAAGTCATGCCTCTCTTCAGTAACACATTGCCCATTCTCTTTCCTATGCACGGAAAAAAAGTTTTAAGTTCTCTGGTGTAATAAAATAAGATAGATTCTATGTAATATGTAACAATCCTAATATAACATGACAATATACAATAAAAATACAATATATAATAAATAAATAAGTAATAGTTAATGAGTGGCTTTAAGGGATTTTTCCAACCTTTTTTCCCACAACTAATAATATACTAACGTCTTCCTTTACCTCTAACAAATTAGCAGAGCATAAAATAGTCCTGGCCTTAAATATAGTAGCATGTCGTGATTTCAACAACTCAGGTACGTTTGCCTGCACATGATCAGCAGTTCCTACCAGGTAGTAAAATAACCTAAAATCATTTTTCTGTCTGCGTTCTTTAGGCTGTGACATTCAACCCCACTTGCAAGCGCTGTTGGCAGAGCCCGAGTTAGGCTACCCTATCACCTTTACATCTGTGTACGTTTCTGGAGAGCTACACAAAATTAGTTTCAAATCATTATTCCCTCTTGATTTTATGCTGGCAAAGGTGGGCTCTGTATACTCTGGGATTCCAATTTCTATGATTTCTTTCTTAACCAATCTCCTCCAATTTCCAATATGTAAGCAAATCTCCTGTAGTTCTTCTATATAAGTGTGAAAATATTATTTGGTTATGTTGAGGATAAACACGTCTGTAAGAGAAATTTTATAGGACAATTACATTTCTCTGAACTAGACCCCTAGGTCTAAGGCTAAATAAAAGTTGCAGCCAAGTCAAAGAAAAATCATATACAGCAATTCAGAAGGAAAAAAAATTGATTTCCACAATGTCATTCTCCTGTATTTTATTATCACAGACAACCAGAGCTACAAGTTGGAAAGAAGTAAGGAGAACAGACAGATATGAAGGATTGGACTCATGGCCGAGATCAGCTGTCATTCTATTTATCGACTCTACTTTTTCTATTTATCTTTTATTCTGTTTATCTAGTTTATCTATTCTTTTTTATTCCAATCCTCTGCTCCACCCCAGCCCCTGCTGACTTTCCCAGTCCTTTCCAACATTTCCCCCACCCCCAGCCGCCACCTTACCTACCCGCCACAGCTCAGGGACACAGAGGTGGAAAGGACTTAGGACCTCAGGCCTGAGTGAGGTCACAAGATGAGAGGACACGGAGGTGGAGGAAGGAAGCAGGGCCAGAGGCCGAAGGAAAGCCCACGCTCTGCACTGTAGGACTCGAACTCCAGAACCAACAGAGACCTTCTTCCCAAAAGCTCCCAGGTTATGAATCAAGTATTTTTCTGGAGAAACACAAATTACTGAGGAAATGAATTTGAGTGAAAAGGAGAGACTAGGGGATCAAGCAGGAAAATGGTTTATAATTACGTGAAACAATTTCACCAAGATTTGAAAGCAGGAATGTGCGAAGCAACCCTGGGGTTTCAGTTATAAGGAGTTCCAGTTTGGCTATACTCCAAAGAGACATAAAACATTAGTGGGCATAAAAAAATTTTAATTTTAAACTAACTTACAGGCTAGGAGTGAGTGGCTCACACCTATAATCCTAGCCACTCAGTTCTCACCTGGCTGAGATCTGAGGATGGAGGATCAAAGCCAGCTCAGGCAAACAAATCCAAGTGACTTCAGTTAACCAGCACAAAGATGGAAGTAGAGGTATAGCTCAAGTGGTAGAGCACCACCCTTAAGTGAAAAATCCAGGCAAGAATATGATACGCTGAGAATGTAAGGCCCTGAGTTCAAGCCCTAGTAGTGGCAAAAATTAAATAAAATAAGAAGATAAAAAAATAATGGGGGGAAGCTAGAAGTACTGTCTACTTTGTAACTCTGATGATAAATAAGCCCACAAGTTTCTTTCAATCCAAAGAATAAAGGAAAATATTTAGTGATAGAAGAACTCATACCACCAATCAAATAACTTCCTTCAACTCTAGAAAAAAAATTGACCAGAAGCTACTATATAGTTTGAGTTATGCAAAATACGTATAGATTTTTTTTTAATTGTATGGAGAAGAGAGCTGGATAAAGCAGCACCAACTCTATAGTGTCTCCTACTTGCTAACACAACTATTATGTTAGATCTTTTCCTTAGACCTTATAAAAAATTCAAACACATTAACAAAAGCAGTTACCAAGAATCAAGCAATTACTGAGAATCAATGTTCCTTTCATTATAAGAGCCTGCTGGGAGAAGCAGATCGTGTTGAAACCCTAAAGAAGCAGCATCTGCCTTGCCCACGTTTGCCTGCTTGGGAAATAATGCCAGCTTTCCAGGTAGGAAAGAAAATCAATAAGCCAATACCCTCAGCCAAAAGACAGGCAGACCTGGATGTGTGATATTTTTATCAATTCACCTTAAAAGCTGGACTTGTTCCAAGCTGTGTTTGCACTTTCAAGTAAATATTGAGCAATTCAAGTTAGAAACTGCCTTTGTGTATGGAACATACAACATCTTCTAACCCTGCATAGAGAAGAGATCTGGAGGAAATGTCCACTAGGAAAGAAAAGCAAACCCACCCGAGGCGTCATCTCTAAAAACCCGAGAGTATTTAGGTGTGTATATGTATTTTTCTGGGGCTTGAACTCAGGGTCTGCCCGGGCACTGTCCCTGAGCTTTTTTTGCTCAAGGCTAGCGCTGTACCACTTTGAGCCACAGCACTGCTTCTGGTTTTCTCATGGTTAACTGGAGGTAAGAGTCACACAGACTTTCTTGGCCAGGCTGGTTTTGAACCACAATCGTCAGCCTCCTGAGAAGCTAGGATTACAGGTATGAGCCACTGGCACCCGGCTTCCTGGAAGTACATTTAAAGGTGGTGGGAGCTACAGGAGTCATGGGCATGAAACTTGTTATCAATCACATTGGAAGACTGAGGTCAGCAGAGGTATAATAAGTCACCCCAAATCTCAGAGCAGGTGACATAGCTTTCTCTCCTCTAAACCACCCATCACAATGAATTCACCCAAATGTCCTCTAGTGTGCTGAGTAAATCTGCCAGGTACTTCAGCCTGCACTTAATTTCTCCTTCAAATTAACTATCAGAAAGATTGTCTGGGGCCAACTGCCAGTAACACATATTGTCCACATGAATGCTTCACTAATCTAATTCTTTCTACACTGTAAGTGCCTAAAAAGTGTTTACTGGAAATATCTATAATTTAATGAACATATATTGCCATGTGCTTTTGCATATGTGTGTGCATGCTGCTAGTGCAGCTTCTGCCTACCCTTCTCCTCACAGCTAAAGCTCTGCCACTTGAGCCACAGTTCCACTACCAGCTTTTTGTTGACTAATTGGAGATGAGTCTCAATTTGTCTGCCAGAGCTGGCTTTGAACCTCGAGCCTCAGATCTTTGCTTCCTGAAAAGCTAAGATTACAGGTGTAATCCCATGACTGGTTGCAGAATAGGAAAACAGAACCTTGCAACCTATTACCTAAAATCAAATGGGACTATTTCACAAATTTAGACAATATAGGGTTCTGTTAATAAAGCCTTTTCCTAATTTTAATAAAACCTCCTTCAACTTAGTTCTCTGGTATAGTATCAGGCCTGGAAGAAAACAACTTTCAAATATTTGAAGCAAATAAGTAGGTTTTTGCTACCAATTAACAATGACCACTTAAAGAAGGAAATCAAATCACCAAAATGCCATCAGTAAAACCACTTTGATTAGGATGCCCAGGAGTAGCAGGTGGCGCTTGATGAAGGGCAATCTGTTCACTGCCAGGTCAAGACACCAGTGGCCAACAAGCTGAAGCCAGGCAGAAGACAGGTGGGGAAAAGGAGAATCTTCTAGAAGCTACTAATAAGCCTATATGAGCAAGAAGTTATAAGCAGAGTGACCAGGGAAGATTAAGGTCCATCAGAAATACATTTCAAGAAACTTTTCCAGATTTTCTTTCCAGATTTTTCTCATCTGAAAGAAGATCGGAACACAAACTAAATGATATGAAGACTTCACTTCTGACTCTGGACTTCGACACCAGAAACATGTCCCGCCCAGAGAGCTGCCTCTGCTTCGTTCCACCTATCAGGGAATGAAGAAACTGTGTCCTCTCTCACTGCCTCAGTTTCCTCTGCAAAATGGGGATAATAACATCCCCGACTGAGGGGTTGTAAGAATTAACTGTGCTAGGGCTAAAGGCCCTAACGGCTCAGCTGGTAGAGCACCTGCCAAGCCAACTACAAGGCCTGGAGTTCAGGCCCCACTAACAGCCCCAAACAAAAATAACTAAATGACTTCACAAAAATAACTGCCACACAAAGCTGAAATGTCACGGGTTATTTTCATCATCATCATTCTTACTAACAGTTTTATGTCAACCTATATTTTCCCTAGTTCAATTAGAGTGTATATAACAGAACGTTTTGAACTAATACGAATTTTGACAAAATGTCTAGCTAGACAAGAAAATTTCTTTGGTTAAAATTTTAGGACTGTGGGGCACAAGTGGCTCACATCTGTAATCCTAGTGACTCAGAAGGCTGAGATCTAATGATTATAGCTCAAAGTCAGCTGAGGCAGGAAAGTCCAAGAGACTCCAATTAATCAGCAAAATGCTGGAAATGGAGCTATAGCTCAAGTGGTAGAACACCAGCCTTGAGTGAAAAAGCCAAAAAAGGGTGAAGGACCCAGAAGCCACTGAATGCAAGAGTGCTATCTCTGTGTATGTGTATGTGCTTGTGTATGTGCGTGTGTGCATGCGTGTGAGTGCCTGAACTCAGTCTTTAGCATGGTCTCTTAGCTTTTTCACTCAAGGCCAGAACTCTAGCCACAGCTTGACAATTGGAGATAAAAGTCTCACAGACTCTCCTGCCTCAGCTGGCTTCAAACTATGGTCCTCTGATCTCATCTCCTGAGTAGCTAAGATTTCAGGCATGAGTCACCAGCACCCAGAAAAGGACTGTTATCTATAAGAATGAAAAGCTAAAGATTCCATTACTTCAATAAGAAACCAGGATATATCAAGAAGAGTATTCCAGTACCCTAAAGACTGTCATTCCAAGTTCCTCATGTTTTCTATTAATATATTCCAAAACACTAGGAGACTCAGGCAGCCAATCCAGGACTAAATAAACACTAGTTATGATACAGCATCTGCCTACTAAAACAAAATCTGATAGCTCACAAAGCATATCATTGTGATGGAATGAAATGTGCATCTCAAGAACTCGGGGCCACAAACGATTAGGGGGCTCATCTCCTTGATAAAGTCCTAGCTAGTAAGCAAATGTCTCTGCTTACCAAGTCAGTATGTAGCTTTCACTCATGTTCAAGCAGAAATTTGGGTTACAGGATGTAGGCTAGGGGGCACCTCTTCAAACAATTACAGCATTCACGGAAAGCACAAAGTTCTCAAAGACTTACAGAGAAGTCTTATTCAGACTGTAGTATTAATATAGAACATCTAGATCACTAAAATACAAATATCAGCCCAGAGATTACATTAAGTAGTAAATGAACCAGTATTTGCAGAACAGTGCTAATATTTTCTTCTTATCTCAATCAGTAAGAAATTATTAAGCTTAAAAAAAGAAATTATTAAGCTTACAAATTCAAAGAATCAAAAGTTCTAGAAAAGGTATAAAACATGCCAGAAAACACCCATCTACTAGTAATTAAAAAGTAAAATGAAACAAGATATTTACTTTCCCTATTATCAAAAAATATATATGGCTAGACTGAGTACAGTCATTTATATCTGTGATGCTAGCTACTCAGGAGGCTGAGAGAAGGAAGATCACAATTCATGGCCAGCCTGGGTGCCATCTCAACTAGTAGCTGGGCACAGTGGTACATATCCATCACCCCAACTATGGCAGAAATCATCAAATGAGAGTACCTCATCAACAAGCAAGTTTATCTCAAAGTAAACAGTGAGGCATGGCTCAAGTGCTAGAGCACCATTCATGAGCAGAAAAGCCAAGAGAAAGCAAAGCCCTGAGTTTAAGTCACAAAATTAGGGGAATAGAAAATCTTACTGTCAATTTGGAGAGAATAGGATGCATGACACCAAAGAAGTGGTTCGGCTAGTTATGGTACAATCACCATGATGACTGTAACCATTAAAAACATAAACTCCCCCAGCAATAAGGGAAACCGTGAACCATGGCCAGTTAAGAACCAGGATTGTGTCCTAAACCACACTTAGCACTCTCCTAAATGTTCTGAATTTCAACAGAGAATAAACAAAACATTTTAAGAGCTGTGTTAGGGTTATGGATCTTGCTCACTAAACTTCCTGTCATGGTACTAGACAGCTTTTGTGGTGAAAGAGATGAAAAGAAGTGGGAAGGGAGGGAGGGAGAGAAGGAAAGGAAAGAGGGAGGGAGGGAGGAAGGGAGGGAGAAAGGAAGGACAGAAGGAAGGAAGGAAGGGAGGGAGGGAGGAAGGAAGGAAGGAAGGAAGGAAGGAAGGAAGGAAGGAA
>NW_012267217.1:61237693-61248133 GCF_000151885.1 Dipodomys ordii
GGAAGGAGGGAAGGGAGGGAGGGAGGGAAGGGAGGGAGGCAGGCAGGAGGGAATTTAAGAAATAAGCAAGTAATGGAACAGAATTTCTTTAGAAACACTAAAATAATCCCAAGTACATAAACAGCAGTTTCAAAGTTTAGCAGATTTTAAAAATAAACCCAAAATATTACAGTTGAAACAAAGCCACAGTGTGAAATCTAAAGTTAGACAGACTGGTGTAGAATATCACACGGCTCCTTCTAAGCCTGGGCAGACATGCCAGTCCAACCACCTGCTCCCCGGCTAGGGCTGGCAGAGGGCAGGGCAGGGCCCGAGGCTGCTCCACCCAGGGCTCCAGACCCAAGCAGGCAGACACAGCCTCAGCTAACAGAGATGTGCTCCGCTGTGAGCACAGTGCAGCCTGGGGCTCCTCTCCAGAAGCTTAACAGGTCACAGAAAGCAGGAACACCACCTTGTTCTTCTACCTAGCAGAGAGCCTGAAGCCAAACACACTAACAACTGTCTTTAAAAGTGGGTTAGCAGGCTATTTGCCCAAGTAAAAAAGACTGAGTTTAAGGACTAAATAAAGAATGCCAACTCCTTCCTTCCTTCCTTCTTTCCATCTTTCCTTCCTTCCTCCCTCTCTTTCTCTTTTTCTTTCTCTTTCTTGCTGTCTCCCTCCCTCCCTCCCTCTCTCCCTCCCTTCCTCCCTTCCTTCCTTCCTACCTTCCTTCCTTCCTTCCTTCCTTCCTTCCTTCCTTCCTTCCTTCCTTCCTTTTCTGCCTGCCTGCCTGCCTTCCTGTCACTCATGCCTATGAATTCTAGCTACTCAGGAAGCTGAGATCTAGAGAATGGTGGTTCAGAACTAGCCCAGGCAGAGAAGTCTACCAGACTCTATCTTCAAAATAGCCAGCAAAAGCCTGAGCAACTGGTAGAATTCCAGTCACACAAGCAAGCCAAGTGAGAACAAGGCCTTGCGTTCAAGTGCCAGAACCAGAAGAAAGAAAAAATAATACCAACACTCAGCAGACTATGACTTTGTACTGCTCAGGGACAATGACACTATGGAAAATGTGGGGAAAGACAGGGCCGGGGAGGAGACTGAGGTTTGAATTCAAGACTTCACACGTGCTAGGCAAGCAGGTCAAGCCACGCCCCAGCCCTGCCACTTTATTTTTGAATACTGGGACCACGTACCCAAAAAGAGCAATTCATTTTACCCTGATATAATTACAGCTGGAATTTGGGTTTCCTGAGTTATTCGTGCTTAGGACTGAAGATCTATGGTTCCAAGAGAACCCAGTGTTTCTAGAAGAAAACAGACTGGCATTTACTGCCATTTTCCCATCTAGGCAGAAAGGGGAGCTGGGAAATTGCTGCTACCTTTGCTGCTCCAGTGGCTCTGCCTTGCTGCTGGCCCAAAGGAGTCTTCTGTTGTCATGGCAACCTGGCAGCAGCATCCTCAGGGAGGCTGGAGGGGGCCTGCCTCCCCTGCCGGGCGCTCACCAGCCCCCTGCTCAGCCTCTGCGCCCACCTGAAGTGCCTTTCTCTGCTCCTGGAAAGCTTTCCACGGTTGACCCTTCTTCCACATCTTCATGACTTTTAAGAACAATGGTGATCTCATCTTTGAACTACATTTTATAACATTTTTTGTTTCATCTCAAACTCCAGTGCAAGTGGTATCCATATTGAAAAGGATTCTGGGCAAGACTGTGTACATTTAGTGTAACTGCCAGAGGTCAGAATGCTTCCTTTCTTTCATAATGCCCAGTGCGACCCAGCTCTTCCCCTTTCCTGGTCCCCTACTGCCCTGCATAGGTGGGCTTTTCCCCGGGAACTCTGGACTCCCCATAAACCCAGCAATAAGGGCTCATGCCTGGCACAGCAGGAGATCTCCAGTCCAGACCACATTCAGCTCTCACCAGACATTAAATGTATTGACTATGGCCCCTTTCAACAAAGACTCTGAGGTTCCACATCAAAAGACTTGCATATTGATTAGCAATGTCCTGTCAAGGGTATGGACAGACATGTTGATATCCTGGGGATAGAGTCCTATCTCTGCGGTAACTGTCATGACATTTTAGTATAGGCACAATTCTCAAGGTCTTACTTTATTCTAATAAAGAAAAAGAAAAAGAAAGGAAGAAACTGGCCAGGCACAAGTAGCTTACACCTTCAACCCTAGGCCATTTGGGAGGCTGAGACACAGAGGATCATGGTTTAAGGCCAGTCCAAGCAGAAAAGTCCATAAGGCTCCATCTCCAAACATTGCAGCATTATTCACCATAGCTAAGATATGGAGCCAACCCAGATGCCCCCGCTAGACGAATGGATCAAGAAGATGTGGTATATATACACAGTGGAATTCTATGCTTCCATCAGGAAGAATAAGACTGCCCCATTCATAAGGAAATGGAAAGACCTGGAAAAAATTATATTAAGCAAAGCAAGCCAAGCACAAAGAAATAGAGGTTGCATGGTTTCCCTCATTTGTAATAACTAGAATATGTCTTTGATATTCTTAACAGGGGATCTCAATAACCCAATTGCTAACTGCATAGGACCATATATAATGAAGCGTATCAAAATGAGCTCCAAGAATTGGAAACAAGAGGTTCTTTTTATGTCCTGTATGCAGTTATTTCTATTTTTTTCTTTCTGTCTTGTATATAAGCTTATCTGATCTGGGGAAGGGAAAAGAAATCACAGAAATAGCAAGACAAAGGATGAACTAATGCAACAAAGATACTCACTAGACACTATGTTGGAAATGAACTCTACAACTTGAGAGTGGGGAGAGGTAAGCAAGAGAAAATGAGGGAGGGGATAACAGTGTTTAAAAAGAAATATACTCATTTCCGGGGCTGCGAAGGTGGCTCAGTGGTAGAGTGCTTGCCTTGCATGAGGCACTGGGTTCGATTCCTCAGCACCACATAAGCAGAAAAAGCCAGAAGTGGTGCTGTGTTTCAAGTGGTAGAATGCTAGCCTTGAGCTGAAGAGCTGAGGGACAGCATCCAGGCCCAGAGTTCAAGCCCTACTACCAACCAAAAAAAAAAAAAAAAAGAAATATACTCATTACCTTATTTATGTAACTGTAACCCCTCATTCATCATTATTTACAATAAATAAAAATATATAAAATCAAAAAAGCCAGGCTGCAGGCATGGCTCAAAAGGTAGAAACCCAGCCAAGCAAGCATGAGGCCTTGAATTCAATTCCTAGTAGCACAAAAAAAAAGGACAAAAAAAAAGACAAAAAGGCAAAAATGAAAAAAAAAGAAAAGAAAAACTAAAAAGAAAATAAAAACCAAAGAAAAAATAAGAGTAGATGGAAGAGAATGAGGATCACAGAGAAAAGAAAAGGAAGGAAGGAATGTAATATAACAGACAATTTGGGTTTTTTTTCCTTTTTTGTGACCAAAATGCTCTGGACAATCTATTGAACCAACTGCAAACTTTAAATAAGCAGGGACTGGGAATGTGACTTAGTAATAGAGTGCTGGCCTAGCATGCATGAAGCCCTGGGTTCCATTCCTCAGTACCACATACACAGAAAAAGCCAGAAGTGGCTCTGTGGCTCAAGTAGTAGAGAGTTAGCCTTGAGCAAAAGAAGCTCAGGAACAGTACCCAGGCCCTGAGTTCAAGCCCCCGGCAAAAATTTAAAAAATAAAAAAAATAAAGCAATCAGGTTGAATTCCAATTCATAGTGCCCAGAAGAGCACGCTTTCCTTGCACAATTCACAGTGCCCAGAAGAGCACGCTTTCCTTGCACAATTCACAGTGCCCAGAAGAGCACGCTTTCCTTGCACAATTCACAGTGCCCAGAAGAGCACGCTTTCCTTGCACAGGCCGTGAAATAACCATTTCATGACATCATGCTTTCTGTAGCATTTACCACACAGGGAACACCATGCTGACCACACTTCAGGTATTCACTCATTCCTCATTCTAAGGGTTGTTGGTACTGTATGTTCATTTACTATTATTTTATTCTAGTTCACCTGTCAGAAAGGATGAAAATTGAAAAAAGAAGAAACTGAGGCACAGACAGGTTGGATAATTCAGCCAAGGTTTAAAGCTCTGAAAGGGCAGGCCTGGATTTGAACCTGGCTGGCTGAGAGAGGCCACATTCTTCTCCCATGCACACAATTCCTCCAAGATGCCAACTGCTTCCACCTTTTGAACCTGGCATTTTCCTGACCGAAGTTAAATGAGAACAGCTCCCCCCAAATCCCTGAAGCACACACAGCTTTCCCCAGACTCAACAGTCGCTCACTCGCTCCTGAGAAGCCTGAGTCAGAGCATTTCTGCATTCCTCCTCCCTCTTCCCTGTCCATCCTTCTCCCTCCTTCTTGCCCCCAGCTGTGCATTGGGGAGGCCACCAAATCACCAGGACACCAGGTTCTGCTGAGAGAGCAGGGTTCATCTCAGGATCAAGGTACTGACAGAAATGATAGAAGAGAGAATAGGGAATGTGGGGATGAATTAGCCCAGGACTAAGAGGATCTCAGGCATGGACCTTAACTGATGGACTCCAAAGAAGCAAAAAAGAACAAAGCAAATTAAGTTAATGATAGAAATACACCCAGAAGAGGAGATTCTTTGGAGAGGATCACAAAGGCTCAACAGCTGTGTGCATATGATCATGTAAAATGATACTCACTGAAATGAACTCCAAGAAACGGAAATGTGGGGGTTTTTGTTATTTTTCTTTTCTTTTCCTCTCCTTTGTCACTGTTTCTGGTTTGTGTGCCTTTTGTCCTGTATGTAAGTTAATCTGTTTGGGGGAGGGTAAAGGGGAAAACAGAAATGGTGTGGTGGGACAGAGGATGAACAAATGCAGCAGTGAAACTCACTAGACACTATGTTGAAAATGAACTATCAACTCATAGGGGAAGAGGGTCAGGAGGGGAAAACTGGGAGGAAACAGGGGAAGAGGTGACACTGCTCAAAAAGATACATACTCAACACCTGACATACAACTATAACCCCTCTGTACACCACTTTTACAATAACGATTATATATATATTTAAAAGTCCACCCATTTGAAGTCTCCTGATCTCTAGGCTAACACTCCCTAAATCATGCTACAAAAGTAAGAAGAAAAGACTTGTTACTCTCCTCATCAGGTGGATGGACTCCTTTCCCAGCCTCCCTTGCAGGAGGGTGTAGACACATGGCTGAGATGTAGCCAATGAGGACAAAGAGGAAGCACAAGCATCACTTCCAGTCCTGCCACACAAGCTCCCATGGTTCCCGGGGTGCTGGGTCTCCATCTCACTGATCCCACATGACCTGGGATAAACTCTCAGAGCTGGCTTCAGCCTGGCTCCTGAATGACCTAATGAATGAAACACATAGATACATCACAGGGAAACAAAGTCAACAGTGTCATCTTTTGTCTTGAGCTATCACCCTTACATGAGTGAGGAGCTTCGGTGCCAAGCCATCATGCATTTGGGTCAATGCTCATCCTCACCCTCCTACCCTACCTGATCTTCCCTGACCCACGCCAGCTTCTCAGCGCACGCACACACGCACACACACACACACACACACACACACACACACACACAATCATTTCACTTCTATTGTGATAGTGTCTACTCAACTTTATCACTTTATAGCTGTTCAATCACTTTGTATTGCAAAATACAACAAGCTTCCTCTTCTCTTTTGGTTGGCAATTAACTAATAAAGCATGAGATTGCTTTGTTATCATGCCTATTCTTTCCTCTGACCCACAGTTGGCACCAGCTCACTGTTCGGGAGTTTTGTGAGCTGGTTGTCAAGTGAGGACATTATCACCATTGAAACAAGCTTACAATTAAGTTGTGCTAAAAAGCAAAGGTAATACTACTTAAAACCTATCTCTCTCCCTAAATAGTTTACTCTATTTTATCATCTTTACTCCAGCAATTATTTATAGTCATTGTAGTTAGATCATGAAAATGCTAACTAGTGTTCTCCTGTGCACTTCTTCCTGACTCTGGCATTATCACATTGGCCGTGGGAGTCTGAAACCTGCTACTGTAGGAGTATTTACACCACAGAAACGGGTGGACCACAAATCACGGGGTCATGTCATAGTTTCTTTCAGAGTCAGGAGTCAGGAGTCAAACAACCACTGCTATGCTCAAGGAAAAAGCACTAATGATGCATCCTCTTATCTGTGACAGATAGGGAGGCACGTGGTCTTTTGTTAATATGAAAATATCATCATTTTCATTTGTACATGTTTCTTGAATCACTTCCTTTCAAAAACCATGAACATGGGGCTGGGAAGGTGGCTCAGTGGTAGAGCGCTTGCCTGAGGCCCTTGGTTCGATTCCTCAGCACCACATAAGCAAAAAGAAAAAAGCCGGAAGTGGCGCTGTGACTCAGGTGGTACAGCACTAACCTTGAGCTGAAGAGCTGAGGGACAGCATCCAGGCCCAGAGTTCAGGCCCCACAACCGGACCCAAAAAAAAACAAAAACAAAAACCATGAATATGGAGAGCAGTTGTCCACACCTATGATCCCAACTCGTGGGAAGCTAAAGCAAGAGGATTTTCAAGTTTGAGACCAGACCAGCCTGGGCTGCATAGGAGATTCTGTTTTAAAAACATTTTTAAAAAAACACCTCATTAAGCTGCTTTAGGAAAATTATTTAATGTTCTTATTATCAAGGAAATAATTGGAACAGATGCCATATGAAGCATATTGGTAGAAATTTGAATTGATTCCCTTCTATTCAGAGTATATAATCTGGTAAGCACGATTTCTCTCCTTTAGAGAGAGAGAGAGAGAGAGAGAGTGTGTGTGTGTGTGTGTTGGAGCTGGGGCATGAACTCAAAGCCTTTTGATCTTGCTTAGCTTTTTGGTTTTGTTCAAGGTTGGTGTGCTACCATTTGAGCCACAGCTCCATGTCCAGCTCTTTGCTAGTTAATTGGAGCTAAGAATCTCAGGAACTTTTCTGCCTGAGCTGGCTCTGAGCTAGCTCAAAGCCATCTTTTCAGAGTTGGTGGCACTAGCTCTCTTTTTAAAATTATGAGCAACTACTTAAAGCCAAACCTGTCAATTCTCTCCAACTCAACTATAGACTCTGAAATCCTAGAGAACTTTTTAATCAATTTTTTATTCTTTTTTAATATGTTTTTATTATAAAAATACTGTATAGAAGGGTTACAATTACATGAGAAAGGTAATGAGTACATTTCCTATCAAGCATTGTTGCCACCTCCTTTGTTTTTCCCCTATCATCCCTTCCCTCCCACCTCCACAACTACACTCCCCCCTCCCTAAATTGTAAAGTTTGTTTTTCAACATTGTGTCTTATACATCTCATTGTTATAATGGGTCAACCTGTATCCCTATTTAAGCATTTAAGTGAATTTTCAAAACTAACCATGAAGCTCTCCTTGGAGGGCTGGGGGTGTGGCTCTGTAGTACAATACCTGTCGAGCAAGTGCAAGGCCCTGAGTCCACATTCCAGTACTGCAAATAATAATAACAAATGTATATTAAAAATATAAATAACCTAAAAAGCCAATACATTTTGAAAAAGAACAAAAGTTACAAGACTGACACTATCTGATTCCAAAACTGCAGTCTCATAGAGATTATCCGTAGTAATTGAGGCAATACGGTGTCAGTCAAAAACACAAACATCAGCACCACAGAATGCAGAAATAGATGCAAGTGTGCAATTGACTTTCAGCAAAGGTGCCAAGAGAGTTTACTGGGAGAAGATGGCTCTTTTCAGCCAATACTGTAAGAAAGGTGGATATCCATACAGGAAATGTGCCCTCAGTGATCCACTTTCTATTTTAATGTGCATGTTGGAAGAGCTTCTCTCTCTGTAGAGAGGCCCAAGAGGCATGTCCTTCTCAGTGACATGAATTTAACCTCCACCAAAAGCGGCAGGGTATTTCCTGTTCCAATTATTGAAGTAAAATAGGTCACTGATATGATTTGTGAAACTACTCAGACCTGCTAACCTGTGGCCAGAAGTCTAAAACAGAAACACTGAGAATTCCATCCTTCCACGACTAAGTAATACATACAGTCGTCCCAAGACAAGCCACAAAGCCATGTTGGTGAACTGATCTAATTCAACCCTCTTCACAGACTGAGAAAGCAGATCCCAAGGCAATTAACTTAGTGATCGAAAGAAGCTAACTGCCACAGACGTGGGTCGCCAACTTTTCGCTTTGAATGGATTCCTCAAAGGATCTGTGACTACCTTGAGTTACCCGAGGCAGAGTTGCCTGGGAATTCCCGGGGCCACAGATACCCAGAAGTGTCTGGAATGGGCCAGATTTAAGCTCTGAGCACATTCGTTAGAGGGCACACATGCCAGCCTCTAAAGCCAGATCCTATAGGCTCAAAGAAACACATTGAGAAATAAAACAAGGCTATGGAAACCCACTTTGGGAAATGAGAAAATGGGGTTTGTTACCATCACAAATTATTTTGATCCTAAAATAATTTTACCTCTGACAGTTTCAAGTATTTGAAATGTCTTGTCTGAGTATCACTTAAAGGACAAGCAATAACAAATAAGGGCACCAAATCCTATGTTTTCTTTTTTATTTTTTTTTCTTTTTTGTCAGTCATAGGGCTTGTACTCTGGGCCTGGGAGCTGTCCCCCAGCTCTTCAGCTCAAGGTTAGCCCTCTACTACTTATGCCACAGCACCACTTCCAGCATTTTCTATTAATGTGATGCTGAGGAATCAAACCCAGGTCCTCACAGATGTGAGTCAAGCACTCTACCACTGAGCCACCTTTTTGTGTTATCTGTAAGTAGTTATACAAAGGGGTTTCTATTCAATTGATGAGTACAATCAATGTATGAACACAATGCATCTTGGACAATATCGCCTCTTGCATAATTCTCCCCCATGGATCCCAACCCTTAGTTCCACTTTCAGACACAAACACTGGATATTATAACTGTATTCACCTACCTTTCCTCTCTCCATTTGTCTTCTCAGCTTTCCAGTATTTATTTTGTTAAACTGTAATTTCTTTTTTTTAAAGGAGTTACACCATTGGAATCCTCACCTGAATATATCATAATTTAGTCAACTTGTTTGTGTACATACATATGACTCTGTAGATGTGTTCATAGACCCAACTTACACACACTAGAGAAAATATGGGCCCTTTAGGATACTAATTCTTAAATACATTATAAAACTAAGTTTTTGTGCATTTAAATTTACATCTCGAAGGCGGACACCACCAGAGCTTAAATAATGCCGGGGTTTCCATCACAATTCTCACAAAAACTAAGCCATTGGCCATTAAAGAAGGAGTGGGGAACGAAAGTGAGTGCTCCAGCATCGGGCTGTGTCTGAGACAGCCCAGCTTCCTATTTTTTTTTGAGGGGGGGGGTCCAGTCGTGGGGCCTGAACTCTGGGCCCGAGCGCTGTCCCTCAGCTATTCAGCTCAAGGCTAGCACTCTACTTCTGGTTTTCTTTCTTAGGTGGTGCTGAGGAATCGAACCCAGGGCCTCGAGCACGCAAGGCAAGCGCTCTACCACTGAGCCACCTTCCCAGCCCCACTTCAGAGTGCTCAATGGCAGCCAACTGAGGGACCACCGGTCCCAGGCGGGAATCCACAGAACTCGAATACTTGCAGGGAATAAGCTGATCTGTGGTCGCTGACTTCCTCCTTCAAGGGACCGTAGACCTTAATTACTGACATCTATTTACAAAGGAGCCCTTGAATAAAAGTGAAACTCCTACAAAAGCCCTGCCCCCTGGCCAACCACTGATTTGTTTTCATAGCTTCCAGAAGGCCCTTTCAACCCCACCCTTAGATTCTCCCACCCTGAGAAGGCTGTTTGAAAAGGCTGCAAGATAAAAACTGAGCAAAAGCTATAAAAGGCTAATCTTGGCTCAGGTATGCTTTTGTGAATTAAGGTCAACCCAACTCTAAATTCTGTTATTGTGGGTCTTCACCGCCCGTCCCAGAGCTCAGGTCTGTGTGACTCAGGGCCATCCTACAATCCTTCCCACACACCAAGTCACAGCTTTGTTGGGAAAGTTAATATAGAAATGTGCCACATTATTTATAGATGCATGCATAGCTAGTAAAACCTTATTGTCAGCTGCTACATGGGAAGGAAGCGCTTGGTACATCTGATGTAAAGGTGATCGCAGGAACAACACTGGCTCTGCTCAGGCCTGCGATGAGTAGGCCTAGCTCAAACAATTGAAAAGACCTCCAGGAATTCCTGAAATCAATAAGTATTTCAGATAATAATGTCTAATTTAAAAGCTACATATTTCAGGGCTGGGAATGTGGCTCAAATGGTAGAACACTTGCCTAGTATGGTCTCAAGGACCTAGCTTCAATTCCCAGACTGCAAAGAAAAAAGAAAAGAGAGAAAGAGAAAGAAAGAAAGAGACAGAGAGAGGGAGGGAGGAAGGAAGGGAGGGAGGGAAGGAAGGAAGGAAGGAAGGAAGGAA
>NW_012267217.1:61248183-61254121 GCF_000151885.1 Dipodomys ordii
GGAAGGAAGGAAGGAAGGAAGGAAGGAAGGAAGGAAGGAAGGAAGGAAGGAAGGAAGGAAGGAAGGACGGAAGGGGGAGGGAGGGGGAGGGACAAAGGGAGGGGGAGGAAGGGGGAGAAGAGGGAGGGAGGGAGGGAATTCTCAGATCAGCTGGTGTGTTCTGCACTTCTCAGTCACGGTGAAAGTGTGGAGAAAGCGGGCTAAGCATGGGAGGTGGTCATTTTCTCGGAGTGCAAGGGGCCGAGTGGTGGGAACTGAGAGGCACAGAGTGCTCACTAAAGCAGACCACGGATGCACCGCAGCCCTCATGCCTAGGATGGGCTGTCTGCTGGCAGAGCTCCACTGCCTGCATTAGGGCAGAAATGGCCGACACCTCCACACGCCTGGGCTGTGCTTTTGCTGAGCCAGCTGGAGTGGTAGAATGTCCAGAGGACCAAGGTTGCTAAGACGATTGCCAAGAGTTTGGTGCAAGGCATGTTTCGCGTGATTTACCCAAGCAGGAAGAGAAGAGAGGAGTTGTTATTTGTCTGCTGAGGGGGAAGATGTGAAGCCTTTAAAAAGTCCTGGATGGCCGCTCAGGCCTGCAATCCTAGCTACTCAGGAGATTGAGACCTGAGGATCACGGTTCAAAGCCAGCCTGGGCAGGAAAGTCCATGAGACTCTTCAATAAATTACCAGAAAACTGAAAGTGGAGCTGTGGCTCACGTGGTAGAACGCTAGCCTTGAGCTAAAGAGCTGAGACAGTGCCCAGGCCCAGAGTTCAAGCCCCATGACTGACAAAAAAAAAAGTCCCAATGTCTTCAGTGTAAAGTCCATTCCCGGATGGCAAACAGACCTAGCCCAGTACCTATGTTACCTAGGCAACTGGGTCACCTGGAAGAGGTCACATCTGCATCCCCTGAGGTCACATCTTAATCTGATGTGGCCATACCTTTCTCCCACCTGACCCCACTTCCCTTTACCTGGACACACCTTTCCCCACCCCCTACCCTATATAAGGCCTAACCCAGGGCCAGACGCTCTCTTTTGCCAGCCGAGTGGAGTGCCAACCTGGCCTGATCCCAACAGGTCTACTGAATAAACCTACCCCTTACCTGAATACCACATGCGTGGTGCTGTTCTTACTCGGCAACCTCTTTTTAAAAATCTAACATTCAGGACTTTGAAGGACAGATGCATCACGTGGAAGGTGAAGAGTGAGGGGAGAGGCTGGGGTGCTCAGGTGGGACCAGACGCTGGAATCAGAGATTTTCATCGTCCACAAATGCGGAGCGGACTGTGTGTGATCTGTCTTCCCAGGTGAGGAAGCAGTCAGACGCCGCTGGGGCAGAGCCACGGCGACCTGAGACACGGCTGGGAGAAAGTCAGACGTGGCAGAGTTCCAGAAATGTGTAGATGCACGAGTGGGCTAAGGGTTAAGCACAGGAAAATCTTACAAGGAGCACAGTTCTGCACACAGATGTGAAAGGACAACATTTTCAAGTTACACTGCATCTCCCTCTTTCTCTTGACACACGCACACACACACACTCCACGTTAACATCAAGCCCCTGCCCTGGGATCCCAGAGGACTTTTTAAAAAACAAAACAAACAACCTCAAGGGAAGTAGGGAATCTAGGTGGACGGTCCCCCAATCTGTAGTGCACCCTTCATTCTTGGAAAAATGAAACAGGTAAGAATAATCCTCCAGGAAAAGAAACATCGAAAAGAAAAAAAGTATAAAAATGTTCTCTCAGGACATTTCCATTTTCCCCTAACTGGAAGCTGGGAAATGGTGTCAATGGTGAGCTTCTATGAAGAAAGCCAATTGGCTTCCTCCTGGCTACCCAGCACCCCCTGGTGGACAAGTTTGTTTTATGGTACCTCCACAGAGCTAACCAACCTGTCCACAGGTACGAAGTCAATACATTTTAAAGTGATCCGAAACGTTCAGAGTACAGCTGTGAACACAGCCACGGGGGGTGGGGGGGGTAGGATACCATTACAAAGATCACACCTATCACCTTTTTGTAGCAGATAAGAGTCTATTACATTATATTAAAATCTTTTAAGTGAATCTTCCTCACATTGGAAATAAGACTTCATTTTAAGCCCCCCCCACAGCCCCAAGAAAAAAAACACTTGGGCCTTTTGTTGTCACTTTTAGGGAACAAACTAACATTTCCTTATTTGTTTTTCTTCCACCAATTATTTGCATGTTAAACTCAGAAACAACCACCCAAGGAGATGTCCTCCTTTTCTAACGATCAGAAAGTCACTTTGACAGAGGATTTGCAAAGTGCCCCAATTCCTCCTCACACTGAAAGACACCAGGCAAAAAAAAAAAAAAAAAACCATGGGGGAAAAAAGAGCGGCATGAACAGGCTTAGGCTGGCCTGTTGGGAACAAACGTAAGGTGCAAGATGGTGAGCACCTTCAGGAGACACAGCACAGCTGGGTACAGGTGGCTCACACCGGTAATTCTAACTGTTCAGGAGCCTGAGACCTTCTAAGGGTCACGGTTTGAAGCCAGCCTGTGAAGAAAAGTCTGTAGGACTCTTATCTCTAATTTATCATCAAAAAGCCAGATATAGAGCTGAGGCTCAAGTGAGAGAATGCTAGCCTTGAGCATAGAAGATCAGGGTCAGCACCCTGGCCCTGAGTTTAACCTCTAGGACAAGAGGAGAGGGGAGGGTGGGGAGGGGAAGAGAGAGGAGAAGAGATGGGGGAGGGGAAAGGGGAAAGGAAGAAAGGAAGGGAGAGAGGGAAAGGAAGGAAGGAAGGAAAGGAAGGAGGGAGGGAGGGAAGAAAGAGAGAGAGAGAGAAAGAAAGAAAGAAAGAAAGGAAGGAAGGAAGGAAGGAAGGAAGGAAGAAAGAAAGAAAGAAAGAAAGAAAGAAAGAAAGAAAGAAAGAAAGAAAGAAAGAAAGAAAGAAAGAAAGGAGAAAGAAAGAAAAGTGAAGGACTACAAAGCCATTTACGTTGAATTCATAGCTGTGATTATTTTGTTCCACAGCACTGTGTCTGCTCCCCGAGACTTTCCTGTGATCGCTGTCCGCACTGTCCATGAAAAGAAATGGAGCATCAGTGACCACTGAGGGTGGAGCCTGGCATGATCAGTACTAACCCTGTTGCTGTGACACAAACACCAGACCCTCACTGCAATGCTAGCTCATTGAGTCAGTGTAGAAGAAGTTTGGCATTTGTTATCTTAAGCAGGATAAAGATTTTAGAGCACCAAGTACTGGATTGCAATGTCGGATAAGCAAGGAGTCCAGGGTATTTGCCAGTAGGTTGTAGTTAATAGGAGAACAGAATTGAAGTTGTCCCAAGGGGCACCATAATCCCTCTCGACCCTTCTTTCTGGGATAATTGAAGCACTTGTCGGTCCTAGAAATAGGCCACACACTTAGCACAAATTGAATCGCACTTTCTTTGAGCTACTTCAGATTTGCTCATGGAATCTGTCACTGGTACCTGGTGTGGAGGATGACTGTGTAATTTGTCATGCACACTGGATGCCTTCAGAGTAAAAAGGGTGCCGTTAATTAGCAGTGGGCAGATACAAGCGCATGGCCAGCCGGTATGAAGGACTAGTAGACAAGTAACCTCAATTGGCCTCTTTCATTCATTCATTCATTCAGTCAGTCAGTCAAGGATATTCTAGGGGCTGATCAAGCCCCGGCCCTGGCCAGTGGACTGGGAGAGCAGGGATGAATGGGCCACACTCCTAACCACAGACTCCCACCAGATTGTAGGCAGGAACGCAGCATTCGTGAAGTGGTGTTTCACGGGTAGAGCTGGCCTCGATGACTGCGTGGACACAGTCCTGAGAGGGGCAGTCAGGGTAAAGAGGCCTCAGCCTCCTGTGGAACCAGCCAGGAACAAATCTTCCTAAGGAATCCACTCTTCTGGGCACTTCGCAGAGCCCAAAAGATGGGCCAATGCTTTGGCAATGTGGATTCCAATGCTGGATCTGTTAAACAGCCAGGCATCTCCCTTTCCCTCCCCTCCTCCTCCTCTCCTGCTCTCCCCTTCCCCCTTTCCCTCCCCCCATCCATCCCACCCTCCCCATCTCCCTCTGCTCAATCTATCTCATGGTCTTTGCCTTCCTTCTACACCAGCTGCAGTGAATAAACAAGGCACCAGATAATCATGCTCTGAGTATGGATTCTTTTCACCTTCTAATTTAAGGCAAAATATTACAAGAAGTTTGAGGATTAAATAAGACTCAACAAACACAGACTACTCTATTGCTAGGGTTGCCAAGAAAAAAATTTTGTAATAAATATTAAGATAGCCAAAAAATGTGATTCAGTAAAGCCTTTTAAACACAGATGGCTTGCAATGTGAAATAAATAATGTTGCACTGGCTTCATTCAGAAGTCAAGTAAGCATTAGTTTTCACTCCAATCTGCTGATGCTGACACGGTGCCTCATGCTCATCAAGGTGTCTGTGCACTCGATGTCATTTACCATGTTAAGGCTTGAGCCAGCCATCTCTCAGTTGCTAACAGGGTGGAGTAAACATCTGACAGATGCTCATTATGCAACATTACTCTTGAGTTTAATGAGGAAATAAAAATAAAGAATATACTCTACAAGTGTGTGTGTGTGTGTGTGAGAGAGAGAGAGAGAGATGCACTAGAACTTGGGTGTGAACTTAGGGCTTCTTTTTTCTTATACCTGATTCTCTACCACTTGAACCATGCTTCTAGTCCAGTATTCTGCTGGTTAACTAGAGATGGAATCTCATGGGATTTTCTGCCAAATCTGGTTTTGGCTGCAATCTTCCTGATCTCAGCCTCCTAAGTAGCTTGGATTACAGGTCTGAGCCACTGGCACCTAGCTTGATTGTTCTTTAATTGACATCTCCAACACTCTGGGTCTGTTCCAGGCTTGGACACCAGGTACCCCAGCTCCACAGCAAACAGTCCCATAGGGAACTGCTCATAAAAAGAGAAAAATAAAACAAGTTAAGAAATAGTAGGCTAGGAGACATAGCTCAAGTGGTAGAATGTCTGCCTAGCAAGCACAAGGCTCTGAATTTGAATCCAAGAAGAAAAAGGAGGAAGAAGAGGAAGAGGAAGAGGAGGAGGAGGAAAAAGAGAAAGATACTATGATGAGGTTAAGCATGGTGGTGTGAGCCTATAGTCCGTGCTTCATGGGAGGCTGAAGCAGAAGACATTACTTGAGCCAGGAGTTCAAGTCCAGCCTGGGCAACATAACAGGACCTCATCTAGAAAAAGAGAAGGTGATGGAAGAATTCCAGAGCAGATGTAGAAGAGGAGAACAGAATTCAAAGCTAAAAGAACAAATCCAGCCACAAAAAAATAGCAAGGGCAAAATTTATCTTACCTGTGTAAAAATTAATACTTTAAAGAAAAACAAAATTCTATTCCCCAGCTTCTTTACATTACACTCAAAGGATAACTTGGAAAGAAAATATTCAGATCCTTGCAGGAGGGAAAAAAACCAGAGAACACTTCTAGAATGTAATCTGAAAATAGCTGTGACAATTATCACAATTGCTCAATCCAGTTATTCTATTCCTAAGACTATATGGTAAAGATGCATTCTGAAATGTTCACATGAGACTTTTAAGGGTATCTCTGAACAATCCTATCAAATATGTCTACAACTTAAAATACAAAAAATTGGACAAGCAGGACAGCGGTGGCTCATGCCGGAAATCCTAGCTACTCAGGAGGCTGAGATCTGAGGATCACAGTTCAAAGCCAGCCCAGGCAAGAAAGTCCGTGAGACTCTGATCTCCAATAAACCACTAGAAAACCAGAAGTGGCGCTGTGGCTCAAGTGGTAGAGTGCTGGCCTTCAGCTGAAGAGCTGAGGGACAGCGCCCAGGCCCAGAGTTCAAGCCCAGGACTGGCAAAAAAAAAAAAAAACCATGGGGGAAAAAAGAGCGGCATGAACAGGCTTAGGCTGGCCTGTTGGGAACAA
>NW_012267217.1:61254171-61313343 GCF_000151885.1 Dipodomys ordii
AAAAAAAAAAAAAAAAATTGGACAGAACTTCAGAGTCCAACAGAAGAATAACTCTGCAGTGAATTATACCATGTGGTCCACTTACGGTGAAATATCAGCTAATGATTACAAATCAAGTTTAAGAATAATCTACAATGAAATGCGGCCATGCCTGAAGAACTTTCATGTAGGAATCAAGAGTATAAAGTCATATTATAAATGATTTCAACTTGAAATCTAGTATGTTCTAGGGGTGTTTGGGGGGTTTTGTTTGTTTTGTTTTTATTTTGTGACTGTCCTGGGGCTTGAACTGAGGGCCTGGGTGTTGCCTCTGAGCTTTTTTGCTCAAGACTAGTACTCTACCACTTGAGTCATACCTCTACTTCTGACTTTTTTTAGTGATTTATTGGAGATAAGAGTCTCCCCAACTTTCCTGACCAAGCTGATTTCAAACTGGGATTCTCAGCTCTCAACCTCCTAAGTAGCTAGGATTACAGATATAAACCTTGCTTGAAATCTATTGTACATTTTCATATTCACATAAAAAATATTTCAGAGGAAATATACTAGGAAGTGATCATCTCCCATCTGAATTAGAAGATTACAAGTGAATTATTTTCCTTTTATTTCTAAAGGTTCTAAGTATATTCCACAAAGGAATCATTTATACTTACAAAGAGAAATCCAAGAAATAGAAATATATCATTTTAGCTGGGCGCTGGTGGCTCACACCTGTAATCATGGCTACTCAGGAGGCTGAGATTGGAGAATCAAGGTTCGAAGCCAGCCGGGGCAGGAAAAACCATAAGACTCTTATTTCCAATTAACCACCAGAAAGTGGGTGGGGTTGGTGCCAGTGGCCCACGCCTGTAATCCTAGCTACTCAGGAGGCTGAGATCTGAGGATCATGGTTCAAAGCCAGCTCGGGCAAGAAAATCCATGAGACTCTTATCTCCAATTAACCACCTGAAAACCAGAAGTGGTGCTGTCGCTCAAGCTCGCCTTCAGCTGAAGAGCTGAGGGACAGCGCCTAGGCCCAGAGTTCAAGCCCCATGACCTTGAGCAAACAAACACAGGGACAGCACCCAGGCGCTGAGTTCAAGCCTCACAATGGACAAAAAAAAAAAAAAAAAAACTTGGATCATCCTCACCTTTGTATCCTGAGGGTCTTACACAAGAGATGTTCAATAAAAGCCAACTGAATCATGTAAGTCACAAGTTCAAAATAAATTAGTTCTATACTTACAACCACCCATCTATCATCCCAGTGGAGATAATTGTCTTTGATAGGAGCTAAATCAAAGCACATCCTGTCCCTGGAGTGACCCTAGGTTGTTCTGAATTGTGGGATACTGAAGGCTCTCTCTTTGCAGAGCTCTTGAGTTCTTGAGGCAACTATCAGCATGTTATGCTCCTTGTAAGAACTGAACTGAGCCAGTTCACAGTCAGTGGAACTATCCCATTTCTTCCTATCTTCTCTCATCAATTTGAAATGTCAAATGACTTAGAGAATTTAGAATGTCTGATTTTCTAAAGATTTCTCTTTTTTCTCATCTTTAGTCTCGCATGAAGAATTTTAAGCATATGTGTAATAGTCATTGTAATAATGAAAACAAGTTTGAGATGATACTAAATGTAAACATCTTCACATATACACTCAGATTACCTGTGACCTAGCACACCCCTTCTCTTTCACTCAAGCACAAAATTAATAGACATTTCTCTGAATCATACATTTTGTCCCAGAATAATTCATTGCCTCTATCCTCCACTCCAGTATTTTTTAATTTGCAAATTCTTCCAATAGGCTTCCTCCCTATCAGTGATAATTTCTCTAACCCTGTGTGTGGCCTAAATCCATGCATGAAGCCTATGCTGACCTGAACTCATTACATTTTACCACTTGCTGATACATAAGAGTTACACTGTAGGTGGGAATGTAAACTTGTTCAACCACTCTGGAAAGCAGTATAGAGGTCTCTCAAAAAAAAAAAAACCACTGAACAGAACTAATCTGTGAACCAATAATTCCACTTCTGGGCATTTGTCTAAAAGATTACAAACCAGGATACCATAAAGCCACCAGCACAACCATGTTCACTGAAGCACTATTCACTATAGCCAAGGAATGGAATCAGTCCAAATGCCCCTCAGTGGAAAAATGGGTCAAGAAAATGTGGCATAGGGCTGAAAAGGTGGCTCAGAGGTAGAGTGTTTGCCTTGCATGCAAGAGGCCCTGGGTTCAATTCCTCAGCACCACATAAGCAGAAAAAGCCTGAAGTGGCTCTGTGGCTCAAGTGGTAGAGCACTAGCCTTGAGCCAAAGAGCTGAGGAACAGCGCCCAGCTCCAGAGTTCAAGCCCCAGGACAAAAAATAAAAAAAAAAAAAAATGTGGCATAGAGGGCTGAGAAGGTGGCTCAGTGGTAGAGTGCATGCATGAAGCCCCGGGTTCAATTCCTCAGTACCACATAAGCAGAAAAAGCTGGAAGTAGCACTGTGGTTCCAGTGGTAGAGCGCTAGCCTTGAGCTGAAGAGCTGAGGGACAGCTCAGAGTTCAGGCCCCACAACCAGCAAAAAGAAAAGAAAAACAAAATGGCCTGGACTCATATTAGATCATCCATCAAGATAATTTTTTACAGAAGTTCTTTTCAGTAACAGAGCCAGGAGAGGAAAACATGAGGAAAAGCTAGACAACCACAGCAGGATTAAAGTACTTTAGATAACATGCTCAACCACTCTAATTCTAAGCCACCATCATTTCAGGATTTATTCCTATTGCATCCAAAAAAAGCAGTATTTTTCTTCCTTCCTTTTTTTTCTTTTTCTTTTGAAGGTCAAAAAGTAAATATTGGGCAGGGAATGAGGCTTAGTGATAGAGAGCTTGCCTAGCATGCATGAAGTTCTAGGTTTGATTCCTCAGTACCACATAAACAGAGTTATTGGCCTAACTCAGTACCTCTCTCTCTTTCTCTCTCTCTCTCTCTTTCTCTCTCTCTCTCTCTCTCTCTCACACACACACACACACACACACACTCACACACACTCAAAATCAACTACCACCAATCTACTCTCTCACAAATCCTGACCAAACAAATTGCATGAGCTGGTGGTTGAACCAGACCTATGCTTCAACTCTTTGTGTAAAATGCAACTATTCTTCCACTACACTGCTCTCACCTACTCAAGTGAAGAGGTCATGAGAGCTGGGTGTCAAAGGTAAGGTGGAGGAGAGAATGCCACTCCTGGACTTTGGTGGAGTCAGTCATCGTTAAGAAAAGAGAAAGGATTTCAAGGTTAACACATGTCACTTAAATGGCATCTTGCCCACTGCTAGTCTGTCAGGGCAGATGCTCCTAGGAGAAAACCACACTTGCCAAACCGAATCCTCTCCCCCTGGAAATGGGAACATTCTAAGCCCCTTGCTTCTGCTACCAGCCCACCATAGTTTTCCTTCAGGCTATTTGCATTACCTGTTACCTCTCACTGCCAGAACGTGCTTTATCTACCTACCCAGAGTTATACAATCACTGCGCATCGTCCCTTCCATGCTGCCACTTGCCTGACCTGACAGTGTCTCTCACTCTCTTCCTCTCCAGGGGCCAGCCGCTTCATGGTTCATTCTGAGGAACCTAGGAGCCATGGAGGTGGACAGCTGTGATAGGCTTTCCATAAAACTTAAGAGTCTCAAGTAAAGATGTTACGTAAGAGAGACATGTTGGACTCTTCCCTCCTCCATTTGCCCTTCATCTAGGATGTGGACCAAGATTTCCCTTAGGATTAGGAGAGCTGTTCATCGTGCCTGAAGGTGGCCCATGACACCACTTGGTGTCTCTCTAATGCCATTCATGAGTCAAATGGTCAGACCACCATGGCTGAATTGTTTCTGGAGGCAAGCCTGGAAGCAGCTGCTGACTGCTCCTGCTTTGCGAAAGCCCCGCTGGGTCCTCATTCCCAAGCGCTGTCCTATGGCTTCCACTTCATGCCTTTCATCACCTAAATCTGTGAGTCCATTTCTGACACATACAGCTCTTATTGGCCCAGACACATCTAGCACTGTCCTGTGCAAACACAGAGGTAGGCAGGAGGAAAGTCGTCTTCATCTTTTACATCTTCCGATGGGTCTCAGAAGACATAGGAGTGTCTCTACCAGGCTTTAGAAGAAGCAAGTTCTGGAATTATCCTCCCATTTTTGCTTTCTTCAGCTTTTCAGGTCATTATCTAGACCAGAGAAAGCAGAACTGTGGGAGGAGAAACAGTCCTTGAAATGGCCTCAGCCAGGTCTCAGTCTGTTCTAAGCTGAGTCCCTCCATCCTTCTCTCTTGGGTTTACCTTAGGTCAACTCCTTGTGAAGCAAATGAGGATAAAGGACAGTCCACGGTGACAGGATACACATGGAGGATTCTTTCATTCCCAAACAATGAATTAGCACAATATTAGCCAAAGGGGACCTCAAGGACTTTCAGTAGGTGACATCTCAGAATAAGTCCCTGACTTTCAAAAGGGATCATGAGGAAGCAACTGGCAATCAGAGGCTGGACCAAGGAGGATGTGCAAATTAGCACAATCCATGGGACCAATGGAAACCTCCAAGTGCCAACAAACAGCTCTTTTAAGATTCAACAATACAGCCAGGCAGCAAAGATGGAGGCAATTAAACCAGGCACCCTAGTGGGACACAGAGAGAGCTGTTGGGAGCATAATGGAATTGTCTCAATTAGAAAAGGGAAATGACGGACATTTGACATCTTGGCTTTTGCTGGTCATTATTACAGCATTTCCAAAAAGAAAAGGAAAATGGTACTCAGCCAAGATTTACTTAATGGTAAAATCAAAGAACTAGAAGAGATAGTGAAATGGAGCCCCACCCCTTCCTGTCTAGAACAGCAAAGTCATCCAGGGAGTCAGCAGCTGGAGAGAGTAAACTGTGAGATCAGGAATCAGAAGCTGGGTTCAGATTCGAATTCTGCCCTCGCTTCCCAAGGCCTCACTAAAGAGAAATAAAAGAAATAAGACCACCACACCAGCAACTGATTCTGCAGAATAAATGAGATTGAATATAAGACCAATAGACACCAAGTTTTCAGTTCACTGCAGCCAGTACCCTAGACATACACTCGGGGGTGGGGGGGAATGAACGGTGGCCACAGTCATGCCCAGTGAGCTGTACCTCATTAATATTCTGCTTTTTGTATTTTTTAAGTGATTTTGCAGAAGAGGAAGAGGTGGACATTGTCCCCTCAAAATCTGCCATAGTGAGAAAAGAGTTCACCCTGTGAAAAACAGTCAATATTCATGGAGCTCAGAAATGAGCCCCCCAGAAAAGAAGTCGATGTTTTTCAGCCTGGTGTCTTGGATGCGTTAGGTGTGGAAGTACAGTAATCAGCTCTGAGCTTTCAGCGGGCCTAAAAATAGCGTCTCACCTGCTGCTGCTTTCTTTTCCCATTGGTTGCAAAGGCTATTGTTTATTCCAGCAGATGGAGAGGAAGCTGTGGAAAGCTCTTCACTCGGTGCAGAGGGGCCCGGGGAGGGAGGCATGGGTAGTGTGTTAATGTGCAGGGTTGGGGATGATTAGCTCAATTGCTAGCCCAAGATCTTTCTTCTCCCTTGAATTTGTCAGAACTCTGATCTATGGGCTGTGGTGCCAGCATGCTAATCTGGACCTGCATCTCTGCACACAGCAGTGAGCGCTTCTATTAGGCCGAGTTTCTGTCTCTTCCTGTAGTCCTTCCTGTGCACTTGGAAACTCAAACTTTCTTTGGATGTGTAACACAGTGCCATAGAAGCTGGAGGTATATGGTTGGAAGAAAACCAACAGCCATTTCCAGCTGTGGGACCACAGTCCCACTGGCGACAGAAATAAAGAGCAAACAACCTCGACTCTGTGCTTCTTCTTCTCTGCAGATGGGCCAGTGTCTGAGGTGTCATGTGTCCTCTCACCACAGCTGGAGAATGTGCAATGGCCGCTAGAGTTCTGCCTTCAACAGCTCCCTACAAACACCCATTATTTTTTGTTCCTTTCACTATATATATAGATATATATGGATATATATACAGATCAAGTTGATAAAAAAACATACGTATTGAGGCTCATTTTACATTAAATTAGACAGAAGACTGTTCATCTTTTACTAAACCATTGCTTAAGAATGTAATTTTTTTTCCTCTTCACGATTTAGCTTAGCATTTATAGTTACTATCCCTGATTTATTTATTCAGAAGAAATACTCAACATAAGGAAACATATGGGCACTGGTGGTTCACACCTGTAATCCTAGCTGCTGATGAGGCTAAAAGGAAGAGGATTGCAGTTTGAAGCCAACCCAGAGAGAATAGCTTGCAAGACCCCTTTTCAACCAAACGCTGGACATAGTGAAAAATAGGGCTGAAGGCATGATTCAGCAGTATCATACAAGACTAGCAAGTGTCAGGGCTTGAGTGTAAATCCCACTGTTCACAATAGACAGACAAAGAAAGAAGAAGGCGGGAGTGGAGGAAGAAGAGGAAAGGGGACAGTGGAGAGGGAGGGGAAGGGGAGGAAGAAAAGAGGAAGAGGAGGAGGAGGAGGAGGAGGAAGAAGAACTAGAACAACAACAAGAATATGGACGCTGGTATGGTAATTCATGCCTATAATCCCATCACTCAGAAGCTGAAACAGGACCATCAGCCAGCCTGAGCTACAAAGAAAGGCACTGTCGCAAAAAACTCAAACAAGGGTTGAGTATAGCTCGGCAGTAAGAGCATTTGCCTAGCACTCCTCCTTTCCCTTCCCTCCCTCATTCTTCTCTCCTACCTTGGAGATAAGGAGAGGATACTGGGAGAGGGGAAGGGAGGGGAAGGGAGGTAAAGGTGAATACTAAGGATCAGTATAAACTAATGGTCAATATTTCTTGGTTTTAAAAAATAAAGTCTGGGGGCTGGGAAGGTGGCTCAGTGGTAGAGTGCTTGCCTTGCATGCATGAGGCCCTGGGTTCGATTCCTCAGCACCACATAAACAGAAAAAGGCAGAAGTGGTGCTGTGGCTCAAGTGGTAGAGCACTAGCCTTGAACTGAAGAGCTGAGGGACAGCGCCCAGGCCCAGAGTTCAGGCCCCACAACTGAAAAAAAAAAGTTTATGAGAAGACTTTGCAAGGTTATCTAAACAAATCATATTTAGAAGTTTTGGACCAAGGGTGAGGGAGAATGTGGGTCTTACCTCAATTATATGTTCCTCATAAAGATAATACCTAACACCTATAATCCTAGCTACTCAGGAGGCTGAGATCTGAGGATCAATGTTCAAAGCTAGCCGGGCTGGATCATGGTTCAAAGATAGCCCGGCAGGAAAAGCCTGGAGACTTTTATCCCCACTTAATCTCCAGAAAACAGGAAGTGTTGCTATGGCTTAGATGGTAGAGCATTAGCTTTGAACAAGAAAGTTCAGGGATAGCACCCAGACCCTAAGTTCAAGCCCCACAATGGACAAAAATGATAACGATGATGATGATGATGATCAAGTAATAATAATACCTAAAAGAAAAACAGACATTTTGGAAAACTATCTTGGAGGTTACATTTTGTCTGCTTTTCTTCCTGTGGTTTTAGCCAAGGCCAAGGCTCTCCAAGAAGGTTCTGAATTCCAAGCCTGGCACTGAGCTCAGTCTGGAGTCACACTCTCCCAGTGTTGGCATATCAGCATCTGGGGCTAGAATAAACAGTTCTATAAGCCATGACAAAACGAAGACAGAGAACAGGGCATGCTGCCACCCTCCAAGGACATGCCAGGGTTTGGAGCTTAAGCATCCCTGTGGTAAAGGCTTGGACCCCAGAGTGCAGCTATTGGGAGGAAGAGACCGTAAGAGGTGGGGCCTAGTGAGAAGTCTTTTGGTTCAGGGATGCTTGCTTTAGAACGTTAATCAGCTGATCTCTTCTCTACCACTTCCCAGCCATTTGCTGAGTGTTGTACTCTGCCATGTGCCCCACCCCTTAACTTACTTCCTGCCATAGAATAAAAGCAAAGAGGACCTCCATAGATTAAAAGCTCTGAACCCGTATGTCAAAGCAAGCCTTCCTTCCTTAAACGTTGATTATCTTGGGTAATTGTTACTAACAGAAAACTGACGCTATAGCACAGAGCACCACCATAGCACAGAGCACCACCAGTACCAGAAACTAGAAAGAGCCAAGCAGCCCCCTCCCTGGGAGGGAGTGGGACCCTGGTTTCATAGGGTGGTCTCCAGAACACACCTCCACCCTTGTAAACCACCTACGGTGTGGTGATTTGTGACTGTATCCCCAGGAAATGGATAGAGACACTTTGGCTGTTAATGAAGCAATTGTGTAAGGCCGTCCTTCCACCAGTGATGACTACATATCACTGGCAATCCACTGGGAAATGGTTGGAAGCAGAAGCTTGGGGGTTACAGAGGCCTAGGCTCATGATTCTATTACTCTCTGTGTAACTTTGCACATGTTTCTTAACCTCTCTGTGCTCAGTGTCACCTCTACAAAGGAAGCTGTGCAAAGGGTCCCTACCTGAGGAGTAACAAGGATATCCCCTAGAAGACAAGGGCCTTGGAAGACCCCTGGTAAGCTGCCTTCCTTCACCAAGCACAGGCTGAGCTCTGATTCACTGCCAGCCACAATGCATTCTGGGAAGTCAATCGTAAACAGGAGGACTGCTCCCTTCGAAGGCAGCTAAAGAAGCCAACATCTAACGCTTCAATTTTCCTCAGCACACCTTCTTGTCAATAATTAAAATAGTTCCAGTGCCTTGATATCCACACTTCTATTTATAATCCTCAAATTATCTGTTTCATTCCAACGATCACACCTAAGCATTTATTCATTAACTCTTGTGAGAAGAGTTTAATTTCAGCAAATGTTTCAGAGATATTTTGATGTCCTGGAGCTATGAAATTATAATGCAACTCATTTGCTTTCTGAAAGATTTGCAGGCAACAGTTTTGCTTGTCTTCATTTTCAGCTTTATTGAGTCATACTTGACAAATAAAAATGGCTCCTGTGAAAGGTATACAACATGTTGACTTGATAAATAAACAGTATTGTAAAATGATTACCAAGTCTAGTTAATTAACATGGGTTAATTAACTATATCATTCATGGCCCTGACTGTTTGGCTGTCCAGGCAAGTTTTAGAAAAATAATACAGGATTATTAGCATAACCACCGTGCTGTTCCTTAGAGCCTAGAACTTACTCCATCTTTTAATTGAAAGGTGGTGCCTTTTGACCACCTTTTCCGATCCCAGGCCCCTCCGGCTACCGCCTATTCTAACCCTATTTCTATGGGTTTGACTTTTTTAAATACTACGTGTAAGTGAGAACATAAGTTTGTCTTTCTGTGTCTGGCTTGTTTTACTTAACATATGTCCTCCAGGTATCCCATGTTGTCTCAAATGGCAGAACTTTAGGGGCAGGGGAGTGGCTCACCTTCTGCCTAGCAAGTAGGCCTTGCTGGGCAGCACTGTCAAATGGAGCACGTCTTTCCTTGTATGTGAGGGAATCTCTTCCTTACCCATCCACTGTGTGATGGACATTTAGGTTGGTTCTATATCTTTGGGGAATTATTATTCTATTATCTTTTGTGAATGCTGCAGCTGTTGTGAAATATAGACATTATCTATATCTATTGTGACTTTTGCTGGAAGAACCTGGAGGAATCAGATACGTAGTGTGAAGCCCTCTCAAAAACATTTTTTAAAGGCAATGATTTTTCAATTTCAGTACTGTATTACAAATGAGTTATTATGGTCCTAAAGGTATTTATTAACCCTCACGATGTTTCATCATTTGCTAAGCAGCAATCCTATTCATACCAACATTTGCTCTGTAACCACACAGCTGTCAAGAACTCTGCAAGCACCACACCTGTGGCTCACGCCTGTAATCCTAGTTATTCAAGAGGCTGAGATCTGAGGATCACAGTTCAAAGCCAGCTGAGGCAGGAAAGTCTGAGATTCATACCTTCAATCTACCACCAAAAAGCCAGAAGTAGAGCTGGGGTTCAAGTGGTAGAGTGCTAACCTCAAGCAGAATAGCTCAGGAACAAAACCCAGGCCCTGTGATCAAGACCCAGGAGCAGCACCAAAAAAAAAAAAAAACCACCAAAGGAAAGTGTGTCCAGATGCTCAGAGTACCTTCTCCATCAAGCTAAAAGCCGGGCTGGTACAGAGCCGCCGCCCACGGCCCTCCTGGCTCAGTGGGGCAGCAGCGAGGCCGGCGCCACTCCCCCATTGTGAGGGACCTCGCAGGGATGCTTACAAATCTGGTCTTTCCCAACTGGCTTGGAAACATTTAGGATTTCCCTAAGGCAATGATTTGAGAACAAGGAGAAAGAAGAATGAATTAAATTAGAATTTAACAGCATGCTGCTAAAGTCAAACATACACATCTAGCTGATCTAAGGTCACATTCTAGAAAGACCAGTATATTGGAAGGTAGGGTCACACTGCCCTCGTTATCTGGTCAACCCAGCCTTCACAAGTATGCCAAGAGGAGCATGGAAGTGCATGATTTTGCTGGCAACTTCTTCCTGTGTGCTATATACGCGAGTTCAAGACCAGCTGGGCTAGAAAACAACACTGTTGTTTTGGGGGGTTTGTGGGGAAAAAAAGAACTTTTATAAGAAAGACCAAATCTTAGAAAAATAGAGGTTTCAAAAATTAGCCATCTTTCTACTGAAAGAAATGCAATTCTTTTTAGAAAAATGGATCACCTCCTTACATCTGAACTTGGTCCCAAAGGAAGAGGCAACCTAAATGGAGCTGCCACTCTCCTGGTCAGAATTCTGCAGCACCCAGAGCTGGCATGTGCTGATGTAGCCGTGGCCTGCAGCTCCAAAGCCCAACACAGTGTCTTTGTCCAGAGGCCAGGGTGAGGCCCTTGCAAGGTGCCTGCAACTAGACTCCAGTAGGCACTGGAAAGGGGAGCTGCTAGAGGAGCTGGGTTTTTAAGCCATTAACCTTATCTCCCTGCGTATTTACTATAGACCTACCTACAAATTACTACAAATTGCAAACAATTCTGATAATAGCTAACCTATGAAGAAAAGGGAGCAACTTCCCATCCCATTCAGTAGCTGTTCTCCAACTCTCCATATTCACAAACCTTCAACATTTATTACACAGAACAAAATGGCTGGCCTAATTTAACCTCACCGTGATCTAAAATATTTCCAATTTGCAGTCTGGTCACAAGACCTGAACTGTAAGACCTGGATCTGGGCTAACAAAATCTGTGTGACCTTGAGCAGCCAGTGCCTCCTGCAGTCCAAAGCCGTCTGCCTCTGAGGGCTGAATTCCACTTCTACGCTGTGGAGATGGGGCCACACAAACACTGACGTTAACTGTCAACTTCGCCATGTTCAGGACCAAGCCCACATCCCAAGTGAAAACAACAGACCTAAAGAATTTCCATGGCCCCCTTGGAGCTGAGATTTTACTGTTGTTCTGAGGTACAACCTGTATTATACCTGAATATACATATACCTGAATATCTATGTAAGTGTATACATTCTACTATGATGTAGTACATTATGTAATGTGTCCTGTTGCTATTTCTGTTCATGCAATACAGTGCTTAGGTTCTGCCTAGCTCTTACTACATTGATTATATCTAGGCCATATATCTTAGGCACACATACAAGATAGAACTCAGATCAAGTGGTAGGTCTGTGCTGTGACCCATTTTTAGCATCTCCAACAGTCTTCAGAGAATATAAAGATGCTCTTTAAATAACTTAGGATTTGATCTGTCTCATTCATACGAGATGTCCTAAGAGTTGGTCCCTCAGCCTGATGGGAAGGGGTGCTATGACAGAGGAGGGGTCACTTAGTAAGATAACCCCAAGAAGTCTCCTGTCACATGGGACACACGTGCAGGCATGCACATGGCTGAAGCCACACCCTGGCACCCTTAGCACAAAGCTGGAAGTGTGAAAGTTGTTCTATGCCTTAATAAGTTGGGGGTAGGGTAGAATGTCTATTAACTTGGCCTAGGAAATGCTACAGGGAAAACTCTTTTTTTGGGGGGGGGTTCTGGTCATGGGGCCTGAACTCTGGGCCTGGGCACTGTCCCTCAGCTCTTCAGCTCAAGGCTAGCGCTCTACCACTGGAGCCACAGCACCACTTCCTGCTTTTTTCATTTTTGCTTATGTGGTGCTGGGGAATCGAACCCAGGGCCTCAGGCATGCAAGGCAAGCGCTCTACCACTGAGCCACCTTCCCAGCCCTACAGGGAAAACTCTTATTCAGAAAGTTTCAGGATTCCATCCCAAAGAGGGAGAATGGTCTTTAAAATGCTTCTGTGGAGTTAAAGAACGGAACCTGTCACAGGTAAGACTGTGACATCAAATGAAAATGCTTCCAGCTAAAGGAAAAGAGGGAGAAGCTAAGAGGGGGATGTTTGGGATTCTTGATTTGCTCTGGCTCACAGCTCTTCATCATCCATGTCAAAGCATCTCCTATCCCCACCCTTTCCCCAAACGTAAGTTCCAGCAGAAAAGGGGAATTTGTGCCAAAAACAAAACTGTATTCATTGCCTAACTTATGAAATGGTAGCCTCCCCCATTATAACACATTCATAGTAGCATAAAATAATTTGGAAAAAAAAGATTTTGCATTTTAACTTGTGTTGTATTGGCAGTACTTGGAATTGACCTCAGGGCCTCGGCCTGCAAGACACTGCTCCACCCCTTACACCACTCCTCCAGCCCTCGTTCCATTGGTTATTTTAAGAGGGTGGGTCTTGCTTTATGCTCAGTCCATCCTGGCCTATGATGTTCCTCATCATGCTTCCCTGAACCACAGTGTCCAACAACTGTAGCTGGGATGACACAGGTGTGCGCCACTATACCCCATGCAGAGAAAGGTTTTATCTTGCATTCACTGATGAATCATAAATAGACAGAACAGTGCTTCATCCAACAAATGACTGCCCAAAGAATGAACCTAAGCTCTTCATTCATGCCAAAGATATCATGGCTTTGAATGGCAGGCCATAACTAGATAGATATATAGACACAGTTAGCTAGAAAGTTAGATATTCATACTTAATACTTATGTGTCTGTGATAATCAGACTCAAGACTGTCACCTCCAAATTCCCACATACCAGTCTGGAAAACAGGCCTAACTCACTGTAGCTGAATAGATGGAGCCAAAGATACTGAACCTTACATTTCTAAGATCATCAAACCACCAAAAGCAGGAAATGAGACCCAATTTTAACTATTAGGAATTAGCCTCTCTACTGACTGCTGAAGACAGATGACTTACAATTTTAGGCCTTCATCATACATAAAATATCAAAGATTAAAGAGAAAATACTCTATGAAAGATGACTAAGACAAAGAGCCAAATGATAAAAAGACAAACATTTGATTTAGTGCATATAAATTTGACCAACTGAAGTAAACCTTAAAATCAGAACAAGTAAGCAGGGCACCAAGAGGCTGAGAATTAATTAAGAGTCTGAGTTTGAAGTTAGCCAGAGCAAATCCATGCAACTCCTATCCCCAATTAACCACCAAAAAGCCCAAAGTAGAAACATGGCTCAAGTGGTAAAGCACTAACCTTGATTGAAAAGGCCAAATGAAAGCAGAACTCCTGGGCTTGACCCCAAATACTGGCACAATAAAATAAGAGAGCAACTAAAATCAGTTAAGAGGCAGGAGAGGGTTCTGTTTTTTAATGAAATGTTTACATGGAACATTGGGATGCGGTCATTTCACAGTGACCTCTGTGTGAGGAGTGGGAGAAATGCTGGCTGTTCTCTGGCATGATGTATTGGCATTCAAATCTATGACTCATAATCAAGACAGAAATAAAACTGCATGGCTGCATCTCTTGATGCCCAAGAGCTAGCCCCCCACACACACACACACAGATTCCAGCACACAGCTAGGACAATGTTTCTTTAGCCCATGACATCAGATAATTTGTTTGATTGATTTTGAGTCAATTACTTCTTTATTTAGCATCATATTGATATGCTGATAATAATTCCTAGCTCTAAATGTGGTCAGATTTGTGTCCGATTGGTAGGAGGGTACTACCTTGCAAAGAGCTAAGCTGACAAAGAAAATCAATAATCCCACTGGTTAGAGCAGCACACAATGACATCACAGGAACAAGGACAGAACTCTGGGACTCAGCACCACAAAGACATCCAAGGCCACTTCAGCCAGCAGAGACACGGGCTATCCTTAGCTCACTGATTTTTGCATCTCTGAGCAGCATTATTCAAGAGGGCATGTGTTTTAACAGGCAAAGACAGACCCAAGAAAAGTAGAAACAACCCAGTGAACACATTATCTGCCAAGCATAGCTCTCAAGATTTTATATGCAATAAGTTAATACTGCTACTCCCATTTTGCAGATAATAAAACTAAAGCATATGAAAAGGCAAAAGAAGCTGGGTACTGGTGGTTCACTTCTGTAAACCTAGCTACTCGGGAGGCTGAGATCTGAGGATCATGGTTCAAAGCCAGACTGGGCAGAAACATCCATGAGATTCTTATCTCCAATTAACCAGCAAAAAGTTGGAAGGGGAGCCGGGCACTGTGGCTCGTGCCTGTAATCTTAGCTACTCAGGAGGCTGAGATCTGAGGATCACAGTTCAAAGCCAGCTCGGGAAGGAAAGTCCACAAGACTCATCTCCAATAAACCACCAGAAACCGGAAGTGGTGCTGTGGCTCAAGTGGTAGAGTGTTAGCCTTGGGCTGAAGAGCTGAGGGACAGCGCCCAAGCCCAGAGTTCAGGCCCCATAACTGACAAAAAAAAAAAAAAAAAGTTGGAAGTAGAGGTGTGGCTCCAGTGGTAGAGAACCAGCTTTGAGTTAAAAGGCCAAGTAAGAGGCCCTGAGTTTAAACTACAAGTTTAAAGCACAAAAATGGAGGGGTGAGGGCAAAATAACTTGTCACGACGTTACCCAACAAATGTCAGCTCAGGCACAGAACCAGGATCCCTGGGTTCAAAGGCCATGCTCTCTCTCAACCACTCATGCGCTCCAAGGATGGACAGCCATCTAGTTCATCTCTCCTGCCTTATAGGCCTCCTTCATTACCTTGAACAAGCCCAGATGCCTGGAAAACCAGGGATAAAGGCAGACCTCTCTGGTCCCCTCAAGCTGTCTGCATCCATTAGGTCAACAGAGCCAAAGCAGACCAATCTTCAAGTAATGAAGCCTCCACAATCGACTGAGTGAGATGTGAAAGTGAATTAACCCATAAAATCGCAAAGACTGAGAGAAAAAAAACATTAAAGAAAACCAATGTGCTAAAGCTGAATTTAATTAAGATAAGAAACTGGGCTATCTCTGGGCTGACCACCCCAAGCTAGGATAAGTATATTCTATTTATCCCCAACCTTGGAAGTTGATGATTGCTAAGGTCCCTTCCTATTCAAAGACTCTGCCCCTAGTTTTCCACACCAAGTTTTCCCAGGACTTTGCCCCTGAGTAGGCTTGGCCAACTGAACTGGATTAAAAGCGATCATTAATGTTCTTTTCTCTAGCAGGGTGTTTAACTTTGATCCAGGAATAATGCATATGGGGAAAATACATCTTAATTCCTCGCTCATCTTTGCAAAACCAAAAAAGGAAATGTGGTAGAAAATGGAATGTAATAGAAAATGCAAGCTTCCTCCCAATCAAACCACCATTTTACGATGCTGAAAGCAAACATATTCAAATTACTCCAAAGCCAATTTTGTCTCCACAACTTGATTCAGTCCCAGGATCTATCATGGCACTCATTTCCTGAGCACATGTACAAACCAAAGACAGCTTTTACTCCAAACCATTTTGTGTTGTATTCTCAGAGAAATTATAAACTGGTCTGCCTGTAGCCTGCACAGGCAATCTAAATGAATACAAAATCAAATGCCCCTTTTTCAAAGAGGGATTTTAGTTTTCAGATCTCATTTTTATGTAGAACAATTTTTAAAGCAACACCAATAAGAAATCTCCCTTCTACTGTGCAACGCATAAGTTATGTGTGTTTGCATCTTAGCGTTTCTATGCAGCACCTTCTCTAAGACATCCAGCCAATCAACTGAAAGTGTGTCATGACTCACCCACTACAGAGAAGACCTAAGTTTTTAGAGGGTGTTAGTACATTGGCAGATAGTTTTTGATTGGTTTCCTGAGACTTAGAAATAGGATAGGTGTGCATATTTCATAGCAAACCATGAGTCAGTTTGCATTCACTGCCAGCTGACCTCCAAAGTGGATCCACTCTGTAGCACAAGCAGGGTGGTGGTTGGCAACTGAGGGTCCAGTTGAAGGATAACTTCACTTGTGCAGCCGTCTCAAAGAATAAATTACCAAGAGTGATTCCACAAACATTCTAGAGCTAGAAATGAAGAGATCTCCATTTTGGATCTCTATATTCCAGGTGCATCTGACATTGAGAAAAGGACTTGAAGTTAGCTGGTACGATACAGGAGATTCATTGTTCCATTATTCGTGATCACATTTCAGTTGCTGGCTTGTACTGGTTTTGAGGGAATTCATAAAATCCTGCATGTTTGTCTGTTTCTACTACGAAGACTTGTTGCATACTGATCTCTTCCATACTGACTAGGAATTGCCTCTAGTCTTTGCCTTAAGTTCCCAATGTACCCAAATTCAATGTTCAAAGAAAAATTGTAGAAAACAAATATAGTTTTTACTTAGAGACCTTTCACATATGCTAGAGATAGAATGCAACACCACACAACGCATCTCGAATGGCAAGGGTAAGAACTGAAGCTGGCAGCTCCAGGCAAGGTCCGACTCCAGAAGCAACCTGGGAAACTCCATTCATCACATCTGAGGAATAACCGAGGCACAGATACACTTCAGAATGTGACTGGTAAATGAAGCAGCGAGGACTTGAACCTCAATCCATCATGTAACTCATCTGTGCTATTATCCTTTCAAAACAAGACCCAGGAAGCTGGACTGTGTGTTTTCAGAAGAGATGGGACAAGGGGAGGGGAGCAGATGAGTGGAAAGGAAGAGTAGGTGAAAAGAGGCATAATATCCAATGTGCTCATGTGAAAATGGAGCCAGACAACTTGAGGGGGGCATTAGAGTTGAGACAGATGGTGGAGAAGAGAGGAATAGGTGACATTGCTCAAGACACACTGTACTCAAACTGGACTGAAACCCCTTTGTACAACTACTTAAAGATACTAATAATAGCAATAATTAACAAATGGCCACAAAGCAAGGCAAGGCAGGTTCAGTGATTATTATGGTTTCCTCTATGTGTGGAATAGGTACATTCAGAGGCCACCGAACCAAGAGGTCACAAGACACCAGCCAAGTCAGGCCACCTGGTTTCTTACTATGACATTCATCCAGTAATTGACCTTCAGTATAATAATATACTGTCTTGCTTGACTTTTACTACACTTGTAGTTCTAAAAATATGCAATCCCTTAAAGACAAAGAAATTAAAAGGAAAAAATTGGCCCCATGCAAAAATAAACAAACAAATAAATAAGTAAAATCTTATGTAACTATTCCAGCAAGGAAACTATAGAATTCTTTTTCATGAGTAGAACTGCCTCCTTTGGTCAAATCACTCTGGCAAACTGGTCAGTCCCTTCTGTATGTAGACTAGTTACTACTATAGCTAGTACTGTAGATAGTCTCCAAACTGATTGGGGAACACACTGCTGCATAGTATGAACCTCATTAAGACTAATTTCCTCCTGCTAAGGGGAAGCTCTGATTTTAAAGGTCTATGCAAAGCAAATAAGAGCTCTGGCCACAGGACCAAAGTCCAGATCCAAAGCAAAGTCATCAAAGCAAAAAATAAATACAAGAAACCAAATCTTGCCAGCCTTAAGACAGTAATTAAAGAAAACTCCAACAGGGAAAGGCCAGAGTGCCAAAGGATTTCAAGAAAGCTAATCTTGGTTCCAAGAGCTGGTCACCAGGTTCACCAATGTCCAAGCCAGATGAAGGGTGAGCTGGCCAACCCCACTCAAAAGTGCTGGGAACAGGCAAGCCACCAAAAGGAGAGCTTCCAGTCTCGCCAATAACACTGCCAATACTTTTAAGCAATTCTCTAAAATACACTATACTGAGTATATACATACTCAACAGTTGGTTTTTGAAGTATTTAACTATATGAGTAATTGTTGCCCTCAAATAACTAGTACCATATTTAAACAATAACAAACAGTGCTAATGTGAACATTTACTGTTTTCAACTTATTCAGTGTTAAGATATAAATAGGCTATTGAAGCAATGCCTATTCAATTAGATTTGAAGTCAACCTAAAATAACAACTAATATAGATTCCTAGCTTGCCAGTGGCTCACACTACTCAGGAGGCTAAGATCTGAGGATCTTGGTTCAAAGCCAGCTTGGGCAGAAAAGGCCATGAGACTCTTATCTCCAATTAAACACCAGAAAACAAGAAGTGGTGCTGTCACTCAAAGTTGTAGAGGGCTAGCCAGCCTTAAGTGAAAAAGCTCAGGGACAGCGCCCCGGCCTGGAGTTCAAGCCCCATGACCAATCATTCAATTAATTAATCAATTCCTAACACTTTTTGGACTGGGATCATTTTTGACACAGGATTGAAAAAGAGTCAAGATAATTCCAGGTCTTTATTTCTTCTCCTTATAGTTCAGGATTGATTTCCTTCTTAATTTCTGTAAATCTAGGCCACAAATCTAGGCCTTTATCAAGCCTGTACACATATTTCCTTCTTCAACCTATTCGCTGATCTTTCTATTGTAATATTAACTCAAATCCAATCATTGTTAATGTCAGATAAATACTCTATATCATGCTTTCATTGCATCCCACCTCTATTCAAAAACCCAAATTTTACCCAGCACGGTCATTTAAGCCTACTGTAATCATAACTTCTTGGGAGGCAGAGGTCAGAGTATCGTGATTCAAGGCCAGCCTGGGGATAAAAGAAGGTCAAAAGACCCACCTCAACCAATGACTGAACAAGGTGGCACATGCCTGTCAACCCAACTATGTGGGGAAACACAATGACTGGACACAACCGTGAATACATGTCATTCCCAGCAAGGACACTGGAGGTACAAATAGGAGAATCACAGTCCAGAGTGTCTGGGTATAACACAAGACTCTGCCTTGAAAATAACCAAAGTAGAAAGAGGTTGGAGACATAGCAGACCACCTGTCTAGCAAGTGTGAGGCCATGAGTTCAACCCCAAGTACAGAAGAAAAAAAAAATCTCAGGACTCACATAATGAATGGCTTGATTTCAATTAAGACTCAAAACTTTACCCTATCTGCTGTTAGTGGAGATTGTCTACTTATTTCCCATTAGTTCTCCAATAGTCTGTCTACCTCACGACCTTCTGCCCAAGTGCCGCTTCCCCTCAGCATTCATAATAGTCTTGCATTATGTATACCCTCTTCTCTTCCCCGCTTAAAATTTCTCTTCCTTTACCTTTCCTCCCTCCCTCCCAGACAGTGACCCACCTCACACCATAACCAGAGAATCTACGTTCACTCATTGGTGTCTCTCCCAACCTCTCTTTCCAAAGCAATGTGATATGGATTAACATTTTTTAAATATCTATGGTTTACCAATAACCAAAGACACAAACAATAAAGGTGAAGGGTGGGGGTAAATCACAAAAGCTAACCTTAGACACGTTTCTACAATTAAGCACAAAATTTACCTGGGTTTCACAGCAACAAGGCAAAAGATGAAAAATGACTTGCTAAGGTAGTTTTTAATCTGAGTTTTATCACACGAATTCATCAGCAGCAATTCAATATCCTCAGCTTTGAACTCAGGAAATTTCCATGGGTATCATTATATTAAGAACATTTAACACCATGATAGATAATATGACAGAAAGTGCAAGCCCATATAGCTATTTCTTACCATGATCCTCAAAAAAAAGGAAAGAAAGAAAGAAAGAAGCTGAAGGCCTAGCATTAGCCTTATTCAATTAATGCAATTCTTTTTTGGGAGCTGGAAAAATACAGCATCCATGATGTACAGCAGTCCTGTGACTTGGTACAGAAATAGCTCCCAGTACTATCAGTTGTCCTAACTGGACTTACTCTGGGGGTGGGGGGGTAGGGAGGGAGGGGGTGGGGTGTAGGGGTAAGGATGCGTGCGTGCGCAGACACACACACACACACACACACACACACACACACACACACACACTAGTACTGGGGCTTGAACTCAGGGCCTAGGTGCTGTCCTTTAGTTTTTTGGCTGAAGATGGTGCTTTACAACTTGAGCCACATTTCTGGATTTTGGGTGGTTAATTGGAGAAAAGAATCCCTTTTTTTTTTTTTTGCCAAGGCTGGCTTCAAACCATAATCCTGGGATCTCAGTGTCCTGAGTAGCTAGGATTCCATCTGCTCCACTGGCGTCCAGACTGGACTTACTTCTGACTAGAATAACACATCAGATTGTTCACAATGAAGGCTGCTTCGGTGGCTAAAGGGAGCCCACCAAATTCCGGATCTCAAAGATGAGATAAACAAAGGTGATGTTTAGACAGGAAAAGCGGAGTCACCATGACAGAGGGTCCCTTGTCATTCCAGTGAAGAAAGCCCACAAGAAATGCATGAAGGGTACGTCAAGTCCATCTCTTGAAATACCACTGTATCATGTGCTCCAAGGAGAACATGGGACAGACCTGGGCAGGATCATCCAACCCTACCCCTCTGTTTTGGGTGGCCTGGAGAATGGCTCCTGTCTGAACTTCACATGGCTGGATCTGCCCCCGCCCCCCTCCCAGGACTCAGTAGTAACAAAATGCCCACAGGACAGCTAATGGTTTCAAAGGACTGCAGGGCACTCTTGAGATACAGAGATGCATCAGCCCAAAATAGCAGCCTGATGGGCCCGCCCTGCAAAGTGACACATAGAAAAGTAGAGCAAGGCAGCACGGTGTGAGGCTGCAGAGAATTTCTGACAAGCCAGTGCCCCGGAGAATACCAAGCCTGGCGTGTTAATCAAAAAGTTATTGGGAGCAGACATCCTTTGTGACAGTTACATAAACTGCGCATGAGCCCGGGGACCACTGCTGCTGGTGCTCTTTATGTTTCCTTCGGCTTTTTCTTTCTTCTTCCAGAATTGGGGGCACACTGAGGCCATAGCTCTAACCCCAATAAATCACAGCCACTTGAGAGCTGTGTGTACCCCTGTGCTTGTTATGACACCCAGTGCTTTCTGATGAAGATGTTGTCTATGAAAATAAAAGCTGACAAACTTCCATACATGGTCATGTTTGTGGGCAAGACTAGATTATTTATAATAAGAGGTAAACTGTAATAGAGAATAGGGGAGAGGAGGGGAAAGAGGAGGGGGTGGGTAGGGAAGGGAAGGGAAGGAAGGAAAGGGAAGGAAAGATAGCTGTGGATGAAAGCTAGGAGCAAAATCCTTCCCAGCCTACACGTGGGAATGTGACCGGATCCAGCTACGGATCGATGGACCCACTGAAAATATACTGTTGATGACCAGGCCAGGCCACAGCTATAAAAGAGATGTGTTGTGGCATTGTTTCTGAAGTCTCATTCCAGGAAGTGCCTCTTGCAGCATCGCAACTCAGCAGCAGTGGCAGCATTGGGAGCTTGGGTCACACCCCTCTGACTATGTCCTCCGCTGTACACACTAAGTTCTCAGGGCCAGAAGAGCCCAGCTACAGAGCTGAGGCGCTGCCGGGTAGCCGTCTGCACCGCCTCGTGGAAGCCGCTCTGGGGGCCTCATTGAGGCATGAGGTGGCACCCTCATTCACCTTCGCCTTTCGTATCCACCCAAGGGAGGGGAGACTGTCAGAGAGCAGCCTCCCTCCCTCTCCGTGCCAGCAACAAAGTAGCAGCTGCTAATATCTTGGTGGATCTTGCTAATCAAAGCAAAAATATATTTTAAAAGTAGCTGAGATGGAAACAGAAGAAATCAGAAAAGGTTCATAAAGTGTTCTCCACAAATAACACACAAGTGGAGAATCTGCACTAAGGGAACAGAAGAACACAAAGCGTCCATTCCAGAAAAGTTATCATCTGCGCAAGCACCTCCAGCCTTGCTGGCACTGGGGAGAGGAGACTCACCCCTCCCTGCAGAGCAAAGCTGCTGAGCTGGACCCTGGGGAAGGACGGAAGGACCCAGCTGAGCCGGGGAGAGGGGTCCCTACATTGGTGAGAAACCACTGCAGGTCCTAAGTTATTGTACCAGGAAATCACAATTCTTCCCAGACAGAAAAGACCCGAGTTCTTTGACAGGTGCATCCTAGGTATGACGCAGGGTGTGAATGGCGCTAGGCATGGCCACACACTCAGCTGTCTCCTCTTCGGTTCTCTCAGGGGAAGCCCCTCCGTATGTCTTCTACAAGGCCAGGGTGGATGGGGTCCCTTGCTTTCTCTGGATCCTGGGAACCCACAGTCCACTCTGGAGGCTGCTTGTGCCCACGCCATGAGCGTAACCACAGCTAAATCCACTCATCCTCCCCTCGGGTGGTGACAAAGACTCAGGGAGGGAACCGGGATGCACACCGGAGCAAACAAGTCATACAGAACAACAGACTAGCCTGACGACAGGAATAGACAGACCTTCCATGAAGTTCTCCAAGGAACTGGAAACACCTAACAGGAAAATGACGTTACAGCACCAGCCACTGATATCTAAGCAAATAATGACAAGCAGAGCCCTTCCGTGGCAAGTATACAATGCACTAAGAAAGTAGCACTCACACCCAAAATGTAGGAGGGGAGGCTAGATACCAGTGGCTCATCTCTGTGATCCAAGCTACTCAAGAGCTTGAGACCCAGAAGAGAGTGGTTAGGAATCAGTGTAGCAGGCTGGGAGTGTGGCTCAGTGGTAGAGTGCTTGCCTAGCAAGCATGAAGCTCTGAGTTTGATTCCTCAGTTCCACATAAACGGAAAAGGCCAGAAGTGGCACTGTGGCTCAAGTGGTAGAGTACTAGCTTTGCACAAGAGAAACTCAGGAACAGTGCCCAGGCCCTGAGTTCAAACCCCAGGACTGGCAAAAAGAAAAAGAAAGGCAAAAAAAGAAATCAGTGTAGCACAAAATCCTTGAGACTCTACCTCAAAATACCATCAAAATGCCAGACTAGAGGCATGGCTCAAGTGGTAGAGCACCAGCTATGAGCAAACAAGAAGACAAGGAGTATAAGGCCCGGAGTTCAAGCTCTGGTACCAGCAAAAGTGCTGGTGACGGTGATAATGCAGGAGTTAGGCAGGCACGTGGCTCCTGCAGTCATCTCAGCCAGAGTCACCTCAGCAGAAAAACTACAAAACTCTTACCTACAATCAGCCAGGAAAAATATACTGGAATGAAAGACACGGCCCAAAGAATAGAGGTCCAGCCATGGACAAAAAAAAGAAAAACCTGAATAAAGTCAGGTGCCAGTGGCTCACGCCTGTAATCCTACCTACTCAGGAGGCTGAGATCTTATGGCTTCAGTTCAAAGCCAGCATGGGCAGAAAAGTCCCTGAGACTATTGCCTCCAATTAACCACCAGAAAACAGGAGGTGGCGCTGTGGCTCAAAGTGGTAGTCGTTTTTTTTTAGGGTTTTGAGTTTATGCCAGTACCAGCTGGATTTAAATCCTCCTATTTATACTTTCTGTGCAGCTAGGATGACAGCTACATGCCACCACTCCCAGCCACAGGCTGAGATGGGGCTCTCAACATTTTGCCCGTGGTGGTATGAAACCACAATCCTCCAGATCCCTGCCTCCTGCCTAATTAGGAAAACAAGTATGAGCTATCTCCCATAGCTTCTACTTTTTCTCTATTCTCGACTTTTTAAATAATAAACACGTAATACTTTTATCATCCAGAAAGGCAAGGAAATAAGTGCTGAACATATTAAGAGGAGAAGACAAAACAACTTTCACACTTCCTATATCTGGAACATGCCATTCTGACTGAGAAAATCATGACACTAAAACTTGAGCTAATCAATAAAAATCCTGGTATCAGGGGCTGGGAAGGTGGCTCGGTGGTAGAACACTTGCCTTACATGCATGAGGCTCTGGGTTCGATTCCTCAGCACCATGTAAACAAGGGGGGAAAAGCCAGAAGTGGCGCTGTGGCTCAAGTGGTAGAGCGCTAGCCTTGAGCTGAAGAGCTGAGGGACAGTGCCCAGGGCCCAGAGTTCAGGCTCCACGACCAGACCCAAAAAAAAAAAAAATCCTGGCATCAGGGTGGATGCCTGTAATCCCAGCCATCAGGAGGCTGAGGTAGGAGGATCCTGAGTTTTGGAACCGCCTGGCTCCAAAATGAAAAATGCAATAGCTAGCAAATATGTAAATAAAGGTACCAGAAGATCCACGGCTCCCAAGAGGCCCCAGCGCTGACCCTCTTGTAGTGGGGACACGGGGCTCCAGCACCTGACTCTTGAACTTGCTGAGCTGGCTCACACCCTGGCTGCCTAAGCTAGTTCTCCTGCTGGGAATCTCAATCTCTTCCCCTCTGTCTCCTTAAAATTCACTTTTCAAGTTACACGTCCCCTTCTCTCCAGTGAAAGCAGCCAGTCGCTTCATTTGATCCTCTGCACAGCACTTCTCATTGTCTGTCCTTCTCTTATTTATCTGCTTGTTACAGCTGTCCTTCAGAAATACACACGTGCGCACTTCAGTGTACTCAGAAAGCACACGGAAGGGGAACAGGTATGCCAGAACATACAACCAGTGCCAACAAAGACATCTCTCTACCTTAAGGACATGCAGGAGCCATGCTGGCTTTCACAGGACACAGGGGACATTTCCAAGTTGCTATGGATACCGTCCGCATGAGCTCCATCCTGGATCTCCTGTTCAGAGGCTTCTGCCCTGCCAACCTCAACACCCACAAGCTGCCCGACACCATCAGCTCCCATCCTGGACCTGCGCACACTGTAGCCAGTTCAAAGAATCCACACGTAGGAATCTTAGCTGAGCTGTCATGTTCCCATCTGATCGTTACTGTCCAGCAGATAGCTGGACTGGAAGGTCATGCAAAGCACAAAGAACAGGGCGCTGTGTGGGGGTGGCTGGGAGACAAAGGTTCCTGACTTCTCAAAGCTCAGTGGGTTCCCAAAGGCTCGTCGTTCAGAAGCCATCTTGATTCCTTACCAGGGGGTGGCTCTCAAGATCTGCCTCCAAGATCTCAGCTCATGTTCCAAAGAGAAAAGGCCCCAAACGGCCCTTCCCTGGCCCCTGCATTGTCTGCACTTGACCTTCTTTGCTTTAAGGCATCAATGGACCTGTGAGGGCAGTGGGACCAGACTCAGCTTCCTGGAGCCTGGCAGATCCCAGGACTTAAGGCTCGGTCTGCAAATAGCATGACATCATTGCAAATGGCGGGGTCCATCTTCCAGGAAGAGCTGACATAGTGAGTTCCCAAGACTGCCCACTGGTATTCCAGGACATCGCTTTGCTTTGGGAAGTCTTGCCCCTGATGTAGAATCCCCGTTTCCTAGCCTCATCCGTGCCATTGGCAGAGGTGTCAAGCCCTGCTGCCCTTGACTTTGGGGATGAATAGATCTGGCTGAGAGGCAATGGTGGGGCAGAGCACCCAGACCTGAACTCAGAAGGACAGGCCTCAACCTGATGGCTAACAGGCCCCCACGGTGGGATCACCAGTGACATGCCTACCCGCTTCAAAAGGTGGTTGCAAAAGATCAAACGCCTCTGAGAACTCAGCTGGCATTTGCTGAATGATAGTGTAATATGGCTCAATGAGCAGGGATTTGGAGCATTGGTTCTGCTCCAACATGGTTTAGGGTGTTAACTGCTTTAAGTCTCCATACCCCATCCCTACTTTTAGCCACGTCAACTGAGTCCTCTTGAAGTAACACAGTTGGAGAGATATTTTTGCACAGGATCTACAGACATCCTCCCCTTCTCCCCCTCCCCCATGGGGAATTCCTGAGTTGGTCTCAAGAGATTTCAAGCCACCTGTGTGCACAATCAGTGAGGTCCAGGAGGATCACAGAGCTGTGGAAAGTGGAAAGGAATCTCTACACATTCCTTCACCTTGAGGGAGCACTTGGGGGCATGTTCCTGTAGTTACATCAGCTTTCCGCCCAGGTACCCGTCCCCGCAGGTGGACGGGGCTCCTTCTCACTTCCCCTTGATTTCCCATGAGTCCTCAATGCTAGACCACTTAAGAATGCAGGGGTACCCACCACATGCTCTATTTCCCTCGGCCCCTTTCTCCAGGTCTCATGGAACTGGGGTGCTTTCTTCCTCCTTGGCTTGCTCTTTGAAGACCACAGACCACAATCATCTTCTCTTCAGATTATCTAGTCCATCTACTCATCGCTTTCAAATCTCAGCCTCTGCTTTCACGTATCTTCTGCCCTCTGGGACAACATCTGTGGAAGTCACTGCCCTCCTTCCTGTGTCTACATAGGAGGCATCTCCTTCTGGCTCACAGGCCAGCGACCTGTCTGCTGCTGGGAGCTGGTACCAAGCATCTCATCCCTCATAACCCATATCACTCTTATCTTCCCATGCGATCACAAGCTATACATGCTACGCGTACAATCTGAGAATGCACTTCAAGTCCTACCATCACTATAGATTTAGAGCATGGGTTCCTTTTTAAGGTGCTAGTCCCTCTGTTGGCTCATTTTATATACAACACCAAAACCTCAAAACTGAACGAGGGTAGGTGTGATCCAGGTGGAAAATCCTACTTGCATAGCTCTAGGCAGATACCTATTAGGAAGAGAAGAACCACGCTCTGCATAAACATCATCTCTCACCGCCCCCACACACACATACACACCCAGGGTAGTTGTGTGATCACAGTGATTTGTTTTTTTAATTTACATTAGCTGTTACATTCACCACATTTTGTGGATTATGCTATAAATTCTTATTTTCAACACAAGTGAAACGAAAAAGATTCACTTTTTATCATGTGAAAGCAAGCAATATCAATCAAATTCTTACCAGCCTTGAACGAAAAGCCAAGTGAGTGAGCAGGCCTGTACCTGGGGCTTTCTCTCTTACTTGGCTGTTTTTACTCTACTACCTGAGCTGCACCTCCACTTCTGGCTTTTTTTTCTTTTTTTTTTTCCTGGTTAACTGGAGAGGAGAATCTCTCAGACATTTGTACCCAGGCTGGCTTCAAATCTCAATCCTTAAGCCTCAGTCTCCTGACTGTGATCCACCAGCACCCAGTCAGAATATTTTAAATACATGTCTGCTAGCAAAACACAATTCAAAAAATTACATTAACTCCAACTTCCCTGTGCAAAGTTTGAAACATATCTCTCTATTAGCCTATCCTACTCCGCTTTTTAGAATTGAAAACAGAATTACAGTCATTTGCCATAACATCGAGCACTGTCTGACAGAAACACATTATAACAAGCACCTTATCAATAGTAACTTATCATCTCGTTTCCCATCTCAGCAAAAATGTCAAGATCCATGGAAAACACTCATCATGCTCTGCGTCCCTGATGCTGTGTCTGATAAGTCGGTGTCTGCTAATTTCACAGCTTTTCTGTCCTCACATTTAACTTCAGACTGTTCTGCATTTGCTTGCCTGCCTGCCTACCTGTCATTTGCTCTAAACCAGACTTAATTACATGGCAAAGGACCGTGTTACCCGCCCATCCCAACACTGGTCCCATCAAACCCGAGGCCAATCTCATCAGATGGAGGCAGCCCAAACAATCACATAAAAACAAGGATGACTCCATTCACTCCAGAGGAACAGCAAAACAGTTATGCAGAGTTAAAGCTACTGGACTTACTTAAAAAGATGCTGGAAGGGTGAGATCTCCCCCAACTGCAAAGAATACAGAGGGGCATTGATTCCCACCCACACAATCAGGAAGTAGTCATTCTGAGTGGGCTTATTCCTAAACACCGGAGTAAGAGGACAACCTTTACAAATTACAATAAAAGGACACTAAATATTCACGAAGAGTAATGATGGTGTACCTCTCATTAGTCTCAAGAGACAGTCCCAGGTAAGAACAGAGATGGGATTGAAAGAGACCTACACATGGATACAGACATATCAAAATGCCACTGAGTCACAGAGAGATTCTGGGAGACATGTGAAGTCTTACCTAGGAACAAGGTTTGGTGCATCCTTTGGGGCTACCATGGGCCAACTCTTGTGCCAATGGACCACAGATCTTGATGCCCTTGGAAACTGGTAATGGCCAGAGAAGAATCATCGGCCCCAGATGCTCATGTAGTCACCAACTCCCTCCTTCCTGGAAGAGCAGGTGTCACACAAGAGAAAAACCTCACTGGCTAGCAACTTGGTCTCAACCCTAGAATGCCTAGTGGCAAGAGTCTTCTCAGCAATCCCATGTATTAGTGACGCCAAAGGAAAGAATCAAAAGACCTACTTTTTTTTTTAACTGTGTGACAAAACTGTTGGCTTTTGTGCCATTTATTGTCTTACTCTATTTTCTGTTACAGTAACTAAATATCACTGACTTTGTAACATATGAAAGGTTTCTTTTTTCAGCTTATAGTTCCAGAGTCTTGGAAGTTCAGGAGTCACGTCTGGTGAGGTCCTGTGGCTGGTGGGAAGCATCTCTAGCGTCCCACAAGTGTTCAGGCATCACGCAGCAAGCAGAGAAGCCCAGCTCAGGATTTTCTCTTCCTCCCCCCCCCACCCCCTGGTTATGGGGCTTGAGCTCTGGGCCTGGGCGCTGTCCCTCAGCTCTTCAGCTCAAGGTGAACCCTCTACCACTTGAGCCACAGCACCACTTCCAGTTTTCTGAGCTGTTTATTGGAGATAAGAGTCTCACGTACTTTCCTGCCTGGGTTGGCTTTGAACCGTCATGATCCTCAGATCTCAGCCTCCTGAGTAGCTGGGATGACAGGCATGAGCCACAGGCACCCTGCTACCCCTCCTCTTATAAAGGCACTGCCCATGGGATTTAGGTGTTATTTAAGTTTAATTACTGCCTAAAGTTTCTACTTCTAAATGCCATACTCAAAGTCTTCACCCTTCATAATGTGGGTTAACTTTCAGTAGGAGTATTGGAAGAGTTGTTCAAACCACAGCCCTCATCCTTCCCATCTACCATTTCTCATGAAAGTAATTGTCACATAAACTTGCTTTCCAACAAATGTCCAGTTCAGAGAACAGAAACCAGTCCCAGAAGGTGTGTGTGTGTGTGTGTATACATATATATTCAGTCAATGAATATCTACTATAAGCCCTACCATTTTATTAGTTTTGATTTTGTAATGTTTGCCAACTTCCATGGTCATTTTCCCAGGACACTCTTTTTTTTTTTTTTGGTCGGTCATGGGGCCTGGGCGCTGTCCCTCAGCTCTTCAGCGGAAGGATAGTGCTCTACCACTTGAGCCACAGCGCCACTTCCGGCTTTTTTCTTTATGTGGTGCTGAGGAATCAAACCCAGGGCCTCAGGCATGCAAGGCAAGCACTCTACCACTGAGCCATCTTCCCAGCTCCTTCCATGGTCATTTTCAAGTTACCAGCATTTCATCCAGTAACACACAATTCCTGAAAAGCTAGCAGTCCGCTGGCACATAGGTTGGTGCAAATTGACACCAGAATATCACTGACATGAGAAGAAAGTGACCAAGAACACAGAATGTTTGAGAAATAATACATCATCCCCAGGTTCCAGCACTTGTCCATAGATCCCAAAGAGCTCATCCTGGCCCCCAAATAGCATAATAGGCCAGAAGGACCTAGGAATGAATAACCTGAGAAGAACCTTTTACTCCCAATGCTATCTAGATGTTATAAGGGGTAAAATGATAGGCCAAGAGCACACTTTATTAGTCCTAGTGTTACTCCCTTGTCAGTTATGTTCAAGAGGACAAAGTTTGTATTTGCCTAGAGAAAATTACCTAAAATCAAAGATGGATGTTGTATTGAAAGCACAATATATTGTTTCTTTAAACAGTAAATTCCTTCCTAGTCACTCATAACACTAGAATCCATCACTACTTTTTGGCCCATTCTTCAAGTAAGTTTTGCATCCTATACTGAAGATTCCTAAATCCTGGGGGAACCATGCAATACCATCCAATGGGGAACTGGAGGAGAATGAAAATGGTTTAGTGAGCTGTCTATTGGAGATCCCTTCTTTCAACCTTGTGAATCCTTCCCCAAAACTGCCATTCAAATTCAGCAGAATGCATTAAATAGACCATGGAATATTATACCTTAGCTAAAATATCACACAATATGGTTATAAACAATTAACTAAGTATTTGTCATTCAGTAAATAACATGTCAAGAAATTAGAAATAGCCAAACGCTGGTGACTTACACCTGTAATCCTAGCTATCCAGGAGGCTAAGATCTGAGGATCACAGTTCCAAGCCAGCCTGGGCAGGAAAGTCCCTGAGACTCTTATCTCCAATGAACTACCAAAAAAGCCAGAAGAGCTGTGGCTCAAGAGGTAGAGTGCTAGCCTTGAGCACAAAAGTTCAAGCACAGTGCCCAGGCCCCAAGTTCAAGACCCAGGACCAGCATAATTAAATTTAAAAAAGAAAAAAGAAATAGATACGATCTGTCTCCAAATGCTATGCACACCTTCCAGAATGCCAAGCCTGAAGGCCACTGCTGGAAGCTACCCCGCATAGAATCACAGTGACACTTGAACAGAAGAGAACATTTGACAACTAGTTCACAAATGCATCCCATATGCTCCCCCAAAGCCCAGTATAAAACTTAGAAACTGTAGACTAAAAACTCTCAGGAAACCAGATATAAGTATATAGATATTATATATCCTATAATTATGATAATTATATAATTATAATATTATATTAGTACATATAATGCATAATATATAACTATATATTATTTTAAATTAAAAGTTGATTCGCATTAATTCACCCCCTAAGAACTTCCACTTAAACAGCATTTACTAATAACTATGGCTAAGGGCAACTTCCATTTGCTTAGTGAATTTGCTCGTCAAACTCTAGTTAAATATTCCACTGAGGATTTAAAAATACTCACAAAGACTCCATTAATCGCGCCTGCTCATATTTCTTGCTTGTATAACCAGCAAGCAAGGCACCTTTTAAAAATTACACTGGCCATTTGGTCTCAAATCCATGAAGTAGGACGCCGAAGTCAGAGCGAGAACAAGGGCAAGGGCGGATGCTACCCAGCAGCCACAGCGGAATGTGTAAAACTGCAGACAGGCAAGGATTTCTAAGCAGACTGGGAAACTGGATCTGCTTTGTGGGTTCAGCAGCTGAGGCGGGCTTTTGTACCAGGCCTCCAAGCTTTGGAAAAGACCTGTGTTCCGATGACAAGAAGTCATGGACAACCCCCCAAGAGATGGCTTGGTCCTTTTGCATTCCGACACATCTGTGCTCCCAAGCTTTTGCCTGTAATCCTAAATACTCAGAAGGCTGACATCTGAGGATTAAGGTTTGGAAGTCCATGCAGAAAAGTCCATGAGACTCTTCTCTCCAATTAACTAGCGAAAAGTTGGAAGTAGAGGTGTGGCTCAAGTGGTAGAGTATCACCTTTGAGCAGAAAAATCCAAGCAAGAGCCAAAGGCCTTTAATTATTTAATAAAATAATTAAATACATTAAATTAAGTTAAATAAATAAAATAAACAATAAAAGATATGACAGAAGCCTGGCAATGGTGGCTCAGGCCTATAATCTTAGCTACTTAGGAGGCTGGGATCTGAGGATCGCAGTTCAAAGTCAGCCTGGGCAGGAAAGTCTGTTAGACTCTTATCCCCAAGTAAATCACAGAAAAAGCCAGAACTGGCACTGTTACTCAAGGTAGAGTGCTAGCTTTGAGCAAAAGGAGCTCAGGGACTGTGCCCTGGCCCAGATGTGAAGATCATGGTTCCAAGTCAGTCTGGGTAGTAAAGCCTCAGGACCAGAAAAAAAAAATTGAAGAGAGCCTTAAGACAGCTCCTCCTAAATATTCCATGCTGGCAGTGCACTGTCCACTCTATATACCTCACCAGAGGTTCTTGATCAGAGGTATTTTGAACTGTGTAGGTATGAGTTCTGTCACCATGTATGTAGCAGGCAGCTGGATGGCTAGATGGTTGAATACTAGTCATAAACACAACCATTAGAGGAGTCAATGAACCACACCTCCTCTGGAATATGGACTGGCGCTCTGAGCTGCCTTGACCTGCAGAATTCAGGGCTTTAGGAATTCCTGAGCTTTAGGAAGCCCTACAGGCTTCTGAGGCCTTGCAAAAAATCTACCCACCCTAAGACCGCCTTGCTGCAAGAAGCCTAATCTGGCTGTACTGAAGAATCATGCAGAGGAAAGCCAATAGTCCTGGGTGAACTTTCAGCCTAATGGCCAGGACCAGTGTGTTTTTCATGCCAGTCACATCATCCTGGAAATAAAACCATCCCACCCAGTGCCAATGGTGCCCCTTTCATGCCTAGATGACAGATCCATGAGCAAGGACATAAAGTAATTGCTGGGGAGGGGGGGATTGGCAGTGTCTCTTAGTGGCCTTAGGATGAAATCAAATCAAACAGTTGGCCACAATATACCAGGCTTCCCTCACAGATCACAGCCCACCTTTCTGATTATATCTATTTCAGAAACTGATCCCATGGATAAGATGCCACCCAACTCCATTCTACAGACCAGCACACTAAGGCTGAGAGAGTGACAAGAAGGCACACACAGGACTATCTGTCCTTCCAAGAGTTCTGGGACCCCTAGCCCACTTTTCCTTGGCTAGGAGCTATGGTGAAACCATTCTAGAACATCTAATCCTCATGACCATGACCTACTTACAGCCCATAGTTCACACAAATCATCAAGCGATATGGGCTATCTTCCAACTGAAACTAATTTAAAATCATTTCCCTTTTTTTTGAAGAATTATAATGAGAATCCATAGCTACAGATAATTTAGATGAAAGCTGTTCTCGTGACCTAGTAAGATAATAAAGAACCAGCATATGGTTTGAAATAAATGCAATTCTTGAAAATGCAATCTAGATAATCACTGAATTAGTATAATCATTCTGGGGCATGTTTTTATCTTTGTTGATTTTTTTCTCCTATCCACCAGGACTGTAGTTGTATAATAATGACACGAGGACTCTGATCTCTGGTTGCTTAGCAACCTACAGCTTTGAAGAGAGTGAGGGATGAAGGGTCGGTGGCAAAATAATGCTCTTTACAATTCAACAGTTATTTCAGAGTTTTAGAACTACTCAAAACTATTCCGCTTTAAATTCAAGTATGCAAATGAATACTTCACGCTAGATCATGAATCATTTTCATTTCTATCATACCCTGAATTTGAAGTTGAGAGTCACTCACTGAGTGACACAAATTTAGCGATTTAAACAAACGTATGATGACAATGGTGTTTAACAAGGTCATTTCAAAGGTCAAGTGTCATTACTCAGAACTCCCTATATTGTTGGGAAAACTAAATGAAAGAATGCAATTACCAAGGATAATGTCTGCCCAATAAACATTAGCTATCAAAACCATCATGGAGGGATGGATGAATGCTTCGTGAAATGCCATTCTTCTCACACTATGATCTTTAATAGCATGTATGAGAATTTAACCTGGGAGACTGACCCCCAGAGGCATCACCTGAGCACACATCTAAAATGAACTGCATCCTAGCTACTTAGGAAGCTGAGATGTGAAGATCATGGTTCAAAGTCAACCTGGGCAGGAAAGTCCCTGAAAATCTTACCTACAATTAACAGCAGAAAAAGCCAGAAGTAGAGCTATGGCTCAAATGGTAGAGCACCAGGGGGGAGGCTGGGAAGGGATGTGAAGGGTAAACAAAGGAGGAGGCTGCAATGCTTGGTAAGAAATGTACGCATTATCCTGCCCATGTAATTGTAACCCCTCTGTACAGTATGTTCACAAATAAAATTAAATTAAATTTTTAGAAAATGGTAGAGCACCATCCTTGAGGGGAAAAAAAGTTCAGGGACCACACTTAGGCCCTGAATTCAAGCCCCACTACCAGTGTGTATGCAGGTGCACACACACACACACACACACAAATGCCTCCTAAGAATGGGGCAGAACCTGCAGAAGAACAGGGCTTGGCAGACCTAGATTAGAAGCAAGCACCTGGTGCTTGTCACTAGGTACAAGACAGACCACAAATCACCAAGTCCATCCTGGGCTGTCGCAGCGCCAACTCCTCACCAAGACAGCCAGCCAGCCCCCTAATTCCTGCACCTCAAGCCACTAAAGTCCTCTTGCTCCCTGCCATGCCAGATATGGACTTGAGCCTCCTTTCTTTCCATAGAACCTCAAGCCCTTGCTTAGCATCGCTGCCAACAGGACCAGTCTCTGCCATCTATTCCACATTTCCCACTTGACTTCCCACCACTGACACCCCTAGACTCTCAACCCTGCTTCCTTAAACTCTGCTCCCTTCATTTCATCATCGCTCTACAAATTTATCATTGTTTTGTGAAAAAGGCTTATAAAGACCCTTTCTTATCATCTTTGATTTTCTTTACTAAAACTAAAATCAAGGACCTAAATTTAGCCAGATAGTGTCTCATGCCTATCTATAATCCCAGCAACTCGGAGACTGAAATCTCAAAAATCAAGATTCGAAGCCAGCCCAGGCAGACAAAAATGTCACAAGACAATCTTTTCTCCAGTTAACCAGTGGAAAGCTGGAACTGGAAACTTCCGAGGGGAAAAAAATATCCCAGTCAAAGTCTAGTGAAAGCACTAGGCCTTGAGTTCAGGCCCCAGTACCTGCAGGAAAAAATAAAGAATCCATGCGTCATTGTAGCCTGAGACACCCATGTCCTGCTCTTCACCTTGCTTGGCCCTCCCCTCTGTCGCGTTTGGTTGAAGATGTCTTTGCCCATGTGGAGGTTAGCTGAAGTTGACCTTGTTTCTAACCAAAACCACTGGTGGCTTTGGCAGAGGTATGACTTCCTAAAGATGCAAAAGTTTAGATATATTTCCTGTTAAAAACCCTCTTAAGTACAGACACCATTAAAGCATTTTCATAGTGAAAACAAACCCTCTTAAATTTATGCAAAGTTTAAAGCCATTGAAAAATGTGTTTCTGCATGCCATTTATTTTAGCCTAGAAGTATACTCTTGAAAGAAAAGCAGCGGCAAGCCGAGAACATCCACACCGGCCTACCAGGAAGCACTGGAGATGCAACTTGGCGGGACACCAAGTCAGAAGAAAATATATTGGACCCATTGAACTCAGATTAGATGAAGAAGAATTGCCACTACCTACAGTGTGAAAATCTCTGGGCACTTCCTGAGTCTAATAGCGTAAACAAACACTCATATTTGCTTTAATTAACGGCCACTGCAAAGCAGAGAAGGGCAGACACTAGTAACAACTTTTTCTTGTTCTATGAAGAATTTCAGATCTCCTATCCTTACTGTGATGGTAGTCTTCAAAGCCAAGTTCAGAGAACTGAAGGCCAGACTTCCACCAAACACAAGACTAAGGCACAAAACGTTAGGTCATTTGCTCAAGGTGGTCCTTGCTGCCCCCAGCTGTCACTTTTTCTAGCATACTACTCAAACACGTAAGGCTGGTACTGCTTAAAGGTTCATTTCCAAACTTTTAAGAATACCTCATTGTGGGCTAGGAAGGTGGCTCTGGTAGAGCGCTTGCCTTGCATGCATGAGGCCCTGGGTTAGATTCCTCAGCATCACATAAGCAGAAAAAACCAGAAGTGGCACTGTGGCTCAAGTGGTAGAGCACTAGCCTTGAGCTAAAGAGCTGAGGGACAGCGCCCAGGCCCAGAGTTCAGGCACCATGAACAGGGAAAAAAAAAAAAAAAAGAATACCTAATTGCAACAACCTTTCACAAGTATAATTTGCATAATTGCATCTGAAGGCTACAATTATTTCTCTTTACTGGATCATTGTAGTCTCTGTATGTTTATGAGTAAATCTTCTAAATTATTAAGCCCAAGTGCAAAAATTTCTCCTGTACCTGCAGATTATCAAGTGGTCAACCATGCAGCCAACTAATTCCAATAATCTCCCCATAGAAACATATGTAAGGCAAACATATATCTTGTTGATAAGCGCATTTGTCAAGTTCTACAGAAAAACATACACACACACAAAGGAAATTACCAAGCAAAACCCAACTGGCCAGATCCAGACAACATTAAGAAATAGCTTTCTTGCTTCCTCTCTAACAACAGAAACTAAAACACTGGAATACATTAAAGCAATGGATTCAGTCTCAGGTCTTGAGGGAAATCTTTGGAAGTCATGATTGGCATAACAAAATGTTTCATTTGTACCATAAAACTGATCTTGGTTACATACCCGAACGCATTAGTTAGAAAACAGAATGACTCTCATCAATGGGAATGGTAAAGCACAAATCACAGATGTAGCCCATCTTCCACTATAATGATTCTCGTTTCAGGTTAGCACAAAGACAGCAGCAATGACAACAATACAACTCCTCTTTTTGTTGTTGGTGGTGGTGGTGGTGGTTGTGGGGCTTGAACTCTGGGCCTGGGCGCTGTCCCTCAGCTCTTCAGCTTAAGGCGAGTGCTCTACCACTTGAGCCACAGCGCCACTTCTGGTTTTCTGGTGGTTTATTGGAGATAAGAGTCTCACGGACTTTCCTGCCCAGGCTGGCTTTGAACCGTGATCCTCAGGTCTCAGCTTCCTGAGTAGCTAGGATTACAAGTATGAGCCACCGGTGCAGCTAACACAACTCCTCTTCATGATTCTATTTCATGACTCTGTGTCATCTGACAAATACGTGAGGGTATCTCTGTTAAGGATTATGTCCCATCCCCAGGATCAAAGCTAACTCCCAATGGGATGGAGGTAGTACCTTTGAGAGGTAATGAGGTCATGAGGGTATGGCCGTCATGAATGAGATCACTGCCATTATAAATGGAATCCCAAAGATGTCATTTGTCTGTCTTTCCGCCATTTGAAAATACAACACAAAGTCATCAGTATGTAACCACTATATGGGATGGGCTCTCACTTTACAATGAAGCCTTCACACCTGTGAAGGATAAATTTCTGTTGTTTATACTAAGCCACTCCATGAATGGTACTTTGTTACAGAAGCCTGACCTACATTGATCTCCTGAGCAAAATGTACAGATTTTTTTTTTTGCCAGTACTTACGTTTGAGAAAGAATTTCCTTTGCTTGTTCAGCTTGTACTTTACCATTTAAACCATGCCTACATCCTAGCTTTTATTATTACTATTATTTTTTTTTGTCGGCCGTGGGGCTTGAACTCTGGGCCTGGGCGCTGTCCCTCAGCTCTTCAGCTCAAGGCGAGCGCTCTACCACTTGAGCTACAGCGCCACTTCCGGTTTTCTGGTGGTTTATTGGAGATAGGGTCTCACAGTCTCTCCTGCCCGGGCTGGCTTTGAACCGCGATCCTCAGATCTCAGCCTCCTGAGTAGCTAGGATTACAGGCGTGAGCCACCAGCGCCCGGCATTACTATTATTATTGAAATGGAATCTCATGGACTTCTCATGCCTCAATTGGCTTCTAAAAGTGATCCTTTTGATCTCAGCCTCCTGAATACCAAAGATTCTAGGTAGGAAGGGTTTTTTGTTTTTGTTGTTTTGTTGTTTTTTGGAAATTTCTTCCTCTTGGCTATGGAAAAGTCCTGATGAAGAAAAATGAGATGTCATACAACATCCAAGAGCCCTGGTATGTGCTATGGTTTGGATCATACGTGTCCTCCAAAGATCCACATGAAAAAGGCATGGTCCTCAGCCCAGAGAGCTACTGGGAGGTAAGGGAATCTTTGGGGGATGGAGCCTAGTGGAAGGAAGTTCGGTCACTGTAGCCTTTGGAGGGAATATTAGGATCCTAGTCCCTCCCCCACTCCCTCTTTCTCTCCCCCACCCCCATCTCTATCTCTGCCTCCTCCCTTCCTCTCTGTCTTTGTTTCCTGGCCACCATGAAAGCAGCATCTTTGCTACCCACCACTATAGACAAACACAATACAACCATTTGGGCGCTGGTGGCCCATTCCTATAATCCTAGCTGCTCAGGAAGCTGAGATCTGAGGATCATAGTTCAAAGTCAACCCAAGCAGGAAAGTCTATGAGACTCTTATCTCCAATAAACTACTCAGAGAAAGCCAGAAGTGGTTCTGTGGCTCAAATGGTAGAGAACAAAGAGGCTCAGGTACAGCAACCAGGCCCTCAGTTCACGCCCCAAGTCAGGCAAAAAAACAGAAACAACAAAAAAAATACAGCCAAAGAATGCGATGGAGTGTGGGCTGCACTTGGAAAAAAGTGTGAATCAGTCACTACTGGAACTGCACCAACTGGCCACTGACAAAAATGACCCTGACTTGTGTGACTTCATTGAGACTCATTACCTGAATGAGCAGGTGAAATCCATCAAAGAATTGGGTGACCATGTCACCAACTTGCGCAAGATGGGAGCCCCTGAATCTGGCATGGCAGAGTATCTCTTTGACAAGCACACTCTGCCAGAAAGTGATGAGAGCTAAGCCTTGGGCTGATTCCCCCAAAGCCACACGGGACTTCTGGTCACCAGGGCAGTGCATGCATTGCATGTTTGGGGTTATCATTACCTTTTCTATAAGTTGTACCAGAACATCCTAAGTTCTTTTAATTTGTACCATTCCTTCAAAAGAAATTTGGTACCTAAAAAATAATAATAATACAGCCAATAGAGCATGAGATGAAAGCATAGTAAAATCTTACATGGATTTTTCTCGTCTGTCACAGAGACAGAAATCTGACCCACACAACACATTACCATCACTTACCTTATCTGCATTATCACTGCCTTCACATCAGCCAGGAGAGAGGGGCTGTATTGGGCCAAAAGTGAAGATAAGGGAAATGAGGCTCAGAGCACAGAGAAACCTGTGCTAGGTCACAGCAGCAGGATTCACATCCTCAAGTGCAGTGAATGAAGGAGAACTAGTGGCGTTGTGGCTCAAGCGGTAGAGCGCTCACCTTGAGCTGAAGAGCGCAGGGACAGTGCGGAGGCCCAGAGTTCAGGCCCCACCAAAAAAAAAATCAAACCTCTGAAGTGCAGGTGAGATGATGAGACAATTTCCCATTTGACCTGATCATTGCTCACTGGAGCTATTCTAGATTTTTCAGTTTTTCTTGGGCCACACCAATAATAATAGAAAAAGCCAAACCACACTCTCAAGCAAGAAAGCAGAAGGTGAGAATTCCAGAGGTGAAATGATATCTTACCATTTCAAGGACACAACAATGTGTCATGTGACTTACACAAATAACTGAGCCAGTGATCTGTAGCCATAGCTTCCCATGAGAATCATTTGAGGGTCGCCTATCTCCAACGATTATGACTTAAATGGCCCAAGTAAGGCCCAAGCATTTTCATTTTTACAGCTAACCTAGACATTCTAGCACATCACCAGGTTCAGAACCCCTCATGGAGGAAGAAAGACCATTTTTTTGTCCCTTTTGCTTAAATCAAAATATGCCTTACAGAGCCACAAAGAAGGGGAGAATCTCGGCTCTTCTATAATGGGATAGCTCTGGGCAAATCACTTGACACTCCTCAGCCTGTCTGTCCTTCTAGTTAGTAGTAACAACGGGCAGAGGTCAAGCCTCATCCATTCTGGTATGTTCAGTGTCTGGCCTGATGGGACTGGCATTTGACAGAATGTTTATTCTTAAACTCAGCAAGGTCCCCGCATACACCTAATCTTCCTTCTAGTCTATCACCCTGGGTCTACTTGTTCACTCCTTCAACAAACAATACATTCATTCAATGAAAAATAGTAATATGATGTTAATTGCTAAGCTCAGGTACTCTGCAAGGAGCTCAGGTTGTACCTGAAGAACTTAAAAACCAAAGATCTCCATTCTCTCACAGCAGGAAAGACAGATTATAAACAATGTACTCATTAAAAGAATAATGACAGGGGCTGGGAAGGTGGCTCAGTGGTAGAGTGCTTGCCTTGCATGCATGAGGCCCTGAGTTCGATTCCTCAGCACCACATAAGCAAAAAAAGAAAAAAGCCAGAAGCGGCGCTGTGGCTCAAGAGGTAGAGCACTAACCTTGAGCTGAAGAGCTGAGGGACAGCACCCAGGCCCAGAGTTCAGGCCCAACGACCGGACCCAAAAAAAAAAAAAAAAGAATAATGACAAGTGTTATGGGAAAACAGAGCAGAATAATAGGATATATTCTTCCTGTGTCTGTCTAGTGTGTGTGTGTGTGTGTGTGTGTGTGTGTGTGTGTGTGTGTGTGTGTGAAAATCTTGGAACTCCTGTTTTACTTTTACTATAATTTTGCCTATCACATTGCAATGTTACACTCCATGAGATGACCAGGTTTATTCTTACCAATTCCTATTATTAAAAGTGAAGGTGCCAGGCACCAGTGGCTCACGCCTGTAATCCTAGCTACACAGGAACCTGAGATCTGAGAATTGCAAAGTCAGCCTGGGCAGGAAAGTCTGTGAGACTCTTATCTCCAATAAACCACCAGAAAACCAGAAGTGGCATTATGGCTCAAGTGGTAGAGCTCTAGCCTTGAGCTGAAAAGCTAAGGGACACCGTCCAGGCCCAGAGTTCAAGCCCCATGACCAACAAAAGCCAAAAATAATGAAGTAGCTGAGCCAGGTGCTGGTGGCTCATGTTTGCAACACAAGCTATTCAAGAGGTTAAGATCTGAGGACTGCAGTTCAAAGCCAGCTCAGGCAAAAAGGTCTATGATACTCTTATCTCCAACTAACTAGAAGCTGGAAGTAGAGCTGTGGTTCAAGCTAAGTTCAAGCCCCAATAACAGCCCAGACATGTCAAAAAAATAAATGGGCTGGAGGAATGGTTTGAGTGGGGGAATAGTTGCCTAGCAAGCTCAAAGTCTGAGTTTAATCCTCAGTACTATCCAACACACCCCCACCCCCCAACCCTGCACCCACCCACAAAGAAAACTCTACAGTCTCTTTGCTGGGAACAGTGGTTCAAGCCTGTAATCCTAACTACTTGGGTGGTTGAGAATAGAGAAATGCAGTTCAATGACAACCAGACAGAAAAGCTCTCAAGACCCCACCTCAACCCGTCGCTGGACAGAATGGAATGTGCCTGTCATCCCAAGCAGTGAAAAACAGGACTGGAGGCATGGTTCAGTGGTATCATACTGGTCTAGAACTGTTAGGATCTTAGTTCAAACCCTAGTACCAAAAAAAAAGAGACATATGCCATATTTGTATTGGCAAAGTTTAGCATTGTTTAGTCTTTTGTTTCCTATAAAGTTGAATCTGGAGATTCAAACAAATTATGCTGATCATAACAATTTTAAAAGTAGAACAAAAGTTGCTTCAATTACCCTGAACCATATCCAACAGGGAAGATTTTTTTTTTCTTCCAGGCATATCTGAGCTTTGCAAATGTAGCTGAAAAATGGACAAAAGTTGATGAGAATTCTACTGACTGGGAGGGTGAACATGAGAGTTCTGAGCTTCCAGAGGGGGAGTCTGACAAACCCCCGCAGAGGAAGACTTCACAACTGAGAGCGAGCCAGAGCCGCAACAGAACAGAATTAAACCCGACCATATCAGTAAGTAAATATAAAGAAATCATTAAAAGACAAACATCGCCAAACTCTATAAAATACCAAACCCAACTTCATATTCTTTATAAGAGAAGTACCTTTGTAAGATATAAATGCAGAAGGCTGCAGATGCTTCTTAGTGCTAGAGCCCTTGCTAGCCTGTGTGAGATACTGGGTTTTAGCCTCTGTATCCTATGAGTACAGAAAAATAGAAAGTAAAACAATTGGAAAATGTCATATTAGAAAAATTGTATGTCTACGTCCACATTAGACTATGTTAATATTAAAGTGAATTTTTTTTAAACCTAGAGCTAAAGAGAAATGCTTTAGTATGAGTCAACCAATTAACTAGGAAAAGATTGTGATTATAACCTTCTATGCACAAACAAGTACAAAGCAAGATTTTATAGGACAAAATAACTATACAAATGTACAACCAAAATACCAAAATCACATATGTTCTCAGGCTATTGAGCAATTACACTAACAATCTATTATAGTAGGAAAATCTTAGAAATGAACAAACCCTAACCAAATCTAATTAATAAATTTAAAAAATGCAAATAAGTGGTGGTGAAAATATTACATTACAAAACATATGTGGCAGCTCTAGCTAAGACTCGAGGAAAAGGTATACCAGTTAGTCATTCACATCAAGAAATTGTAGATACATCCAATTAATTAGTTAATTAATTTCATGAAAGTTGAAAAACATGAAAATAATATAAGAACAGAAATTAATAAAATATAACAAAAGAAGGATCAATAAAATCAAAATGAGCCATCACTATAGATCCTACAGATGCTTTAAAATCAGGAGAGGATGTCACAAGTAATTCGTGTCACTAAATTGGGAAATGTTTATGACATGGACAAATGTCATTTAAAAATGTACCAATTTAAAAAAAATGTACCAATTTAATATTATATAGGCTCCCCCTTTAACTGGTCCTCGGAATAGGTACTGAGTAGGTACTAATTTTCATTATGTATATATCATTATCCCATATTTTATCCTAAGATTTTTCTTCTCTGTGTTTAGCCATTATACTTTTGAAATCAAATTTTAATTGTAGAAACATTTATATAACTGGAAATTTTACCACTGTAGTTATTTTTAATGCTCAAGTTCTGGCGTGTTAACTACATTCAACAGTGCGGCGCAACCATCACCATCACCCACTTCCAAACCTGAGTCTACCCTAGCTGAAACTCTGAACTCATTAAACTCCAAACCTCCAGTTCCTTTCCTGGCCTCTAGGGCCCTCCCGCTTCTGTTTTCTGTCTCTCATACAATATTTGTCCTTTTGTGGCCAGCTTTCTCCACCCAGAGTAATGTTTTCAGGGCTCACCCAGGTTGTAGCCTGGCTGAGATGTTCCTTCCTTTTCAAGGCTCAATGATATGCTGTTGTACGCACAGCCCTCATTTGTGTACCCAGTTATCCATTGACAAACACTCACAAATAACACTTCCATGACCCTGACTGTACCAATATCTGTTTGAGTCCTTTGCTTTCACTGTTGTCCAGATATCCAGAAGTGGTATTTTAAAAAACAAGCACATTATTGTATTTCTGCTCTATCCATACTCATGCAGATAGATAGCAACATCATCTTAAAATCAGTATATCTATTGGCATTTAGCTGTAGTTAACCAAATTATTGAACTTTCTGTCTCAGTGATTATGCAAGTTAATTATCATTTTAATTCAGTTTATTCTTATGTTTTTCCTGTAAGTTAAAAAATAAAATCACACTTTCCACACAGCTATTTCTGAGAATATTGGTGGGGGGAAGCATTAAGCTATGCAGAATTGCTTCCAATCTAAATGAAAATGATTTTATGAGTCTAGCCTAAAATAAGGGCATGCCCATCTAAGATATATTAGTTTCAAAAAAGATTCAGATGGGAAGAATGATGAAATGGGTGACACTGATCAAAATCCATTGTTTCATATACTACTTTGTTGCACAGCTATTTAAAGACAAAATAAAATGAGTCCATGAATACCGTTGGATTCTACTATTTAAGTTCATTCTTCATAGCCCTGAACTGTATTTGAGAGCTTGACTAACATGTTTTCTTTTTGCCTGTATTTCACACATGTGTGTGTATGTGTGTGTACTAGGGCTTTAACTCAGGGTATGAAACTCTTGTTTTTTTATTTGCTCACATCTGGCACACTACCACTTACGCAACAACTTCACATGTGACATTTTGCTGACTGTTTAGTGGTAAGAGTCTCATGGACTTTCCTGCCTGGGCTGGCTTTGAACTGTGATACACTTCAGCTACTTGAGTAGGTAGGATTACAAGCATGAGCCACCAGTACCCAGCTTGTGCCCAATATCCTGTATGGATTTTTTTTTCTTGTGTTACAGAGATCAGTAGGGCAGAGAGCTGTGATACTATGTGAGGAAGTCCTTGCATTTGTAGACAGAAGATGCAATCTCAACCCACCTACTATATGACTCCAGCCAAGTCACCAAGAATCTTGTCTACTTCAGTTTCCTCACCAATCAAATGAAAGAAATGTAATGATTAAAACACATAATCTAAGGAAAGGGATCTACCCCCAGGTATTCATCTATAGAAGCAAGCATGTCACTTGAGTCTGAATGTCCATAAGAACACGATAGAAATCCCCACCCACAGGCCTGTCTTCAGGATTGGAAATGTCTGAGCTTAAACACTTGGGGGAAAAGCCCTGGTCAGGAGTTGGCAAATTTAAATCCTGATTCCCACATTTATCTCGTTGGCCTTCATTACCTTCTACAAAAATTCATGAAATAACCAAGGCACACTACAACACCCCTCCAGTTCATTGCACTCAGATTCAAGTCCCCAGTGGAACGAATGAACTCTCCAGACAGTGCAAGGAGCTCATCTCTTCCCCTCTCCTGATATTCCAGAAAGCTGGACATTTCCATGTGACACCGTGAGTGGGCAGGCCTGGCAGAGCGCCAGCTGTGGGGGGGGGGGGGAGGAGATGGGGGAGGCTGAGGTTCATTCTGACTCTTCACCTGAGACTATTATTGTGCTGTGAGCTTCTTTGGTCCTCAGACTGGGCGGGTGGCAGAGCTGCCGGCTCATTGGCTGTTTTGTATGAAGGAAGGAAGAAAACTCTTGTGTATGAGGATTCCAACTGAGGCTACAAAACACCGCCCTCACTCTCCTTTCCAAACTTCATTATCAACCTCCCCCCCACCCCCCCCCCCCCCCCCCCCTGCCCAAGCCCAAGCCCTGAAGATATCCACAAGGGTCAGAGTGAAGGGACCAAGGAACCCAGCCGTGGTTGCTAAGCAACAAAGGATCTCCAGCCCTTTCCCCTTGCTTTGGCTCATCAGCAAGTACAGGAGTGCCACCCCCAGCCCACTCATTTACACCGAGCTCATAAAACCTAAGTGCTCTCCATCAACCCACGTGAGAGCTAGTTCCTTAACAAACAAGGCAGTCGGGGTGGCATTACAGCCCGCAGTCATCACTGGGGAGGCTCTGCTTCTCCCCATGATACACTGTGTGTGCTTGGTGGGAGGTCAGGCCTGGGAGGGGAATACTGTACAGGGTCTCTGAAGGCTACCTAACAGCCTATCAAAGACCTTTCTCCAGCCTTGTGCCGATTGCCTTGCAATAAAATGAGGCAATTGAATCATGACATCTAAGTCCAATCCCATTGTTCTAGAAAGTTCTTGATTTTTCTCAGAGGAGCTGGGCAGGCCACAGGAACTAGAATGAGGCAGATTCACCCTGGGGAAGATCAGACTACAGAGCTGTCCAAAGCCAAGGGTGCGCCAGGAGGGAGCCAGGACAGGTGGGGGCCTCCCATGACCAGGACACGGCGTCAGGCCAGTGACTGACTGGACAGGTCAGCGCACTGGAACTGAAGACAGATCCAGGATGAGGATCTGGGACATTATGTATCCAGATAAGAAAAATAGCAAGAGGACACCTGGCTGCCATGTCCACAGACTGCAAAAACCATCCACAAAGGATTCTGGGGTGCAGGTGGTATAAGAAGATAATGCAGATAGAAAACCACCTGGAGGTTCCTCAAAAAGCTAAATTAGAGGGGTTGTACATGTGTCTCAGCCAATGAGCAAAAGCACCAGATACCAAGTTCACGTCCCAGACTCAGACAAATAAAAAATAAAGGGGAATATAGATTACCACAGGAGCCAGCTATTCCACTCCTGTGTATATACCCAAAAGAATTGAAAACAGGGACTCAAATACTTGTAGAAATGTTCTTAGCAGCACTATTCACAATAGCTAAAAGGTAGAAACAAATGTCCATCCACAGATGAGTTGATGAATGAGGTGTACATGTACAACTGAATATTATTTAGCCATAGAAAAGAAATGAAGGGCTTGGAGGTGTGGCTCAGGTGGTACAGTGTCAGCCAATGGGCATAATTTTTTTTAAAAAAGAAGAAATGAAGTATTGATATGTGCTACACCTGGGTGAATCTCAAATAATATATGTACAAAGATGCATATATCTATGTGCCCTGTGAACATAGCTAAACCCCAAAAATCACATATTACATTATTCTATTTATATGAAATATGAAAAATCAGTAAAGCCCTAGGGACAGAACACACATCTGCAGTTGTCACAGACTGGGAGAAAAGTGGAAAGCATGGGGATTAATTGTTTAATGCGTACAGTGAACCCTTGTCAGATGAAAAGTATATTTTAGATCTAGATTGTGATCAAATGCCCCTGAATTATTCCCTTTAAAGTAGTTACTTTCATATTAGGTGGTTTTCACCTCAATAAAAAAATTAAGATAACACAAAGGCCACATGTATATCTAGACTGGTTTGTGGTACAGAAAATAGGCCATACAGGATTAGAGAAAGCTTAGGACTCTTTAGGACTCTTTACTGCACGTTGACTATAATACAGATGACAACCATTGGTGCCCTAAACCATAGTCAGGTTTGATTCTAATGCGCTGGCTCAGAGCCCTGAGAGTGGAGTATTAGAAATGTCCATACCAGTCCTCATTTCTGAAGCAGCCCTTCATTTGGAGACCCTCAAAGGAGGACTGGTAAGCCCTTCCAAGAACCCAGGGTCCTCCTTCTAGAAAGAGACCTGCTAGAGCTAGGAGGGAGTCTCTAGGGACACACAGGAAAGGAGAAGGAAAAAGTGAGATAGAGGGATTGACCAAACCACCCCACCCACGCCCTTCCCCTGCTGGTCTCCATCTCCTGCACAGCATTTACTAGGAATTCCTACGTGATGGAGACTTTCAGATATATAGGATAAAAAAAAAAACACAAGCATGAGCCAGATGCTGCTGGCTTATAACTATAACCCTAGCTACTCAGGAGGCTGAGATCTGAGGATCATAGTTGAGTCTTATCTCTAACCTGCAAAAATCCAGAAGTAGAGATGTGGCTCAATAAGTAGGGTACTAACATTGATCAAAGAAACCAAAATAGAGCATGAAGACCTAAGTTCAAGTAGCAATAAGGTCACCAAAAAGAAAAAAAAAAGCATACTTCCATATAGGAAGATCTGATGGAAGAAAAGATTAAATTCCCATCAACTCTGTCTGCCTAAAACAAACAGACAAACATCTTTCCTGCTGGGCACCGGTAGCTCAGGCCTATAATACTCCTAACCATTCAGGAAGCTGAGATCTGAGGATCATGGTTCGATAACAACTCAGGCAGGAAAGTTCATAAGACTATAATCTCCAATAATCATTAAAAAAAAAAAAACAGCAAGTAGAGCTTTGACTCAAGTGATAGAGCTCTAACCTTGAGCACAAAAGCTTAGGGACAGTACCTAGGCACTGAATTCAAGACCGAGGACACCCTCCCCCCAAAAAAGGATACGGAAAAAAATGATAAATCCTTTCCTAAGCATGTAAAATATCCATAGGATACACTAGTCCTCTGAAAGGAAGGGAGCAAGTTAAACCGTGCATGCTATCAACCTGTGATTTCTACAAATGTGTCTGTATCTGATGACCAAGTAGAACAGAACATAAGACAATTCCTCCTCTAGGAAACAAATAGCTCCAAAATCCCCACCCTGCCCCAACTTACCCTCCCTTTGTACAAGAAAAAAATAATAATATTATTAAAATTTACTTCTCTCCAGCTGAGAGTTTATTTTGGGCCTCATAGAAATGCTAATATTAGTTCTCATTTTTCTGTCTCTATTATTTCTTTCATAATGAGGATTTTCTACAGAAATAAATGAATTCCCTTTTGCACAGTCCAAAAAAAAATCCAACGGCCAATTTTCAAGAAAAGAAATGAAGATAGAGAACCACAAAAATCCCTGGTCCGAAGAAACAAGGGGGTTCTCAAGGGAGAAAAGGCTAAAATTACAATGTGGGGATTAAGCCTTGAGGGAAATTTGCATTTTGCTGAATATTAGGCCAATTTTTCTGCCCAAGCTTGGATGAGGGACTTTTTTTTAATCAGACCATTACACCACCAAAGACTTTTAAGAAATGCTCTATTATCCAATAATGCCACTAAAATTAACTTGGTCATTTTAGCAAAATACCAAGGAACTCATGCCAATTATTAAAGAAAAAATGTTCACACTAATACTTTAGAGTGAGAGAGAGAAATAAGGAGTTCCAATAAAATGGTTGTAGTGTTCCAGTCCTAATGAGATGTCAAGACAAATTAAAATATCTAAATGTGATTTTATGTCAGCCCTTCGTATAACAGGCATAAGTTGGAGCTACACATAGTAGTGTACTTTTAGGATCCACACTTAGTACAAACCTGGCCAACATAGAATTCTTCAAAAGGAAACACTTGGCTGAAATCAGACCATACTCAGCATATGGTATCAAACATAAGGACTTTAATTAATGCTTTTCAGCTAAATAAAAACCCCAAATTACAAGTTCCTAAAGGATAAACAGTGTTGAAAATAAGCAAAAATCAAAGGAAAAACTGTGTGTAAATTATGGACTACATTCCCTTCATTAACAAAGAGCTAGCTAGGCACCAGAGGCTCACGCCTGTAATCCTACTACTCAGGAGGCTGACATCTGATTATCTCAGTTCAAAGACAGCCCAAGCAGGAACATTTGTGAGACTCTTATCTCTATTTAGCCACCAGAAAACCAAAAGTGGCGCTGTGGCTCAAGTGGTAGAGCACTAGCCTTGAACTGAAGAGCTGAGGGACAGTGCCCAGGCCCACAGTTCAAACCCCATGACCACCACCACCAACAACAACAACAACAACAAAAAGCTATTGCAAATCAATTAGAGCAAAAAGAAAAAAAGCTCAACTTGACAAGTATTAGGCAAAAATAAGAAAGGTAATTCACAGTTTGAAAAATGCAAATAGAGGTGCTGGGAATGTGGCTTAGTGGTAGATTGCTTGCCTAGCATGCATGAAGCCCTGGGTTCCATTCCTCAGTACCACATATACAGAAAAAGCCAGAAGTGGTGCTGTGGCTCAAACAGTAGAGTGCTAGCCTTTAGCAAAAAGAAGCTTAGGGACAGTGCCCAGGCCCTGAGTTCAAGGCCCAGGACTAGCACAAAAGAAAAAAAATGAAGGAAAGGGAAGGGAAGGGAAGGGAGGGGAGAGAAGAGGAGGGGGAAAGAGAGAGAGAGAGAGAGAGAGAGAAAGAGAAAGAAATGCAAATAGAAGACTAGAAATGTAGCTTAATGGTAGAGAACTTGCCAAGAATGTGTAAGAGTGAGCACTGTAAAACAGACAGTTGAAGATATAAATACATAGATACATGCATAGATACTTAAAAATAATTTAAACATAAAAATGTAAAGAGAATAATAAGATACTATGTTTACCTATCAGTTATCATACATGTAATAAGATTTGGAATACTAGTTTTAACGAAAATGTGAGTAAACAGGATTATATGTTGCTAATAAATATGCAAAATTGTCCAAACTTTCTGGATGGAAACTCATCAAAATTAGAATACATGTACATATTCCTTATGTGCTTCATGTGTGTGGTCAAGTCAACATGAACAAATCTGCTTCAATAAAGACTGAATAATTAAGTATTCATACAATTAGAGACTGGGCATGCAGCTCAGTGAAAGAGCATGTGCTTAGCATGCATGGGGCCCTGAGTTTTATCCCCAGCACTAATGGGGAATACAAAAGAAAGTGCTACTCTCCCATCAAAAAAGTAAGTTTGGCCAGACACTGGTGGCTTGCACCTGTAATTCTAGCTACTCAGGAGAGGCTGAGATTTGAGGATGCAGTTTGAAGCCAACGTGAGCAGAAAAGTTTTTTTGGTTTGTTTGTTTTTTTGGGTCTGGTCGTGGGGCCTGAACTCTGGACCTGAGCGCTGTCCCTCAGCTCTTCAGCTCAAGGCTAGCGCTCTACCACTTGATCCACAGCGCCACTTCCGGCTTTTTTCTTTTTGCTTATGTGGTGCTGAGAAATTGAACCCAGGGCCTCATGCATGCAAGGAAAGCGCTCTACCACTGAGCCACCTTCCCAGCCCCAGCAGAAAAGTTTTATGACACTCTTCTCTCCAATTAGCCAACAACAACAACAACAACAACAAAAAGCTAGAAATAGAGATTTGGCTGAAGTGGTAGAGAACCACTTGAGTGGGAACAAAACTAAGCAAGAAGACGAAGCATTGAATTCAAGCCCCAGTACCAGGACGAAATTATCATCATAATCATCATAACAGAAGTTTGCTTTCTGATTAAAGACATCGAAAAATGATCAAAATTGAAAAAAGTTCCAGAACATAATGCATAGATGGCTTTGCTTTTATATAAAATATTTGCATATTTGTATGACCCTCCCCCACAGTATAACCCACGCTTTCACTGTATTTGATGTCGGTATAATTTGTGGAGGGGAAGGGGAAAAACAAGTCGTTTAAATAGGGATACAGGTGGACCCATTGCAACAATGAGACGTACATGTCGTTATGTCGAAAATGAACTTTACAACTTTGGTGGTGGGGGCAGGGTGGATTGGATGGGGGGATGGGGGGGAGTATTGGGGGAGTGGGGGAGGATGGGAAGGGATGGGAAGGGGAAACAAAGGAGGAGGCTACAATGCTTGATAAGAAATGTACTCATTATCTTGCCCATCTAATTGTAACCCCTCTGTATTTTCACAATAAAAAATAAATAAAAATTAAAAAATAAAATATTTGCATAAACAAAGAAGTATTTATATAGCATTGATATATGTTTATATGAAGACAAGAAAATATGAAGCTACACTCCAAATGGAAGACTGACTGGTTCAGGGTATGAGGTTAGCAGAAGAGATGGAGAATGTACAGTATGTCTGCCACCAAAGAGCTTTTTCACCAAGTCTTCGTGGGTTTTTAATGCTTTGGTAGTTTAAAAGTTACTCTAAAATGGTCCATGAAGATATAAAACTGTAAGTTTAGTTCCTATTTTAAAATGCAAACTAATAAAATGTGCCTTGTGTCATTATTTGGCCAGAATTTAAGGCACCATTGATTTGCCCTTCAGAAAACAGCCAGGAACTGGAGTAGGGATTAGTCAGGCCTTTGGGGTAAAGTTGTCAGCTTTAGCAAATTAAAATACAAGCTTCCTAGTTAAATTTGAGCATCACACAAATTATGTGCATTATTTAAAATATAAATGTGTGTGTGTGTGTGTGTGTTCACTAGTTATCTAAGCACTAACTGAGCACTCTGTATCCTGCAACTTCATAGTGCCAGACTCTTGACACTTGGCTTAGTCCCTGCCCAGAAATTCCCCAGATACTAATGCCTCATCTCCTTTCTCCATTTCAGTGGTTCTTCTGTGAATAGATGTTTTTTTCCTATAAAATCCTTTGAAGTAGTTGTATAAAGGGGTTTCAAATTCAATATGTCTATTTCTGAGTACAATACATCTTTATTTTTCTCTTGAATTCTATTTTTTTTTCAGCTCAACAGATCCGTTTATACACACAATGAATGAGCCGGGCGCTGGTGGCTCATGCCTGTAATCCTAACTACTCAGGAGGCTGAGATCTGAGGATTATGATTCCAAGACAGCCCGGACAGGAAAGTCCACTCAGAAAACTGGAAATAGCACTGTGGCTCCAGTGGTAGGGCACTAGCCTTGAGCTGAAGAGCTTGGGGACAGCGCCGAGGCCCAGAGTTCAGCCCCACATCCAACAACATAATTACTAAACTGCATTGGGATGAATGCCACCACTTCCGTCATCCCCCTCCATCCGTCCCAGCCCATCAGCCCCTCAAGTTACCCGGTCCCCTTCTCACATATGTACATTGAGTATCGCAACTCTTTTTGCCCACAACTCCTCTCTCCAATCCTCGGCTCTCTTCTCCTTAAGCCCTACCTACCTCAAACTGAACACAGTTTCATCTCCAGGATATTCACTGTCAGTTAATTGTTCAAAGGATTTGCTCCATTCCCATCCATCAGTGTATGCCGTATTTTACTGTTTGTGTATATGTGCATATATTTTCACGTGTTTATATTTTAGACCTTACTTCCACATATGAGGGAAAACATGCCCCCTGATCTCTCTGAGCCTGTCTTAGTTCATAATTTTAGTAACATAATTTATGTCCATATTGTTTTTCCTGACAGATGTATGAAAGTCCATTATACATATTATATAGACACATGTACACACGTATATGTACATGTGTACATGTGTGTATATATGCATGCCATATATTATACACATGTATATGATACATATATGTATATAAAACATATACACATGTATATGTGTATATAATATACACATGTATATAATATATGTGGCACACATGTATATATGCATATGTGTGTATATAATATATATCGCACATTTTCTTGATCCATTCACCCACTGAAGGGCATCTGGGCTGTTTGCATAACTTGGCTATGGCGAATAGTGCAGTAATGAACATAGGTGCGAAAATGTCTTTACTGACTCCAATTTGACAGATTTAAAGGATTCACAACAACCTAACTGTAGACTTCCAGTAGTTTCAAGACTGGAATTGGAGGGAAAAAAAACACGGATATTTAAATTCAGTGGAATACAATAGTCTAGAGTCAGACCTGCATGTCTAATAATTCTGCACAATTTTGGACAAAGGTGACAAAATAATGAAGAAAGTCAACATATGTTCCTGGAACAACTGGGTGTCATATGCCAACACTAAAAAGCTACTGCAAAACTACATGCACACAAAACAACACAATTACTGTCTGAAAATAGATTCTATATGCAAAGCTTAAAGCGGGTACTCAAAAGGGGTGGGGCAGAGGGGAAAGAGGTGGATGAATGGAGAGGAGAAGCAGGTGGAAATGCAGGCAAGAATTCAATGTGTATCCTAGAAATTAAGCAGAATGAAGCAAGGGGGAGGGTTGGGAGGGATCGGTGCTTCGTCAGACGGCAATTTGTTTGTACAACTGCCTTAGGTAATACAAAAAAAGAAATTAGTAATTACTGGTTTTTAAAAAACCTAAAACATGGGGCTGGGAAGGTGGCTCAGTGGTAGAGTGCTTGCCTTGCATGCATGAAGCCCTGGGTTCAATTCCTCAGCACCACATACGCAGAAAAAGCCGGAAGTGGTGCTGTAGCTCAAGTGGTAGAGCACTAGCCTTGAGCTGAAGAGCTGAGGGACAGCGGCCAGGCCAAGAGTTCAGGCCCATGACTGACAAAAAATAAAATAAAATAAAAAAATAAAAAACCTAAAACAGAGGGAAATTTTTTGTCCCCAGATTAGGCAGAGATTTCTTAGATAAGTCACAAAAATAAGCACAAAACATAAAAGGAAAACTTGGTAAATTACATTTTATCAATATTAAAAATCTACCCTGCAGAGGCCCATGGTGCCTCATATTTTTAATCCTCGTTATTCAGGAGGCTGTGATCCAGAGGATCCACCCCAGGAGGAAAAGCCCAAAAGACTATTTCCAATTAACCAGCAAAAAGATGGGCTAGAGGCCTAAGCAAGCTAAGCAAGAGCTTGAGGCCCTGAGTTCAAGTCTCAGCCCTAGCAAAAGAAAAAGGAAAATACATGCAGGGTGCTGGTGGCTCAAGCCTATAATCCTAAATTATTCAGGAGGCTGAGACCTGAGGATCGTGGCTCAAAGCCAGCTCAAGCAGGAAAGTCTGCGAGACTCTTATCTCTAATTAACCACCAGTAAACCAGCAGTGGTGCAGTGGCTCAAAGAGGTAGTGCACTAGCCTTGAGAGGAAGAGTTCAGGGACAGCACCCAAGCCCAGAGTTCAAGCCCCACAACCGACAAGAAAGAAAAAGGAAAACACTACCCTTTGTAAGGCTCCATTAAGAACACTAAAAGCTAGGAAATACTATAAACCGTCTATGGAATATGTACATGCACAACATGGAGGGAGGGAACTCTTGCACTCATTTGAACAGACAATTCATCAAAGCAGCTGGGATGGGTAATAGCTCATGAATAGATAGGTGCTCACCAATAATAATTACAGAAACGCAAAGCAAAACCACCACAAGGTACCGCACTTAGTACAGTAACTAATACACGAGAGTTCACAAAGCTGAAGCTTTTTGTTTTTGTTTTTTGTTTTTGCTGATGGAAATGCAATAATATCACTCTTTCAGAAAACAACCAAGCAACTTCTTAGCAGCTTCTTAGAAGTTTTTAACATGAATTAGCCACATGACCTAGGATTTCCAGTTAATCCCAAGCATTTGCTCAAGAGGAATGAAAGCATATGTCCAGTATTAAAGATCCATACTCTACGATTACAGCAGCTTTATTCACAAAAACAAACCAGATGTTATCCGTCGGTGAGTGAATGCACCAGTTTCAATTGAGCCATAAAATGGGTAAGAGAAACCAACTACTGGTTTTCCCAGAACCACAGGGGTGGGCATATTGATGACATTCAAGAAAAGATAAAAACAAGCCGGGCACCAGTGACTTACACCTGTAATCCTAGCTACTCAGGAGGCTGAACTCTGAAGATCACAGTTCAAAGCCAACCACACTTTTCCCTGTGGGCAGGAAAAGTCCATGAGACTCTTTTTTTTTTTTAAATCAGTTGTGGGGGTTGAACTCTGGACCTGAGTGCTGTCCTTGCACTCTTCAGCTCAAGGCTAGTACTCTACCACTTGAACCACAGGGCCACTTTCAGTTTTTTAGTGGTTTATTGGAGATCAGAGTCTCATGGATTTTCCTGCCCAGGCTGGCTTTGAACCGAGATCCTCAGATCTCAGCCTCCTGAGTAGCTAGGATTACAGGCGTGAGCCATGGGCACCCAGCTTCCCTGAGACTCTTATCTCCAATAAACCATGAGAAAAGCAGAAGTGGTGCTGTGGCTCACATGATAGAGCACTGGCCTTGCACTGAAGAGCTCAGGGACAGCGCCCAGGCCCAGAGTTCAAGCCTCAACACTGACCAAAAAAATAAGGACAAAACCACAGTGTTAGCCCAATGAGCTCCCTTCCCACAGCTTAGCACGCTCCTTCCCCTCTCCACAGCTTAGCATGCTCCCTTCCTAGGCAACACTGGGCCCATGTAGTAAAGGCGGTAAATAATCAGCCTCCAACCCCCCTCTACCTTGGGATGGCACTTCTCTGGGGCAGATACCACCATAGAAGGCAGCAAGAGCCCCTTAGAGTGACCTTCAGGTCTGGGCAGCTGCAGGACTCTTATCTACTATTTGGACAGCAGCCATCAATCCTAGTCACCATGATGAAGCCCCTGGCCCGCACGTCCACACCAGGGTCTCCGCCTCCTAGCACCTTCCAGCCCCTCCTCAGCCTCCTAGGTTATATAGGTCCCCTCAGACAATAGCCAACGCTTCTTCTCACTTCTCCCTTGTGAGAAGGGGTCTCACTGGCCCCTTTCTCGTCAATAAACCTTTCTTTGTTCTCTGTACCTACATGTCTGTGTGGTTTTCTGGCAAAGTCTAAAATACTCTAACACACAGTGACCGAAATCAAACCAGAACCTGTCGGGGCGGGGGCCAGGATTCACTCCAAAGAACAACAGGACATTTTTTAGTAGCAGTTCTACAACGGCATGTAAAATTTGCACAAATAAATGTTAAAATGGGTGATTTTACTCTATGCAAACTGTACCTAATAAAAAGAAAAGTCTGGGAATCCTTTGTCTCAGGAACAACAGTGGAGATCAATTGGAAGTTGATCTTGGGTTTCTTTATATCCTGTCTGTGTTCAATCTTCCCTTCCTATATGGCTGCATTTGACGTGTTGAGCATTTTTTATACCTGTTCAAATACACTCCATACTTGAAAATTAAGTGTGAAGTTTATCTTCAAATGACACCTTATAGACATCTGACCAGAATACTATAGGTTTTTAGGAGCCTTTGTATCTCAGCCAACGTCCACTGGGCCTCATAAGGCAAACAGCTGTGGTGCCTGGATTTCTGATAGATCCTGAATAGAAGGGCTGCAGACCTTGCCTCTCTAGGGATTACTTTCACTGAAACCCAAATCCTGCTTCGAATGAGCTACAACAACCAGATTTGAGTCCCAGCATTCAAATTCAAAAGGCCAGCCCCATGTTCTTGGTTTCAGGAGCTTCCGCTTTCTCCAATCATCTTCCTTTTAAGGGCACTGATTTCATGTCTCAAATACTCTCTTTTTCAAAAGCCCCATTGATAAGTAGCAGCCAGCCATGAGCCATGGGAAAAGGCAAAGGAACCTAAAATGGAGGACGAAATCACACAGTCTCCAAGACAAAAATACTGTGATTAAGACGTCCCAGCTCAAGGTGACCTTGGCCCAGTAGACCTGACCTGGGGACAGAAGTTCCTCATGGGCAATCTCAATAAATGCCCAAGCCCCAAAGGCTAATGCTGCTCTGCTCACCCTAGAGACCAGCAGCTCTCATCTATTGAAAGTATGTCTGCAGCAGGTGCTGGAATTGTGTTTGCTGCCACAGAACCTGCCAGCTCTGCTTCCATGTGTGTCCATCATTGTTCTAGGCCATTCTCTCCACAGTCGCTTTGCAGGAAAGACAGACCTGACCGGTACCTTTGTGACATAGGAAAGGACCCTTCGGAACAGCAGAGCCTTGCAGGACAGGTCACTCCCAAATATGACAAGGACCTAGATGATCAGTCTGCACCCTGAGCTAGAGAAACCAACACGATGACCAGATTGCTCCCCTCAAATGACGATAGCTCCCCAGAACCCAGGAGACCCAGAACTGAGATAACGACCAGCCAGGCCACACCTATACCTGGGACTCATAAACTGCCCCCAACTCTCTCTCTACTTAAACCTAATGCTCACATATAGCCCTGAAGGTGGCATCTTTCTGTGGCACCATACCACGTAAGAATCTCCTTTCTCTGCCATATTCCTTTCCTAATAAATTTGCCGAAGACCTTCATTTTGAAGGTCTCATCTGAATTCTTCTCTTGCAGGATGCACCGGCCCAGGTAGATAACTACGTTGACCTTCCAGTAACCCCATGCCTTTACGTTCTCTTTAAGGAAGAAAAAGCTGGGGCTGTGAAGGAGGCTCGGTGGAAGAGTGCTTGCCTTGCATGCATGAGGCCCTGAATTCCTCAGCACCACATAAGCAGAAAAGGCCAGAAGTGGCACTATGGCTCAAGGGCTAGGGTGCTAGCCTTGAGCTGAAGAGCTGAGGGACAGCGTTCAGGCCCCATGACCAACAAAAGAAGAAGAAGGAGGAGGAGGAGGAAGAAGAAGAAGAAAGAAGAAGAGGAGGAGGAGGAGGAGGGGAAAGAAGGGAGGGAGGGAAGGTGGGAAGGAGGGAGGAAGGGATCTTGACAGTCACCAACTTGAAACAGCTATACAGATGGCTGAGCGAGCCCCTCTCAAACGTGCTCATCCCAGTGGTTAAGTGGGAGCAGGATAACGAGTTCACATTAAAATAACCAGAGATTACACAACAATATAGACTTTCTAGGCATGCTCAGTCCCGGCCCAGAGGCAGACACTTTGGGAAGGTACAAGCACTTTGAGGATGCCATCAGGACCCCAGTTTCACACCTTGTCTCAGAAGAAGGAGCTGCCGGTTGAAGGGCGGCCAGAGTTTTGCATTTCTCCCACTCAAGAGTCCACTAGGAGGTGCAAAACCTGTACCACTGGGGAACAGTGTCCGGCATTTTCTGGTCTCAGGAATTGGGCATGCATCCCATCTGATGAACAAGAGTGGGGGGGGGGTGCCTGTCTTATTTCTATCTGTAGATTCTATAGGCTACACGGCTATGAGGAGAGATGGCAGGGCTCTAGTGATTCAATAGAGCCTTTAAAAGCTTCAGGACCCAGCCCCATGCATGAACCAATTCAGACTAGAACTGCAGCACTCAGGTTAAATCTTCCAGTGAATCTAGTATGTAGCCAGGGTCTTGTACCCATGTAGATGAATCCAAGAGAGAGAAATGAAGGCTTTCTGTGTGTGAGCTGCCATGCTGCGGGGCTGCCCAGGGGGCGGGGAGAGTCAGGACTCAGCAGTTCTGCCTCCAGATTGAGCAGCAATGACCACGGCTGTCTCCTGAGTTGTATCTAAAAATATAGCAAGTGTTTGCTTTGTGACTCAAATGCCCTTCAACTTCAGGCTAGGTTGTCTCCCTCTCTGGGAGCTTGAGAAATGAGGGCACAAACAGAAGCACGTTGGATGGAAGATGTCACCCGAAACACTGAAACAAAGAGGCTGAAGATGAGAATACATTTTTGTCATCACCCAAGGTGAGGAGGGTAATGTTCCTAAACCAAGAAAACAAGACACAAGATTTCTCAAATATCTTTAATAGCATCAGGAGAGTCGACTGTCACCTTCTTTTCTTCAACTTGTTACAATACTTTTGACACTTTTTTTTTCTTTCAAAGGAAATGTCAAGTCACTGAGAACTTTTCTGCGAAATCATTTATTTCAGGATGGAAGAACTATACATCTGTAAAAACAAAAGTTTAATACAGTTCATTTCAGCCATTTGTTACACTTATGTCACAGCATAATTCATCACAGTAGAGAGAAAAGACAGTGAGCTCACTGAAGGAAAACAGCCAAAAATACTGAATAAATTGGTATAATCATATTTTACACAGAAAAAAACAAAAATCCTTTTGTATATCTTGAATTTTTATATCACATTTTAAAATATTTTTCAAAATAGTTTAAAATTCATTCTCATAGCAGGTGTGGTGACACATGCCTATAATTCACTATGAAGAACGCTAAGGCAGGAGGTCAGCAAGCTCCAGGCTAGTCTGGGCTACATAGCTAGACCATGTCTTCAAGAAAAATTATTCATTCACGCATAGATCTTAAGACATATTGGAAGATCTAACTTACATTCTCATTTCTGAGTTTCATCATTTTGCTAACAAAAATAAGACGGGCATTACTGTCCTTTTTGAGGGCTTAGGGAGGGTCAATGACTCTCTGAAGGTCACGAAAACTTAATAGAATAAGGAAAGGGACAATATTGATCAAAATGTAATCTACTCACAACTGGCATATTGAATTGAAACTTCTTTGTTCAAATACTTAAAGATAAGAAAAAAGAAAAGCAAGAGAGAGAAGGAATGTCTTTTGACATTACAGTTGACACCTGACTTTTTTGCGTGTACTATGAGATGTGTGCATACAAAGTCCAGTAGAGAAGACACTAGACAGAGAACTAGAATTCTTTCTTTACTGTTGTACATTGTTTGCAAATCTCACGCCTGTAATCCTAGCAACTCAGAAGGCTGAGATCTGAGAATTGAGATTCCAAGACAGCCTGAACAGAAAACCCAAGAGACTCTTATCTCCAATTAA
>NW_012267217.1:61313573-61316700 GCF_000151885.1 Dipodomys ordii
AAGGGAAGGAAGGAGGGAAGGAGGGAGGGAGGGAGGAAGGAAGGAAGGAAGGAGGGAAGGAAGGGAAGGAAGGAAGGAAGGGAAGGAGGGAGGGAGGGAGGAAGGAAGGAAGGAAAGACAGACAAACCTGGAATCCTCTGAAGCAGTACCATTGTTTCAAGTTAGCATATTTAGTCAGGAGAGAGAATTATGGAGTCAGCTTAATGATTAGCAATAACTAGCACTAAAAGCACTTCCATGAGTGCCTTTTTTCATCCAGGAACAGACATTGACACATTTTTACTATCATTTTGAAGGGTAAGATCCTTAGGGAATAAGCAATGAAAAGAAACAACTGTCTTCTTGACTAGCCAAGAATTAGCATTAAAACATGTCTTATAAACAAAACTAGTGCACATTAAAATAATCCCTGCCTTAAATGTCAGGTCCACAGAAGGAAGCCGTTTCCTGGAGGCCTCCCTCTGCAGAAGAGAATGGTAGGCCCGCTAGTTGTCACCTCTGATATTGGCCCATTCTCCACCCTCACCCCCGCCCCGCCCCCCAACAACCAGAAGAGCCAGAGTAGCCTTGAGGTTTTTCAAACCTATCAGCAATATTTGCATCTCTTTTACTTGGTGTCCATTTGCTTGTCCTTGGCGCCAAGTGTCTTCAGTGAAGACCCAGAATGCCACAGGCTTAGAGCAGGGAAAGGAAGGAGACTGGCTTGGGGGCTGTGCCATAACCAAGTGGGGCTGAAGGTCCACCAGTGGTGAGCAGACTAGCAGCCACAAAGCAGGCACACCTGGATTTCTTATTCGCTTGCCTCCTTCTAGGGAAGAGAAGTGGGGCAAGGAGAGGGCAAGAAAGCTGTCTGCGATCAAGCAGCAAAGGTAGTTTGAGGATGAGGAAACCAAGACTTGGGCAGCTCTGGTCACCTGACACAGCTGACTGAACTGGAGCAGGCGGACTTCAACCAAACAGGACACACAATTCTGCTACTCAGGTGACACAAAAGCATGCCCCAGCAAAGCCAAAGACATTTGCACACACATAGTTACTAAAGAATGGTGTGTTCAGGGGAGGATTCCACTGGGATATTTCCTCATTCCTTTGAACAAGTAATTTAGAGTTTAACCAAATGAATACCAGGAGGCTGGAACATGTGTTGGAGGGGGCTGTCAAAAGTAGGTGGGCAGATAAATGAGAGGAAAGCTGGCCAGATACAATCATAATATTCCATGTATCTATGTAAAGATGGAGCTAGGCATTGGGGGGATGGAGTTGGGGTGATAGGGAAGAAGGGTGGGAGGGGTGACATTGATCAAGATAATCAAGATGAACTGTCCATGTTGAATTGCAACCTCTGTACAACTAAAGGTAATTTTTTTATTTAAAAAAAAGCCAAAGACAACCTCCATCCATTTGAATTCCAACTAGTGGTTTATAGTTTTCTTAAGTTTCTCCAGACAAAAGAAAACCTCAGAGCTATGTTCTAATGCTACCATTATTAGCATTACTGCTGTGTGGTCGGGGAACTTGTGATGCTGTTTAAAAGTCTCTTTCCATTGAGGTAAAATTCCATTTCCAATCTGTCCAGGGAGCGTTAGGTTCTATTCTGGCCACACTGACTTGGCTAATCTCCTTCCCCTAATCTGTAACTGAGTCCGTGGTTTGGGTCCTTTGTTTTCTCTTTCTCTCTAACTTCTCTGCTCAGATTGCCTTTTGTGATGCTGTTTCCTGTTCCCCTAGATAATGAGTCTTGAGTCTTACTGCTAACTCATGAAAAATTAAATTAAAATCATTAGGAATCAATTTTTTATGGGCTACGAGGCTCTGAATCACCCCAGTAAGTTCTTCTGGGTAACCAAGTCTGATCCGATTCCAAATTCACTAAGCTTCTCAGTTACAATGACAGTTTGTTCATTCTCTCCAACTCTGACCTCGGAGCAGTCAGTGCTGCTTCCCAGGTGGGCAGTGCCCCCAGCTGCCTCCCGCGCCAGCTACTCAGGGAACCCGAACCCATTCTGAACCACTCGTTCTGCAATATGGATGGATTTGTTCATGACTCTTCTGAATAAACTGCCGATGGCTCAAATCACTATTTAGAACACATCAAAATACTTATGCTGCTGTTAGTCATCTTCCAGGCGCACTGAAGCGCTCTTCCCTTTTTTTCCCCCCAAAGATTTCTTATACCTATTTTTAGAATCATCCCCCTCCCCACCAAAATAAAAAATCTGAGTTGTGTTAAATTCCCAATTCAAAGTGATCCTTCTCATTTTCCTTAACCTGGTTTGCACAATCTCCTGTCTTCTGTCCACTCCTATCCAGCCTGGTTCCATTTAAATAAGCTATTTCTTTCTAGGAAGAAATCCAGACATGTTAGTGGAACAGCAGTTTAACCAAAACAGCTCACTTCATAAAGCAAAACACAAACAAAACATAAAGTCATAGCATTCTTCGACCAGCGGAGGAAATCAGTGCCGGCTCATTGTGATGATTTTTTTTTAGATGTACAGTTCTCATGTTTGCAAAAGCAAACCTATTCCCGTGGTTAGGATGGGCTGAACTGGAATGACTCCAAACCCATTCCTGACGTTCACACAACTCAGCGCCGTCGCCATCTCCCGGGGCGCGGGGCGGGGTGGGGGTGGGGGGTGGTAACTGGGTATCGAAACCAGTTAACAAAGAAGAAGGGAAAATGGGATTCGGCCTCGGAATTGCCTACTGAAGAAGATTTTAGGCAAATAACCAAAAGTCCGTCTGTCAAGGTCAAGCGTTCTCATCTCACTTTTAAATAAAATAACCGCCTATCATGTTAAAATTTTAAAAAAAGATGCTCTCCTCCTTTGGAGAAAGGAGCGGGGGGGGGGGAGTCCCAAAAGTAACTGCTGGCTGTTTCAAATCCACCCTAAACGTAAAAGAGACAGCGTGTGCCCCCCTATGCGTCCCACGTTCGCGGGGCTTCACTTATTCCTCCCACACCCGTCCCCGACGCGTCCCCACCCCGGGGCGGACCCGCGGCCCGGGTCCCCAGGGGCTTCACGGGCTTCTCCGGGGCGCTCCGCGTCCCTTGCCCTCTATTTTCACGTGCTTGTCTACCAAGGTCCTCATGGAAATCTCGAGTCCGGGGCAGCTGCCGGCCGCC
>NW_012267217.1:61317678-61318252 GCF_000151885.1 Dipodomys ordii
GGGCGGGGTCGGCGGGGCGGGGCCTGGAGGAGGCGGGGCGCCCGGCGGGAGGATCGAGGAACGGGAGCCGTTAGCCAGCCCGGGATGGAGGCCGGGCCCGCAGGACCCCAGCCCTGCGATCTGAGTCTCAAGTGTGTCCCAAAGGCGGGTCCGGGGCCTGGGCGGGGAGCTCAGCGCCGCTCCAATGGGGTTGGGGGGTGGTGGGGGGAGAAGAAGATGGGGAGGTCCACGCCGACCCGAGGGAGGACTTCAGGCTGCTCGGAGCAGCCTCCCTGCGGCCTCCGGGCGCAGGATCTGTGGGATCGCATCCGGGACCGGCCTGACCTCACTCCCTGGGGGTCGCGCCCACCCCGCCCCGCGCGCGGCCCCAGCCCTCGGAGCTCACTCAGAAACGGGGGTCTGACTGAAAGGGGCCCCGCGGTTGAACCAAAGGGGAAACTGAGGCCCGCGCGGATGGGACTGGAACCCAGGGTTCACCTGACTCCCGGACCCAGGCTCCCCGCTCTGGGCTGGAAAGACGCTGCCGCCGGCCGCCCGCTCCGGGGTCGGCTCGGAGCGCCCCGACCTCCGGGCC
>NW_012267217.1:61318357-61345485 GCF_000151885.1 Dipodomys ordii
CCCCGCCTCGGCCCCGCCGCGACCTCTCACGGGGCTGGGAAGGTGGCTCAGTGGTAGAGTGCTTGCGCCGCATGCGTGAGGCCCTGGGTTCGATTCCTCAGCACCACATAAGCAGAAAAAGCCCGAGGTGGCGCTGTGGCTCAAGCGGTGGAGCGCTGGCCGTGAGTTGAGGAGCCCAGGGACAGCGCCCAGGCCCAGAGTTCAGGCCCCGGGACGGGCCAGAAAGAAAAAGGCGGGGGGGGGGGCTGAACCTCAGGACAGAAGATCTGACTCGTTGGCCTTGGCCCTGGGGGCGAGTCCTTAGACTGGAGTCCCCAGGGTGGAGGGGCCAGGGTGGGGGTCCGGCGCCGGCCCTCCCCGGAGGCGGCCGCTGGAGCCGGGGCCCGGCCCCACTGGGAGCCCGCCGCGGTCTCGGGCTCCACCCGCGCGGGCCGAAACCACCTCTGAAAAAGTCTGGCGCGGCGCCGCTCCGGCGCCCTCTGCTGGCGGCTGCTCGCCGTTCAGAGGGTTCCTGCGCTTCCTGGGCCCGCGCGCACCCGGGGCCTGCTGCTGGCGCTCGCTCTCCCACCAAGACACGCACCACTGGGTGCAGATAATGTCTCTCTTTAAAAAGTTGGGGACCTGGGCACCGGTGGCTCACACTTGTCATCCTAGCTACTCAAAAGACTGAGATCTGAGGATCACGGTTCAAAGCCAGTCTGCCAGGAAAGTCTGTGAGACTCTTATCTCCAATTAACTACCAGAAGTGATGTTGTGTCTCAAGTGGTAGAGCGCTTGCCTTGAGCTGAAGAGCTCAGGGACAGCGCCCAGGCCCAGAGTTCAAGCTTCATGACTGACCAAAAAAAAAAAAAAAGTTGGCCAGGTTCCAGTGGCTCCTGCCTGTAATTTCAGCTACTCAAGAGGCTGAGGTGTGAGGATTAAGGTTCAAAGTTAGTCCAAGAGATTCTAACTCCAATCAACCAGGATGGAGAAGTGGCTCAATTGATAGAGTGCCACTGCTGGGAGACAAAGATAAAGGAGAGCATGAGACCCTGACTTCAAACTCTGGTACCAGGAAAAAAAAAAAAAGACTGATGTGAAGTAAAAGATTTGTTAGTGGTCTGGCTGCCAATCCCGTCTTTGAGTTTCTGCTCTGTGTCTACTAGATGAATCTCCAGCCTACAGGAAGTCTGATATCAATAGGCACTGATATCAGACATTGATCAGTAGGCAAGAGATACAGCTCAGGGCCTGACACTTGGGGTCACTGCACAGCCTGCAGTGCTGGGCTCCATAGAAGCCGCAGAGACATGCGGATAGAGGTACTCACACACTCTGGATCATGATGTTTACATTACGTGGCCGGCTGCAGCTCTCCACCAGTTTAACTCCCTTGGATCCAACCAAGCATGGACCAAAGAAAATTTGGGGAACATTTATTTGGGAAAGTTTATCTGTATTAATTTTTTTCCTTTTCATTATTTCTTGTTGTTGTTGTTGTTGGTCATGGGACTTGAACTCTGGGCCTGGGCACTGTCCCTCAGCTCTTCAGCTCAAGGCAAGCACTCTACCACTTGAGCCACAGCGCCACTTCCAGTTTTCTGAGTGGTTTATTGGAGATAAGAGTCTCAGGGACTTTCCTGCCCAGGCTAGCTTTGAATCACGATCCTCAGATCTCAGCTTCCTGAGTAACTATGATTACAGGTGTGAGCCACCAGCGCCCTGCTCCTTTTCATTATTTCTTAAGCAATACCCTATACTATTTACATCTTTGATATCATGAGTGATCTAGGGATGAGTTAAAATATATGGCAGAATGTGTGTAGTTATATGCAAACATGATGTCATTTAAGGGACTTTAATGTAGATTTTTATATCTGGGGAAAGAGTGGCTGACCAATTTCCCATCCATACCAAGGTATGACTCTGTGTGTGTGTGTGTGTGTGTGTGTGTGTGTGTGTGTGTGTGGTGTGCACACTGCTTGGATCTCCTGTGTATGTGTGGCGCATGTGTGACATGTGGATCACGTGTATGAACATGTGACCTGCATGCATGTGTGAATATATGGCATACTGACCATACCTGCTGGATCTTGGTTTGTGAGCCAGGAAGGCACTCCAGGGTTTGTAGTTTGTCTGCTCGCCTGCTTTCTGTGTGTGGTGAATGCTCATCCCAGGTGGCAGCATTATAGGATGTAAGAATGGACAGGACCCCGAAGGCCTTTTCCAAGGAGAAAGATGAGACTTTGGGTTACATTCATCAGCACCCTGGGCTGGGTAGTCACTGGAGCAGAATGAGATGCCAAAGCCACTAGTTTCCATTCTTCCCATTTCTTCTTAGTGCTTCTCCATTTTCACAATTCCTGATCTAACAGTCAATCAGAGCAAAAGAAATATAAATGCTAACAAAAAAAGAGAGAAATATAAACCCTAGAAATATAAACACTAAGTGTATGGTCATTTAAAGTGTCTTTTGCATACATTATAGCCACAAACACCATCATGGCGATCTTATTCCCATATTTAGGAGTATCATTATGATTAGTCATTTCAGTGGTTTAGCATACATTGGGTTATTTTATCCAGAGTTATCACTGAGCCATTCCTAAATGCTATTTCAGATAGGTTCACATTTACTTTCTTCCCCCTAGACTTGTTCTGATTTGAATTAAACCACTGTTCTCGCAGCTGTTTAAAATAGTTTTAATTCCTTTTACATTATCACTCTTATATTGATTTGATCTCAGCAGGTTTAAATGAGAAATCTTGAATATAAAGACTTCAAGGAAGCCTATCTTCCCTATATAAATATTTCATAAAGCACTTGAACCACCACCAAATGGAAATCCTGTCTTCGAGACTCCCAAGAGCTGGAGAATTATTTTACATTCCATAACTGTTTTTTAGTTCCCACATTTTGTTATGAGAAACATACCAACCTGGAACACAAAGTCTTTTTGAGAGGGAATCTACTTCAGGCAGGGGCCAGAAGAGACAGAAGTTCCATCAGTTCAAGGCCTGCCTGCCCTCCAGTCCCCTTGGCCACCTTGAACTTAGTGCTGTGAGGCTCTAGTCTTTGGATTTTCCAGAGTAATAGCAACCCCTTCATTGGCTTTGACATGCAAACTATATCATGCCTCTATTTTCATATGGAAGGGGTTTCCAGTAGTGGCTAAAACAAATTAGGGATTACTCCTGTGCATAAAAAGAAGTCTAGAGGCTCTGGGCCCAGAGCTGGAAAGAGTCTTCTGGGTTTCTGCTGGGAGAAGCTGCCTGCCTCCAATCCAGATGTTTGAAATAGCCAAGCCTGGTCATCATCAACTCTGCCTATGCTGCTGTTTGCCATCACCTTCCCTCCTTGTTGAGTAAATGAGCCTTATTTTTGCTTTGGAAGGACCATTCCCATTGGACTCGCAGTTCATGGGTGCAGATGTACTGTGACCCCACCCAATATGTCAGGTCCCCTGACCCAGACCAGCGTTGCCCAGGTAACAGACTGGCTCAGAGATGGGCAAGTCCTTCCTGTTGTATTTATAATTTATGCATGTCATTAACACCAAAACTCAACAATGCTACCACACTTGTCAAGATCCTTTAACAGAGGAGGGGTTAAAGTGAGTGGGGAAGCAGGTGGGGAAGATGTAGCAAGAGAGAAAGGGGAGGAAAATACATTCCTGATCGTCAGTGTACATTGTGATCGTGGAACCACATAACTTGAGTGTATGGATGGGCGTGAGGAAGATGGGGGGAACTTTGATCAGGATGCCTTGTACTCATAATCTGACTTAGTTAACTAAAACCCCTTTGTACAACTACTTAAAATATTTTTAATATACTTCAAAAAGTCGTGGGGCCTGGGTCCAGTGGCTCATGCCTGAAATCCTAGCTACTTAGGAGGCTGAGATCTGAGGATTGCAATCAATACCCAGCCTGGGCAGGAAAATCCTTGAAACTCTTATCTCCAGTTAACCACCAAAAAGTCCTAAGTAGAGTTGTATCTAAAGTGGTAGAGTACTAGCCATAAGCCAAAAAAAAGTATCAGGGATAGCACCTAGGCCATAAATTCAAGTGTCAGGACCAGCACACACACACACACACACACACACACACACACACACACACACACAATGGAAGGGTATAGTGCTACACATCTGTAATCTCAACTACTTGGGAGATAGAGGTAGAATGATAGTAGTTTGAGGCCAGCCTGCCCAAAGGTAACAAGACATTATGTGAAAAACCTGAAAGTAAAAAGCTTTAGAGTATGGCTCAAATGATAAAGCGCTTGCCTAACATGTATAAGACCCTGAGTTCAATCCTCAGTACTGAAAATTACAACATAGTTTTAAAGTTAGCAAAAATAATTCAACAAATTATTTTATATATTGGCCATGTAGGATTTATAAGCAGAATAAAAGCACCATTAATAATCAGAAAATGATTCCCCTATATTAGAGTTAAGGAAAAAGGCTACATGGTCTTCTACATAAATGTACATTTTTTGATAAAATTCAACAAACTTTATAATAAATACTCTTTTAAAAATAAAAAACCATAAGTACTTCTGTTATATTAATATAACACATTATTTCTGTCAAAAAGTTAGCATCAAACTTAATGAGAGAAGAGAAGAGGTCATCCTATTGAAGTTGAATGTAAGGAAACAGTCACCATCATTGCCAATTAATATTGTTCCTGCGGTTTTAACTTACACAGGTATTCAAAGGGAAATTGACAGCTATGTAATTGGAAATACAGTCATTATTATATGCAAATTATATCATTTCCTATCTGGAGGTCCTAGCCAAAATAAAGATAAGAGAATTCCATGAGAAGTCTGGAAACAAATATACTGAACCCAAAACCTTGGCATACACAAATGACATGCATTTAAAAGATGTGGAAATAGGAATTGCATCTGTATTAGGAAAAAACTAGTGATAAACCTAAAAAGAAAATGGAATACTGACCGAGAAAACCTCAAATATTACTGAAGGACATGAAAACTTGAACAAGAAGACAGCATCCCATACAGTTATAAGAAGATTTAACATCGTGAAATATAAATGTGCCTTTAAACTTAACATGATAAATAAAATCACCTATTGGACTAGTGGAGCAGAGTATGGGATTAGACATATTGATTTTGAACTTCACAAGAAGAAATAATCTACAGAAGTCAAAAACATCATGAAAAGGATTAACCAATATTAAAACATAATATAGCCAGACCCTGATAGATCATACCTATAATCAGCCTTGGAACTGAGACTGCAGTTCAAGGACAACTTTCAACTTCTTGAGAACAGTTTCTCAACAGAGAGTTGGACATGGCCACCCACACTTGTTGTTCTAGATATGTCAGTCAGGAAGCCTCACATGGGCAGATCACATCCAAGCATGCGCCTGGACAGGTAGGAGACCCTATTTCAAAATAACTAGCAGGCTGGGCACTAGAGGCTCATGCCTGTAATCCTAACTATTCAGGTTCAAAGCCAGCCTGGACAGTTCATGAGACTCTTATTTTCAATTAACCACGAAAAAGCTGTAAGTAGAGCTGTGGATCAAATAGAAGAGGGCTAGTCTTGAGCAAAAAAAAAAAAAAAAAGCTGAAACAGCACCCAGGACCTTAGTTCAAGCCCTAGGATTAAATTGGCAGAGAGAGACAGAGAGAAATAATAAAGATGTTGGGAGCCGATGTCTCACAACTATAGTCCCAGCTACTGAGAAGGCTGAGATTTATGCAGATTGCAGTTTTAAGCCAGCCTGGGCAGAGAAGTCCATGACTCTCATCTCCAACTAGCCAGCCAAAAGCTGGAAGTGGAGGTGTGGCTCAAGTGGTCGAGTAGCATCCTTCAGTACAAAAAGCCAAGTAAAAGTACAGGGTCCTGAATTCAAGCCCCAGCACTGGCACATACACACAAAAAAATGACTGCACAACAAATATCTAAATTTATCATATTGACAGCGTTTGCCAGGTTGCTATTTTTTAAACCCGTTTCCAGTTCACAGCCCCACCAAAGAGTGGTGGAACGCCATGTCTCCCTGTCATCCAGTTTCATCTAACTTTTTCATCTTAGAAAATCAGACACGTGAATACAAAGGTAGCTCAGTGCAGTTTTCAAATTTATTTTTCAGAAGACACAACAGCTAGTGCCCCTAATCCTAGCTACTCAGGAGGCAGAGATTATGAGGATCCCAGCAGAGTCCCCACCAATAAAAAGCCCTTTTGGCTTTGGCTTTTTTTTTTTTTTGTTGGTCGTGGAGCCTGAACTCTGGGCCTGGGCGCTGTCCCTCAGCTCTTCAGCTCAAGGCGAGCGCTCTACCACTTGAGCCACAGCACCACTTCCAGCTTTTTCTGCTTACATGGTGCTGAGGAATCAAACTCAGGGCCTCATGCGTGCAAGACAAGCACTCTACCACTGAGCCACGTTCCCAGCCCACTTTAGTTATTTTTTCCAGACATTGTCTCTCTTTTTCCAGGGGCCAGACTCAGACCACCCCTGCTTCTGGCGCAGGTGGGATCACAGGCATATGGCACTGTACCCGGCCCAAATCGTGTTTTTAAGCCAACAAGATCATTGAGCTCTTACAAAAGGACTAAAAGAAGCTTCATGTATTTGTCACAAACCTTTTCAAAGACACTGAGAGAACAGGAGGGAGAGTTTAGGTATAATGGCTCTCAAAAAAAAAAAAAAAAAGAAGAGGGAAAATCATCAAGAAAAACCAAAGCGCTAGCAACCAGGAGGGATTGTCACCTTTAAGAGACCCTGGACTCCAGCTTTCCAGGCAGAGGAACTGAAGCCCTGGGCCTGTGTCACCATGGAACGGGATCCTGGTGACACAGGTCACGTGACTCTGCATGCGTCAGGAGACCACGTGCAAATCAAACAACCCTCAGGAACAGCTGTGACGGCCAGAGGACATTCACGCCATGGCTGCAATCACTTCTCTTGATTTGTTTAGATGATTAGCAGCTACACAGCAGCTCAGATTCCATTTGGGACTGAGCTAGGAATTAATAGATGCACACATTAGACAGCTCATTAGAGGCGTGTGCCACGTGCCCAGCCCCAGGTGAGCTTCCCCTGCAAGCTGCCCAAATGAATGCTCCTGCCTTCATTTCTTTTTCACTACCCAGTATTGTGACGCTCTCAGGATTTTATATCAGTGTCCGTCTTACCAACTATAATGAATTTCAGAAATCAGATCTGCAGAAACGCTTACCACAAGATCCGTGAAGCACAAGATATTTGTTTGTTATTCTAAGAGTGGTAGAACTTATTATACTGAATTATGTTTTACCCTCCAGAACCAATTCCAGCACTGTGGATAGAATCATGCTTTGGAGCAGAAGAGAATTGGCCTGTCCACTGGCTGTGCCAACAGCCAGTGGCCAGGGGTCATCCCTGAGTGGATAAGAAGGAGGCTGGACTCTGGAACAGGGAATTATGGGAAGCAGAAGGCCAGATGACAGACCACCAAAGCTCTTGGACTGGGCCTTTCACTTCCTAGCTCAATCCCACTCCTGGATAAGGCAAAATCTGCCATGTTTTGCCTCTCCAGTATAGTGATGGGTAGAAAGGCAAAGAGTGGCAGGAGTCCTGACCAGGACTTCACTAGAAAGAGACTAGTTACTTCAGAATGTTCAACATATTTCTAAAATATGCAACATAAAGTACTGGGTAAGGCTGGAGCTGTGGCTCAGTGGTAAAGTGCTTACGTTATAAGCTCAAGGTTCTTAGTTCAAACTCCAGCGCTGCCATAAACAGAGAACCAGAAAAAAAAGAAAGAAAATATTTGGTGGCCATCCCAAGCATACAGTTCTGCTTAAGACTAAATGATATAGAGAAAGTCAACCTAAGCAATGACCTTTCTGATTTAAAAAGAAAACAGTAACCATTTTCCCATGGAAATTTTGAGTTCTAGTTACCAAATAAATGTAATAACAAATACCAAAACATAAATTCATTAGAAATTTAACTTCCAAATATAAAGAACTCTTTAAAAATTAAGAAAAAGGGCTGGGTGCCAGTGGCTCACGCCTGTAATCCTGGCTACTCAGGAGGCTGAGATCTGAGGATCACGGTTCAAAGCCAGCCTGGACAGCAAAGTCCGTGAGACTCTTATTTCCAATTAACCACTAGAAAACCAGAAGTGGCGCTGTGGTTCAAGTGGTAGAGTGCTAGCCTTGAGCTGAAGATCTCAGGGACAATGCCCAGGCCCAGAGTTCAAACCCCATGACTGAAAAAGAAAAAAAGAAGATTGAATGAAAAGGATGTTCAAATGGCTATGAAAAAGCAAATTAAAGACAGAAGAGATAATATTATATATACATTGATGAGAACAGTTACAATGTAAAAGCCAGGCAATGGCTGTTGGTGAGAAATTATTTTAGCACAGCCATATTGGACAATTTTTTGGTGACCTCAAAAAACACCAAATAAAAGCATATACTACAATTCACCATTTTGGGGGTGGGGGAAGTCAGTCATGGGGCTTGAACTTTGGGCCTGAGCCCTGTTTCTGAGCTCTTCAGCTTAACACTAGTGCATTACCACTTTGAGCCACTGCACCACTTCCAGTTTTCTGGTGGTTAACTGGAGATAAGAGTCTCTCAGACTTTCCTGCTTGTGCTGGCTTTGAACGGTGATGCTCAGATCTCAGCCTCCTGAGTAACTAGATTACAGGCGTGAGCCACCAGTGCTCAGCTAATTTGCCATTTTTCTCCAAGATTTGACAGTCCATGGAAATATGGATCCCAAAGCACCAAAAGGTATATGCTAAATGTTAATATCAGTCTTATTTGGAATGGCCAAAAACTATGGATGGATTATGAATGGATGGATTATGGTGCAGTCTTACACCTCCGTGTGATACATTTATAAAAATGAACAACTACAACTCTATGCAACATGGTTGGTTGTCACACAATACTGAACAAAATACAGTGTGGAAAGTCAGAATAAGGGTGTCTCTGGAAAAATAGAGAAGGTGAGAATAGAGGAGTAAAGCCAGTGGGCTGTGGAGACTGACAGTGGTCCGGTTTATACATGATGTCCCTTTCTGACTGGTCTACTTCTCTCTGGGTTAAATTCTTCATATTAAAATAAAAAGTAGGGTTGGGGCTGGAAAGGTGGCTCAGTGGCAGAGCGTTTGCCTTGCATGCAGGAGGCCCTGGGTTTGATTCCTCAGCACCACATAAGCAAAAATAAAAAAGCGGGATGTGGCACTGTGGCTCAAGTGGTAGAGCGCTAGCCTTGAGCTGAAGAGCTGAGGGGCAGCGCCCAGGCCCAAAGTTCAGGCCCCATGTCCGGACCCAAAAAATAAATAAATAAATAAAAAGTAGGAAAACCCATACAAGGTGATTTTTCCAGAGCCTGTAAGAAACCACCAGACACTGACAAATTTGTACATACTTGTTGGGTCATCAGATCCAATCAGTAGATGTAACCCTTTGCCCTGTTTTGATAGCCATCATGCATTAATTCAATGAAAAGTTACAAGACTAGTGCGGTGGTACATGTACGTAATCTTAGTACAAGAGAGGCTGAGGCAGGAGAATTCATAAAGCTTGGGATAAAAAAGGAGACTTTGTCACAAGAAATAATTTTAAAAGTAGATAAATGGAGAGAGAGATGGGCTAGCATACTGTCAGAACATGAATATGATAATGAACAAAAGAGGTTTGTGAGCTCTTAGAGAATTCATTCATTCTGGGGAAGCAAACCAGCTTTCTAATTGTATCCTCTGCTTAAGACCCCACCACACATCTAGGCTTCTTCCTATCATCTGCTTTAGTTCTCTCAGTGACTCAGTCTGTAAGAGAGTACCAGGGCTTGTAATCAAAGCCAATCCAGATGAACTGCCCTGTGCACCCGGCATGCCATCACGTGGTGTGTCCCATGAGGATTCCTCGAGACGTCAGCCATCACTAATCCATCCGGGTATCTTCTTTCTCACTTCACCCAACAATAGAATACCCATTCTTCTTAAGCGTGCATGAGGGGGAAAAAACCCTGGGCTGGCCAGAAAACCAACCACAAATTTAAAAAAGATGAAATTCACGCCCCACATTGAAGGGAAATTAGAAATCAGTAACCAAAAAATTAGGACATTTACAAGTCTGTAGTCATTAAATCGCATACCTCTGGATAATCATGAAGCCAAAAATGAAATTATAAGGTAAATCAGAGAGTACTTTGAGACAAATAAGAACAAAAGTAGATCCTAGGACAAACCCGTAAGAGGAACTGAGAGCAATACTTGGAAGAAATTGTATAGTGTCACCCCTGTATTTAGTAAGAGGAAAGATATCAAATCAACAACTAACGTTCTACCGTTCAGAAACCAGGAAGGGAAGGAGACTCAAAGTAAGCAGAAGGAAAGAAACAGCAAAGATTAGACTGGAAATAATAGTTTCATGTGCTCTCTACCTCTGAGAAAGTGAGCCTGGGGAAGAGATAAACATCCCCACAGACACTGCGTTGGGGTGTTGGTGGCACCGTGGGGGCCAGAGCTGTGGGGTATTGTGTTTTCACAAGGTCTCAATGTTGCAAGGGCATCTGGGTAAGGTGACAGGATCAGCAGGTAATAGAAGATAACGGTCTCAGCAGTGCATTGCTTTTTAGCACAGTCAAGGGACAGACTCTGTGCTCTGATGCCAAGGAGACATTGCACCTCAGGGTGTCCTCCCTGTTCTCACCCAAGGCCATTGCCAGCCACTTTCTATTCTGGTCATGGTGAGAGATGCCACCCCATGGGTCCCACGGTTGCATCTGTAGATCCCAGGAGCTAGGAGTGCGTGTGCGCCGGGAATTCGGGGGTAGGGGTGTGCAGAGTTCTTGCAGAGGCCGTGGTAAAGCCCAGGAGAGAGCCGGGGAACACATGTTGCAAAGAGGTGCAGACTCAGGATGTGAAGAAGTGGCTGGCTCTAACTCCAGCTCTGCCTACCAGCTAGGGGGCCCCAGGCTGAGGTGTCTTGCATTCAAACCAATTCTCCACACTCATTCCCTGGGAATGTGAACTGAGGGCAAAGCAGTGTTTGCATGATCCTCTGCTACTGAGAGCTACCAGGTGCACCAGCTTCAAATGTCAGATGTAGAAAACAAAATATGTTTGAAATAAATATATATCGATTTGTTTTCCAAAACAAAAAGTTGTGATGAAGCCGGGCACTGGTGGCTCACGCCTGTAATCCTAGCTACTCAGGAGGCTGAGCTCTGAGGATCATGGTTCAAAGCCAGCCCGAGCAGGAGAGACCATGAGACTCTTATCTCCAATAAACCACCAGAAAACCGGAAGTGGTGCTGTAGCTCAAGTGGTAGAGCGCTTGCCTTGAGCTGAAGAGCTGAGGGACAGCACCCAGGCCCAGAGTTCAAGCCCCACGACCGACAAAAAAAAAAAAAAAAGTTGTGATGAAATGTGGGGAGGACATTTTAATAAGCAGAGCTTTGAAAGAATGGATTGAACAGGAGGAGAGGGGGATCCTCACAGGACTGGGAAACAGACTCAGCACTGAACGGCCTCCTCTATCCAGGAACCCCCAGGTGTTTGTGTAGACAGAGCAAGGGCTTTGAGCCTTGGGTTCCCTCATAGCTCTGCTACTTATGAGCCACACAAGCAAGTCTGGGAACTCTTCTCAACTTTTTTCTTCATCTGTAACATGAGAAACTTGGATCTGACGATTGCTAAGATCCCTGTTAGCTCTAAAGGATAGAGTTCAGAGATGCTTACCCAACACAGGCTTGTTCCAAGCACCACACAGCCTTTTTAAACCACTGGACTAACACAGCGACACCTGCTATTCTAAGCGATCATAGAAATATGTGAAAGGAGCAGATATACCCGGATAAAACAGAGTGTTTCTGAAAGTACTTAACACTTGTATTCAAAATTGACACAACCCAAAAAAGGAATACGATCCAGCTGACCAGCTAATGACACCAAACTAAAACTCCAAGGGTAACCAAACCCGTTAACCAAAAGACTTACCAATAAAACCCCAAAAAGCCATTGAGTGATCCAAAGAACATTTTCTCACCTGTATGCACAGAAAGGTCTCTGAATATTTAAATGGGCTTTTAAAATATTAAGCATCTCCCACAGGCAGTGGAAGTGATCTATATCTTGTGTCATTATCTCCCCAGGCACCGCCTGCATCTGCTCACAGTTCACTGCCAAGTTCAAGATCCTTTTAACAGGAGGCTGATCACAGATCGCAGTGCTCTTCTATCACTTGCTGTTGGCTGAACATAGACAGTGGATGGTAAGAGATGAGCATGGGCAAGGGCTGAACCTGACACCTTTGGGTCACACGGGGCCCTGTGGAGGAGCTGGACATGTGCCTTGACTTCTGCTTCTTTTGAATAGAAAAAAAAAAACAAATCTAACTCAAAACATTTTTTTTCATTTTCTCAAATTTTCTCAAATGCATAGGTGAAGCTATTTTTTTTTCTTTAGGAAAAATACCAAACCTCCTTATTTTCTAGCTTTGATGTCAAAAATAAAGGAAAAGAAAGGAAAGAAAGATCAAATATTTCTGGTCATCCAGGCAGCTTTCTTCATTACTGAGAAAAACTGTCAATTGCCCTGGTACGCAGTCCTAGTCCTCCTATTGTTAAGCTGAAAGAGCATGTAATTCTACTTGTCAGCTTATTTTTTTTTCCCAATCAGCAAGGTGTGTGTGTACATATCATGAGAGAACCATGTCCTTGGACCAAAACAAGCACTAACAATAAGAGCTAAAGATGCATAGAGATATCTGTAACTAAATAACATTTGAAAAGAAGAAATACCAAATACCTGCCACAGACCATGTGTTCCACAAATGTTATTTTGATGAATTCTCACCACTCTAAGGGGAAACATTATTACTATTCCTTTTTTTTTAACAAGTGAGAATTCATAAAAGGAAAATGTGAAAGGTTAATTTGTCTTAAGTCTCAAACTTAAGGAAGAAGTGTGTGTGGGCTGGGGATGTAGCTCATAGGTAGAGTACTTAGCGAGGATACACTGTAAGGCCCTGGATTCAATCCTAACAAAGAGGAGGGCTGGGGGAGTGGAACTGTTGTTTCAATGAGAGACAATCTTAGGAAGAGCACACAGTCCATCTTGCTCCAGTACCACACTACACAGTGCTATTGGGAAGGCAATGTAGCACAATGTGTCAAATCCTTTTATTGGTCAGAAGTTCAACTCAAAATAATTATGTATTTCATGCTTGCTACAAAAGCACTGGACCTGGACCACGAAGTCATACTCACAGACTTTTCTTTTTTGTGGGTCATGGGGCCTGAACTCTGAGCCTGGGCGCTGTCCCTCAGCTCTTCAGCTCAAGGCTAGCGCTCTGCCACTTGAGCCACAGTGCCCACTTCTAGCCTTTTCTGCTTATGTGGTGCTGAGGAATCACATCCAGGGCCTCATGTATGCAAGGCAAGCACTCTACCACTGAGCCACCTTCCCAGCCCCACTCCCAGACTTTTCTACTCTTTAGTTTGTTTTCAGATAGGATTTTCTATTTTTGCCTGAGCTGGCCTCTGACCACAATTCTCCTCCCTCTGCCTTCTGTATAGCTGGGATTATAGGTACAAACCACTATGTCCTCGCTACTTGGAGTTAAAAATTAAAAAAAAATCACTAAAAAGTAACAAATAAAACTAGAAATAGAGTCTGTAAAAGTATTTGCACTCCAACACATTAATGTGTTTCTTCTCTTCTGAAATATATAAGATCTCTACTCACAATTTTAAAACACAGAAAAAATTTGTTTTCCAAATTGATTTTTTTGTTTCCCCTGTAACATATCTAGAAATATTGAGGTCTTTTTTTTCATTCATTATTTTAATTCCAATGCCTTTTTTAAAACATTTCTTTGACCAGCACTTATTTGCCTCCTAACTCCTAGGACGTCTTACTTTGCCATGAATGTAAGCTTCCTTCTGGAACAAGCTGATTTCTTTATTCCACACTGGCCCAACTGTACTTTTTCACAAAAACAAAAGGACCATGTCAATGGAACATTTAGGCAAAGAATGAAGCATCATCTGCGAGGATGGGGGTGCAGTATGAAGAGGAAGGGCTTTAGTCCATTGCTCCAAGGTCTCCCTTGTGTCTTTTGTTGTTGTTATTGTTGTTGTTATTGTCGGGCTTGAATTCTGAGCCTGGGCGCTGTCTCTCAGCTCTTTGGCTCAAGCCTTGTGCTCTACCACTTGAGCCACAGCACCACTTCCAGTTTTCTGGTGGTTAACTGGAGATAAAAGTCTCATGGACTTTCCTGCCCAGGCTGGTTTTGAACAGCAATCCTCCAATCTCAGCCTCCTGAGTAGCTAGGCTCACAGACGTGAGCCATTGGCACCCAGCTTCTCCCCTGTATCTTTACAAGTCCACACAACTGAGCACATAACTGCACCCATAGTTGTTTCCTTCTTGCCTTCTTTCTAGATTTTTAAGTAGAAAAGTGCACATTATATAAATAGCCTGACCAACAACAAAATAATCCAGAAGTCATCATTCGCTCCGTGGCTATTTGAGTGTTGTCCTTGGCTAGGCGTCACTCCAGGCACCAATGCTGAGGAACAAACAAAGCAATGTGAGAGCGTGGCCCCTCTTGTGGATGGTAAAGGAGAAGGTCTGACTGGACACATGAAAATATTTGCAGCACATTTAATTTGCACGAGTGTCAAATGAAAATCTCTGTGTAAAGAGGAAAGAATGTCAGACCAAGACCAGATAACCCTCTCTGTTTCTCTCCCTATTCACTGTATGACAAATACAAATGCCACATTTATTCAGTGACTTTCAGAAATACCCTGTCGTCCCCATAGCTCTCCTGGGGGTGCGGTGGTCAGGGAAGATTAAAGAGGAAGATCACAAATTTGTCTTTAATTTTTTTTTTTTTTTGCCAGTCCTGGGGCTTGAACTCAGGGCCTGGGCACTGTCCCCAAGCTTCTTTTGCTCAAGGTTAGCACTCTACCACTTGAGCCACAGTGCCACTTCTGGCTTTTTCTGTGTATGTGGTCCTGAGGAATAGAACCCAGGGCTTCATGCGTGCTAGGCAAGCACTCTATTGCTAAGCCACCTTCCCAGCCCCACAAATCTTGTCCTTTTACTTCTAGGTGTTTTCCACCACTTAATGCTTTGAGAAGAAAACAGATTTCTTATTCTCCATCTACCAGGAATGCTGTTCAGAAGAAAGACAAGAGCATGTGGTGCCCATTATAACCCCAGCACTCAGGAGGCAGAGGTTGCAGGACACAGGGGTTCAGGGCAGCCTGGTCCCAAAGCAACAATAAAACAAAAGCAAACAGACAGTAGATGAAATAATCACAACATGATACTCTACTGTTGTCCACTCAGGGTGGGTAGGGGGACCTATTTTGCCCAGTCCATTAGCCTGTAACTCTTAGAGAATAATTTATTTTGGCTTAGCTCTAGAATGTTGGAAACCCTAAGCTTAAATATTTACTCAAAATCCTCAGGAGAGATATTGAACTTCTCTACCGGTTACATGTGTGTGTGTGTGTGTGTGCATGCCAGTCCTGGGGCTTGAACTGTATGTGTGTGTATGTCAGTCCTGGGGCTTGAACTCAGGGCCTGAGCTTTTTTGTTTAAAGCTAGTACTCTACCACTTGAAACACAGCTCCACTTCTGGCTTTGTGGTAGTTCAATGGAGATGAGTCTCACAGTCTTTCCTGCCTCAGCTGACTTTGAACCATAAGCCCCAGATCTCAACCTCCCCAGTAGCTAGTATTTTTTTTTAAAAATTTTTTGGGGTCTGGTCATGAGGCCTGAACTCTGGGCCTGGGCGCTGTCCCTCAGCTCTTCAGCTCAAGGCTAGCCGCTCTACCACTTGAGCTACAGCGCCACTTCCGGCTCCCCCCACCCCCCCGTTTATGTGGTGCTGAGGAATGGAACCCAGGGCCTCATGCATGCAAGGCAAGCACTCTACCACTGAGCCACCTTCCCAGCCCCAGTAGCTAGTATTTTAGACATGAGCCACCAGCGCCCAGCTCCACTGATTACTTTTAAGGCTGCTTTTAAACTGGAGCAAGCAATCATCATGATGATGCCTTCTGACTGTAATTTTCTCCTAGAACTTTAAACTTGAAACTGCTAACAAGTGGCAGCCTACCTCAGAGTAACAAGCTGTCTTCTTCATGATACAACACCTGTGTGAGAGGAATGGAGAAAGGCAAAGTTGGGTCTCTTTTGACTAAAAGTAACTTCTTTTCCTTACCCATCTCCTGTACCAGCTCCTAACTTCTGTAAAGTTTTGATTTATTCCCATCTCTAATTTGGGACACGGCATTGGTCTGCATTCTGCCTGCCTCCTTCCCCCTCTCCCCCCAACCCAGGCTGCCTGAAATCCAGATCCTCCCAATCTCTGCCTCCCAAGCCACCAGTACCTGGCCTCACTTAACGTTTTCCAAAAGCCCATTACACAGGCCTGGGCATTGTAATGACATCAGGGACTCTGCCTGGAATCCAAGAGCTGTGTGTTCTGTCCTCAGCAACACTTTGGGAATGGAAGACAAACAAACCTTGGAAGATGGCACAAGATGGGATGGGCTGAAGGGCTCTTTGGAGCATGTCTATGCCACATGCTCTTTCTCTGTTATATTTCTTTTCTAAGAAACTCTATCACCATAAAAAAAAAAGTCATGACAAAAGCCCAGACTTCTTCATTGTCAAGAGAGTGGGACCAGAGTGTTGTTTAGGCCACTAACTTCACAGGGAATCATTTCAACAACCAGCAGCTGCCTGTGGAACATTGGTGTTTCATTCTGGAGGGGTGTTTTCCGCTCCAATATTCCTTGCTATAATCTTCTTGGTAATAGTGCAAATTCCTTAAGTATCCCCACTGAGCATTTTGATGTGCCACATAAAGGACGTGAATTCATGAATTTACTCCTGCTAGCCAATGTATGTATTTGGGGCACTTGAATACAAGCATCTTGGGTGTCTATCAAGGTTGCCTTAAGTCCCAGAGATTTTTGAGGAACAAATTTGTATCTAGGGGTCCCTGAAGATTCCTGGCCAGGAAGGACAGCATTTCCTCCAGAGCTCAGTCCTTCTCACCTGCAGTGGGAGAGGAAGCAGATGGGGACAGGGAGAACATCAACTCATAGAATGACACCTACCCAAAGAGTTCCCATCCCTCTTTAAAGGACTCCATCTCTTTTGCTTTCCTAATTGTTTCACAAACAGACTGATAACATCTGTCAAAGGCAGAACAGCGAGCCATAAAAACCAGGAGCAGTGGCTTCACAGTGTTCTCCACTGAACCCCAAGGGCAAATCTCTCTCCACGAGTAAGGATCAGGGACATCTCTTTGTAAAAGTCTTTTAATGGGCATGCCTTCAAAATGTTTAAGATTAATATTAATTACCAAAATATGCTTTCCAAAACCCACCCATAGAAGCAAATACTTCTCTGAAGAACACTAATTGTGCATAATTTAATAAAACTGACCATGAAGGATAATGTTGTTTATTAAAAATATAGTCAGAAAGAAGTCAGTGCATTTATGCAATGTTACATACACATTTTTAGTTTGAGGTTCCGTTATTCCAACAGTTCATATAAATCAGTTTCAAAGAAAAAAAATGTTTTACACAGGAGATCGGCAATTGGTTATAGGTTTGGTAATGAGGTTTATAGAAAAAATAAAACCCATCTCTTTCATTATCAAAGAATACCTTTATGTAGAACAAATCTCCAAGAACTTTTCTTGTCTAAGACGTTCTCAGAAAATAGCCAATTGTTTTCTCTTGGTCTATTTTTTTCTTTAAGGTAACACCAAGGACTTCCAGCAATTTCTTCTTAGGGCTATCATTTACTGTGTGTGCCAGCTTCTGCAGTGTCAGACTTTAAGACTCAGACAAAACATTTCTCAGGGAATTAGAGAATCATGAGAATTTTAAAGCAATGTTCTCTTTACAAAAGGGCAAACAAAATGGAACCAGAAACAAAGCCCAAGATAAATTAAAAGATGGTCATTTTTGCTAATCGAGAATTAATTGCATCCAGAATTCCTCCAAAGGGATTTGGCTTAGGAATGCCCTTTGAGGTGTTCTTCCAGCAAATGTCTTTAACCAGTTTTTCTTTGGAATAGTGGTGACATTCCAACTCACTGAGCTCATACCTACTGACAGAATTTAAGAGTCCAACATCAATACAAAATGGAAGATCAAAAACTCACAATTTGCCCATAATAATCCTTATTGCAGAAATTGAAGTTTGATGCTATTTCTTGAATATAAAAGCTGGTGCTTTATTTATCCCTTTGTTCTTCTTGCCCAAGATGCCTTGAAGAAAATCACGCTGGACCAGAAGTAGGCAATTTACACAAGCTGTACCACTTTCTGCGCTACACATGTAGCACACGAGCGCCGGACACAAGAATGAACTTCCAGCAGCATCTCACTTCTTCCCACATGGAACAAACTTCTGATCGCCAACACAGGGAACCAGAGCCAACACACAGAAAGAGGAATCTGCATCTGATTCAAGTGGTTGTGTTAGGTTTTTGCTGGGTTGAGCCCAGCAGGGCCAGGGCATCTGCTCCCAACTACACTACCTAGGAATTTATAGTCGACTTCTGAGGCAAGAGAGAGCTTACCCTCTTCCTTCCCTAAGGGCAGCAGCTAGCATGTTCTTTGCATAAAACAGATACAAATTGCCTAATAGTGTTAGCACTAAAGCCTCCATCTTAGCAATTAAAGGACAATAAAATCTCAGTACCCAACTGTCCTGTGTTGAACATACACTAAGAAAATAGTGCTTGTAGATAACGTCTGTGAAACAAATAAATTTAAGGCATAAGTGGAGTAACCGCAAAGGAAATACGAACCTTTCCCCCTATGCCAAGGACAGAGTGAACTATAATTATCATCCAAAAGTCCCACGTATTGAAGAACTAAGTTGAAAACTAAAAGCTTTTAAACATTACTTACTCTACCCACTTGAGTTTGAGTGAAAATCCTCCTACGTACTCATTACATGGTGGAATCAATAAGGTCAAATCTGCCAGTGCCACAACATGGGTAAAATAGTTACTTTTAATATGAAATATTTGTTTATACAGTTGACATTGTAACAGAACTGGGGGAGGAGGAGGTTGAGAATAAAATTCTGTTGTCACACAAAAGCCTTTGTACTTGTTTGTGAAAAGATACCGAAAGTGAACAGAAAAGTTCCGCCACGAATTTCACCTAAGCAGTTCCACTCTTGTAGCTGAAAACGCAGCTCCTTCTTGGACTTCAGAACAGAGCTGCTCTGCAAGCACAGGGAGAGGAGCTTCCTGCTCCTATTTCCTCCAGCAAGTCCTTCGCACTCACTGGGTTATAGTCCGAGTAAACACAGCAGAGAATGTTCCCATATAAGGCCTTGGAGTGTAAAATGACAATAACCAAAATAAAACTAGCGAGGTCATTTCTTCTGGTTGATGGGACAGAGAAAAGGACTTCTATGTCAATTAAGTAAGACTTTGATTTCTCAAAGTTCAGAAAGACAAATTGGCTCATCTCTCATTTTCCAGGAGATGAAATACTAGAAAATTCAAATTTATGCAACAGACTTAATTTTGAGCCTTAGGAAGAAAGGAATCTCCTCCCACTTTCTTTTCACATTTTATGTTCAAGTTGCTATGACAAATTGTTTAAATAGAAAAATCAGCCATGACCCTAAATCATGAACACGTGATTAACTTACAATAACTAGTCATCTACACAGTTGTATGTTATGCGTACAGCACAGAACTATAAACAAAAAGGTGAAGTAAACTTTATTTATTTTCAGGTAAAAACATTAACCTGATAAGATTATTGCAGATTTGAGAAATAAGCACATAAAACAAAGGGACAGCATTGTTTACAGGTGCTTTTATCTGTGGAGACCCAAGTTGAACTGTTCATCTCAAGTGAACACTGGAAGAAGATGAGAATGAAAAAAAAAAAAAAGACCGAAAACAGAGACTTAACACAAAAACACCAAGAAAAAAAAATGCTTACTCCAACAGAGAATGAAAACTGCTTAAAAAACAATAACAACAAAACACTTTACATCAATTTTAAAAGCTCTGACTGTAGAATAAATACTGGCCAGCTCAAGCCATAGACTTTTGAAACCTACACAAAACAAATTAATGAGCTTTCCTGCCTCCATTCCAGAGGCTGTTGCTGTTGGAATCACCATGTAAACAATCCTAGTGTGTCACCTGGCAAAAAGCCAGTAATAAACTATTAACTATATTAAAACTAAACTATAAGAAAACTCTACTTAGTTACAAAGGCTAAATTATATTGACAATATTTTCAATTCAATGAATTTTAAATTATATCTTAATCTGGGAACATGGGACAACAGAAAAGCCCACACTGATGGAAACATCACAACTGAGTGTTGTTGTGTACACACACACACTCACACTCACACACACAAAACAACACAAAACCCCATGAACTGCACAGACAATAATGAGTCAGAGTCAGGGAGGGAGAATTAGAAGAAAGTGAAAAGCATAGAGCCCATCTACTGAACTACAGTTGTCAAATACATGTGAGCTTTAATTTCTGTACTTTATGTACACGAGCTGTCTTTGGAGAAAACAAAACTGCAGACTTAGCTAGATGGATACACACAGCCCAGAATTAAACTGCACAGCGACATTTATTGTTCAGCCTGGAAAAACATCCCTTTTAAATTTCACACAGCAAAGCAAGTTAAAAACTTCACTCATCAAATAAATGATAATTTAAACAAGAACTTGCTAAAGAAACCTCATCACAACAACATTTTAGGGCCTGATCACTTTAAGTCCATGGGGCCATTAATGAATATCAACCAAGTATCTCTTTTATAATCTGCAAGTCTTTTTTTCCTACAACAAGAAGGCGTAACATGTTTCCTTGACCCAGGTGATACATTTAGAAAAGAAATCATGATTTGTTTTTCTTTTGCTGTAACAGGCAGACACTGATTTCTTGTTGTGATCAGGAAAGATGGAATGACTGCTGCCCTTCTCTCGCTGCTATCAACAGTTTGTCACGCATTATTTCAATGCTTGAGTAGTCCGGCAACTTAAGATAGTTCACACAAGTCATTACAGAAGGTAAGAAATCATCTGGGTTTTCTGTTGATTCAAATGTCTTCCGGACAATAGTCAAAGGTGGATTCAGACTCCGAAATCCTAATGAGGAAAAAAATAACAAAGCTCAAGAAACTTGGCAAATTAAAAAATGTTTCTCAGAAAATATTACACTGCTTTGATGTTAAAATATTAACATAAACATGCACATACACTACGATTTTTTTCTTGCTTGGCAACTATACTTTTAATACATTTACTGTATGAAACCTGCTTTTGCAACCATTTAAAAAAATCATGACAAAAAAAAATAAATAAAAAAAATAAAAAAATCATGACATAACAGAGGCAACAGTTCTGTTTCCTGGTTTTGTAGAAGCATACTATTTTAACTTAATTTTTAGAATTGAATTTTTAGAATCCCTGGATTCTTATTGCAACAAAGGAGCTGATCACCTAAGTCAGCTAAAACGTACAAACAATAAATTTGAAGCAGCATTATATGAGCATTAGTAATTCTATTTTAGTAAATTTAAGACTATCTCAAGTTTCCTGCCAGTTATGGTCTTACTTGTACTACTAAACTGAAAGCTTAGAAACATTAGAACAATTAAGAGGAACTCTAAGTCAAAAAAGCATCTACACTGTTAGGAAGTTTCTCTCTCTCTCTGTCTGTGTGTGTCTCTCTCTCTCTCTCTCTCTCACACACACACAAAAGCATAGATACAACAAACACTAAGCATCAAAACTGTACCCACCTCCAACAGGCAATCGTGGGCTACCAGTCACAAACTGGAGAAATAACCTCTGCTGCTCATTATCAAAACTACTGAGAATCTCAAACAAGAACTTCACCGCCCGACTATAGCAAAAAGAAATAAAGCAAAATTATTTCACTGTATAAGGTACAACCTTTAATCAACTCTGACTTGAAACTGTTAATAACTATATTATCAGTTTTAAATATGGTTACATGTGAACCCCCATTACAATTAATGCACCATAAAATAAAATTGCTTTTCTTCACACAGCTGAAATCTCTGTGTACTCAGTGGATAAGTAACATTAAACCTGTTTCACCTTACAGAAATATTTAAAAACCTTTGGACCTTTAAAGTTTTAAAAGAAACAAAGTAAAAGGTCTACGAGCTTCTTTTAGCAGATAAATTTAACAATAGCCCGCCCCCCCATAAATTGTGTATGCCCCTGTGTGTGCACACCCACGCATCCCGGTGAGTGCACGTGTGCATACGCAGTCACAGGGCTTGAACTAAAGGCTCAGGTGTTGTCTTGAGTTTTTGTACTCAAGACTAGCTTCTACTATTTGAGCTCCACTTCTGGCTTTTTGGTGGTTAAATGGAGGTAGGGACTCTCATGGACTTTCCTGCCTGGGCTGGCTTTATACTGTGATCCTCAGATCTTAGCCTGTCTGAGCCATTGGTGCCCTCGTCCACAAATAAACTTTCATTGTTTAAACACATGCACCCTCTAAAGGCCAGTGGTTACCTGTCATGAGTGTAGCCATGATCAGGCCTGCAGCACTCCATCAATGTCTTCGCATCCCAAGTGTCTGCTTTACTGCCACAGAGGAGCTGATCCAGCTTTGAGATAAAGGATAAAGAATTACCAAAAATAAAATATCTGTATACCTATGTGAAAATAAAGGCATACTTGTACCAAGTTAACAGTATCTTTCAGTACCAATCCTGCAGTTAGGGATTCTGTCTAAAATATTAGAGTCCTTATTTTCTCTTTAACTGTGCATTAACATTTGCAGGGACTATATTAAGAAAAATCTTTAACCTCAAATTGCAAGAGTCTGATACAGACCTTGAATCGGATTTTATTTTAACCCTTCTCATTATTTTAGAGGCTTTGAATTGCAAATCTACCTCCAATCATGGAGACCTTATGAATCCCGGCTTTAAAAAAGTATATCCATGGGGCTGGGAAGGTGGTTCAGTGGTAGAGTGAGTGCTTGCCTCACATGCATGAGGCCCTGGGTTCGATTCCTCAGCACCACATAAGCAGAAAAAAATGGACATGGCGCTGTGGCTCTAGTGGTAGAGTGCTAGCCTTGAGCTGAGGGACAGCGCCCAGGCCCAGAGTACAGGTACCACAACTGAAAGTGTACACATGGTATATACAATTATAGAAGCCCAAAATTATAAAAACTGAGTGGGAAAGGTAAGTGGACAAGAAAGTTAAGCAAATGGGCAGGTCTTTTTTATAAAGACAGGTAGGAGCTTAGTGGTAGAATTTTTGCCTACCATGCATAAAACCCTGGATTTTGATTCCTCAGTACTACATACACAGAAAAAGCTGAAGTGGTGCTGTGACTCAAGAGTGCTAACCTTGAACAAAAGCAGCTCAGAGACAGTGCCTAGGCCCTGAGTTCAAGCCCCAGGACTGGCAAAAAAAAAAAGAGGGGTTGAGGTAGGTCTATACCACATGGTTGTTTGCATGAGGACCAACCTAGACATTACAGGATGAATACTGGAAATATTGCTGGACATGGTGGCTTACAATTACAATCCCAGCATTCACGAAACTGCAGCAGGAAGATTTCAAGGGCAGCCAGCCAGTTATACAAAGTGAGACAAATGGCTTTCTGTTCTGGCCTTAGAAAAACCTAACAGCAGTTTTAAATTTAGCCATTTTTCCCCTGATTATTGTAAAAGGCTAGATGTATAAAGAAAATCCAATTTGTGGAAAATGAAGTTTAGTACCTACTACTATGTGCATGATTATGAGGCACCTAACTTTCTGTTTCATTGTTGCTACCTTATGTAATAAAATTGCTATATAGATCAGTCATTATCATATCAAATATAGTAACTCAGATAAGGTCATGCATGAAGTCCTGGTCATGATGAAAACTGGGACTCAGTCCTACAAGCCACACTTGCTACTTTCAATTTCAGTACCACAAAGTGCCTACAGGTACCAAGTACAGTATATGCCTAAATAAGCAGTAAATCAAAGTGGATAAAAAATAATCAAGTGGGGTTGGGAAGGTGGCTCAGTGGTAGAGTGCTTGCCTTGCATGCATGAGGCCCTGGGATCTATTCCTCAGAACCACATAAGCAGAAAAAGTCGTAAGTGGCACTGTGGTTCAAGTGGTAAGGTGCTAGCCTTGAGCTGAAGAGCTGAGAGACAGCACCTAGGCCTAGAGTCCAGGCCCCACTACTAACTAAATAAATCAAGCTTAAAATGCTAAGTCACTCAAAATTTCCAGACTCAGGCAATAATGTAATACTCTAAAAATAGTATGAAAAAGTAAAATAAAAAAGCTTCCCATAAGAGGAATTTAACACATTTATGGGCCATTCGATATTGGTGAAGTTTAAAAAAAGACAAAAGATGACTTAAACCACTCAGTATAAATGGTGACAAAAACAAAAACCAAAACCCACACATATCTTTTTCCATTCTTAGATGAATCTATCAACAACCAATTTATACTTCCTTAAAACTTTAAAGACTAAACTGGGTCACAAAATGTTTCATTAAAAAAAAGCATAAGTAGCTCTGGTTATCCCATTCCTCATGGAGCAGTATGGGGCTGGGCAGGGTGGGGGTGGGTCTCAGTCAACAGATGATGCTATGTTTTACTCTATCACATGGAGGAGATGCCTAGTTTAAATACTGTTTCTTGCTCAGGAAATTTCCTAGTCTTGCTTGAAATTCCCCTCCTTGCTCTCAAACCTCTATGGTTTTGGAACAATGAGGTCTTTGGTTACATAACACTAAAATATTCCATTAAGATAATTACAGGTAAAGAACTAGAAATTATAAGAAATGACTTACCTCCTCTGGATAGAAGTACTGAAGATGACTGAGTGGGAAAACGGATTCAAATCCATCTCGAAATGAATCAAATTGCCTAGAAACACCTTCATTGAGTGCCCAGAATATAACCAGCTGCAAAAAGAAAATTATTTTTAAAAACTGAAACAAGATTTCAATTTTTCTTTTTTTCTCTCCCCTTTTTTTTTACTATTTAAAATATAGCAAAATAACTTTCTGGATCACGTTAAAAAGTAACAAGCTGGGCACCAGTGGCTCACACCTGTAATCCAAGCTCCTCTGTAAAGAGATCCGAGGATCGTGGTTTGAAGACAGCCCAAACAGGAAAGTCCATAAGACTCTTTTTAATTTTTAAAAATTTCATTGTTTTTTTTAATGTGGTACTGAGGAATTGAACCCAGGGTCTCATGCATACTAAGCAAGCACTCTACCACTAAGCTACATCATCTGTAATAAACTACTCAGAAAAAGTCCGAAGTGGCACTGTGGCTCAAGCAGTAGAGTGCTAGCCTTAAGCAAAAGCAGCTCAGGGACAGAAACCAGGCCCAGAGTTCAAGCCCCAGCACAAGCAAAAAAAACCAAACAAAAACAACAACAACAAAAATGACAACAAACGTATATGTTATTGTTTAATATGTAATCTCGTCATCAGTAAAAAAAAACTTAAAAGATGTTGCATCTGTATTTGGTGTGTTTTAAAACTTCACGTGTATAAAACTTCTCTACTATAGGATCAACACTACCTTACCCAATAAGAGATTTTCTCAAAATAATAAAGTATAATTAATGTATAAAGATTCACAATTAGCAACTGTTAAGTCCTGCTAAGTTCTGAGAACACAAGTATTCTGCAGTGTGTACCTCTTATAAATAGGCAATGCCTAGACATGTAGGCACCTGAAACCAAAAGGCAAAAGAAAGCAATTCCTGTGAGTGTGTCCACACTGGGGCTTAAATTCAGGTGCTTTTGCCCTTAGCTTTACTGCTCAAGACCAGTACATTTGAACTTAAGCCCCAGTTCTACTTCCAGCTTTTTGCCAGTTAACTGGAGATAAAGAGTTTCACAAACTTTTCTGCCTGGGCTGGTTTTGAACCATGACCCTCAAGATTTCTGCCTCTTGAGTAGCCACGAATACAGGTGTGAGCCACCAGTGCCTGGTGATCTTTTTTCTTAAAGTAGGAAAATAAGCTGTTATTATGTTGCATTCAAGTTTGAGTATAGGTTATCCAAGATAGTCAACAAACAGCTGGTTTATTTCTAAAGACAAACTTAAAAAGCAATATTGAGTGGTACCAAGGGTGTGGAAGGGCTCAAGTCAAATGACCCTGGCCTGTATTCCACTGCACCAGTGAAATCTCTTTCCTCTCGTTTGCACAGGATACAACAATAGGCAAAATCCCTTATCACCACAGCCCACCTGACCCCCACAAAGCCATATGGTTACATACTCTTAGGTACTCTTCTAAATTATGGATAGTGACTGGTATATCTTTCCCTCCTTTCTTTAGTTCAATGTTGGGAAACCCTGGCAGCGTGAAATCCAATCCTAGATCTTCAACTGAGCAGCCATTCATAGTAAGTGTTTCCAATGCATACTGTAGACTCTCTTTGGTCTTTCAGAAAGGAAAAGAAAGGTATTAGGCAGAAGAATTTACATTCATACTTTTAAGTTTACAAAAGAATCCTAGTACACTTGTTGAGTTCCATTGCTAACTTGTTCACTCATGTATTTATTTACTTTTGGTCAAACTCTATGCATGAATAAAAAATGATCACAAGTGCCACAGAATCTATTACTGTGAGAAAACAACTAAAGGAAGCATCTTCCACACTGACAAGTTGTTACTTTGAGCATATTTGGGTCAAACATCACAAAAAGTACACAATGGTTTGATAAAGGTTAACCCGAAGCAGGTGAGCTCCAGAAGCCAACGTTTCATTCATTCTATACTAGATATAAACAAAAAACTGAGTAAGACAGCAAATTGTATAAAGATAGACAATGTACTGTCTAGTCATGTTAACTAACTTTTCCCCCTGCAAAGCTCATCTAAGGAATCCAAGAAATGCTGTATTATACTACTACTTCAGCTGTCTGAGGCATAAGCAATTTGTAATCATACAGAAATGCTATGGTAGAAAAAAGCTTCCGGGGCTGGGAAGGTGGCTCAGTGGTAGAGCACTTGCCTTGCATGCTCGAGGCCCTGGGTTCGATTCCTCAGCACCACATAAGAAAAAAGCCAGAAGTGG